>NC_090649.1:470058077-470428350 GCF_040937935.1 Hyperolius riggenbachi | reverse complement strand
GTTCGCCTGCCCATTGAAGTCTATGGCGGTTCGCAAAGTTCGCCAGTTCGGAAACTTTTTTCGCATGTTCGAGTTCGAAGTTCGCGAACCTAAAATCGGAGGTTCGAGCCAACTCTATCTGTATGTAATGTTTGTTTACTGAGAGTTCTATGCACAGAGGGAGATACTGCTTGCTTGGCAGTTGGTATTTTTCCACAATGTAATAAGGTACACAGACAGAAAATTGTCATGGCCATGGCCCTGACATCACACTGTGGGAGGGGTTTCACAGCAAAATCAGTCATACAGACACCCCCCCCCCCCCCCCCACACACACACACACACACCAATGCTCTGTTTGAGAAAAAGTAAAGATTTCTCATGGGAAAGGGGGTTTCAGCTACTGATTGGGATAAAATGTAATCCTGGGTTAGGGCTGGAACCAACCAGGATTGCGATTGCATGTCCTTCTGATTTGAAACGCTGCCAAAATAGCTCTAGTTGGTCCCAGCCCTTAAGTGGCAACTGAAGAGAGAGGTATATGAAGGCTGCCATGTTTATTTCCATTTAAGCAATACCAGTTGCCTGGCAGCCCTGCTGATCCTCTGCCTCTACTACTATTAGCCATAGCCCCTGAACATGCATGCAGCAGATCAGGTGTTTCTGACTTTAAAGTCAGATCTTACAAGACTAGCTGCATGCTTGTTTCTGGTGTTAATTCAGATACTACTGCAGAGAAATAGACCAGCAGGGCTGCCAGGCAACTGGTATTGATTAAAAGGAAATAAATATGGCAACCTCCGTATACCTCTTACTTCAGTTCCCCTTTAAAAGTCCTCTTTAAAGGACACCCAAAGTGATCATAAACTAATAAAATAAACAATTGTATCTATCGTCCTTCTTCTGGAAATGACTTTTTAAGGTATTCCAGTTTAATTTTATGTCTACTTTTTAAGATATAACTGTTTTGTTTTTTTTGCTCAATGACACATTCATTGAAGTATGCCAGAGCTAAAATCTATGAACTATTGACCCTTTTTATCTCTTTCCTGCTCTCAGAAGCCATTTTTTGCCAGGAAAGTGTTTTTTAGTTGGAATTTCTTATCTGTGAGGGTCACACTGTAGTTACTTCCTGTCTGAGTCAGGACTGAGTCAGCCACTTACATACCTGATATTTGACTCTTTCAGGCAGAGAAAGAAAAAAAGGAACACAGCCTAATTATTTGTGTGCTAGGCACTGTACATACACATGTCTATCTTATCATGTCTCACGCCACCTCGGGTATCCTTTAGGCTTCTTGCACACAGGGACGTTACAGGCGCACGTTAGTGCAGCCTGTAACGCTCCCCCAACGCACAGCAATGTAACACAAGTGGGCTGTTTACACTGCCCACGTTGCGTTACATTGTAACGCAGCAAAGTGCTGCATGCTGTGCGTTCTACGCGGCTAAGCCGCGTTAGACTGTTTGCACATGCTCAGTCATGTAGGGGAGGAGGGGAGAGCGGCCGGGCACATGGCTAATTAATATTCACTGCACTCAGTGACGTGCAGTGTTTACTTCCTGGAGCGGCCGCTCTGTGCGGCGATTGGCCGGGCGGGACCACGTGATGCCGCATGCGTCCAAGAGTACGCATCACGGCATCACGCACTCCAGTGTGAGCTGCACAACGCGGACACCAGAGAGCACCAGGCGTTGCATTGGGGGCACGTTAAAATAGACACTGTTTTAGTGCGCTATCGTGCAGACTTGCTTTCGCCTGCATTACCCAGGTGTGTAGCCTTCCACCAGCCTGCACTTATTCAGAGGGTTAATTAATATCCAAAAAGAAAAAAAAGTATTCCCTGAGCCCCATTGACTTGAATTATAGAGCCCAGCTGTTTTGGATATCTCATTAAGTGGGTTGATGGCATAGAAATAAGACATGTCTTTCGCTTGGACACCAATCATTACGTGCGTACGGCGGCGCCGCGCGGCGAGCGTTCCCGCGGAAATCCATCACGCTGGGATGTACCCTGTTGCCTCTGTCGCTATGAAGGACGGCTGTAGCACTGCCACCGAGTCACACACATTGAGAATCCAATTTGCAGTAATGCATAATCAGAGCAGTTGAAAGCAATATCCATTAATAAACGTGGGAGTCTTGATTTGCGATATTTTTTTTTCTTTTTTTACACGCAGGCGGTAGAACGCTGCGAGCAGCTTGCTATTTGCATATTTGAAGAACCTCATAACAATTTCTGGAAAAGTGATTTGTTAATGATGAAGTTCTCAAAACGAAGCCGCGACCGACGCCAGGCTCAGAAGAATGACAAGCCGCGAGCGGCGCTTTGAGGCTGACGGCCGTCGTTTGGCGCGTTTCAGAATGGCGAAAGGCGGTCTGGCCATCGGAACGCAATTTAGGACAGCTGGGCGGCTTTTTGCTGCGAAGGAGCTTGGCACCGGGATGGGGTGAAGCTCGACAATAGCGCCATCGTTTAGGTTTTTGGCGCGATCGGTTTGGCAAGGCGCAATTAAAAATAATTATTTCATGGCTTGCTTGTTTGTCATACGACCAATAAAGCGTGACCTATTCAGGCTCGCGCTAATAAGATCTGGAATAACGGATTGGTCGGAGCCTCCAGCAGAGCCATACTTTTCAATCAGACGATTTTTAATTGGCTTATCAAGAAGGCAGCTGAAGAATAGTTAAATTCTGTAAAGTCCATTAACCATTAGCAGTCAGATATATTTCATTAGCTTATTTTTGCTGTTATGCAGCTTTGAGTTAGGCTGTGTTCCCCCCTTGAGCTGAGAATGGACATTTTTTTGTCTTTTCTCTGCTCATCGCAAAAGTGACAATTAAAGGGGCACTACAACGAAAAACTGTAAAATTTTAAATATGTGCAAACCTATACAAATAAGAAGTATGTTTCTTCCAGAGTAAAATGAGCTATAAATTACTTTTCTCCTATGTTGCTGTCACTTATAGTAGGCAGTAGAAATCTGACAGAAGTGACAGGTTTTGGACTAGTCTATTTCTTCATAGGGGATTCTCAGCAAGGCTTTTATTCTTGATAAAGATATTCCCTTAAAAGGATTTAAACAATAATGCTGGCCAGCTTCCCTGCTCGCTACACAGTTTTTTGGCAGTTGGACAGAGCAACTGCCATTCACTAAGTGCTTTTGAAAATAAATATATCCCTGAGAATCCCCTATAAAGAGTTGGACTAGTCCAAAACCTGTCGCTTCTGTCATATTTCTACTACCTACTGTAAGTGACAGCAACTTAGGAGAAAAGTCATTTATGGCTCATTTTACTCTGGGGAAAAAATGTACTTCTTATTTGTATATGTTTGCACATATTTTAAATGTTACAGTTTTTTGGGGAGGGGGCTTTACCACATTTTGGGGAGGGGCTTTACCACATTATTGGCCATACAGACCCCCTCCTGATGATCTACTCGAGAAAAGGTAAAGATTTCTTGTGGGAAAGGGGGTATCAGCTCCTGATTTGAATGAAGTTCAATCATTGGTTTAAAGAGACTCTAAAGTCTCCATAAAATCCTGTTTTTACTTAACTAACTTCATTTTCCCTATTGCCCTACCTAAAACGCTGCATCCCGTGTCTGAAATCGCTATAAAACCCCCCGAAATCCCTGGGGGGAGATTTGGGCAGCGCTTCCTGTAGAGGCAGAGCTTTGAGCAGTAGCTCTGCCTCTAATCCTGTCAATCGGCGTTGATCACTGCCTCTCCCCGCCCCTCTCAGTCTTCTTTCACTGAGAGAGTTGGGGGAGAGGTGGCGATTAGCACTGATTGACGAGAATGGAGGCTGAGTTACAGCCGGAAGCTCTGCCTCCCCCAGCAGAAAAATCCACGACCAAGAAAGTGCCCTGGGATTTGGGGAATTTTATAGTAGCAAAAAAGTGTCTGTACCGTGTTAGCCAAACAAATTATATAGGTAGAAAAAAAACACAAAAAAAATAATACCTTTTAATGGCTAACTAATAGAATTAAATGATGCAAGCTTTCTGGGATCTAGTCCCCTTCTTCAGGCATATTTCCAGATGTTAGCTGAAGTAAAACACTGATGCAGATAAATGGTAAACACGAAGATGACAGTTGTGCTGGTAACTGTTTATCCGTTAGGTGTCAGGTGATCAGCAGGCTGGAGCCAGTGATTTAGTGCAACCATACATGAAATCCAGCAGGTTTGTTCAGTGATTGGCCAATAATAATCAAATGTGTGTACCTAGCTTTAAGACTGGAAACAAGCAGCTTGTTGGCTAAGAACTGTTGAAAAATAAACATTACTGACTTGTGCAATGTGCAGTAATGGCCTCAAGAAAATGTAATTCACACAGCTTTCCGCATTAAGTTTACCAGCCAAAAGTGTTCAGTAATTTTCTCCAGCTCACAGCAGCCGGTAACTGGCTCTCCCCATGCTGTCTCTGTGCGGGAGATTTGACAGACAGCCTTTGGGGAGAGCCAGGTAGCCAATAGGGAGAGCCACACTGATTTGAAGTGAAGGGTAATCGGGTGGGACTTTCAGTGCCCGTTTCCACTACCGCGAATCCGCATGCGTTGCCCGCATGCGGATTCGCACAGCCAGTACAAGTGGATGGGACTGCTTCCACTTGTGCGTTTTCCTGCACGTTTTTCTGTGCAGAAAAAATCTGCAGGGTAGGGCCTTTAGAATTCGCCTGCGTGTGGAATGCAGGCGAATCCACGCAATGTATTTAATAGGGAAATCGCATGCGTTTTCCCCATGCGTTTTTTTGCCGCGATTTCGCATGCGATTTCGCATAGGTACCCATGTTAATTCACACAGGCAGTGACATGGTTAAAATCGCATCACCCTAACCTATGCGAAATCGCATGCGAAATCGCGGCAAAAAACGCATGCGGAATCGCACCCGCATGCGATTTTTCTGCGGTGATTCGCCGGCGATTCCGCAACGCTATAGTGGAAATGGGCCCTCAGTTTTGCAAAGTATCCCTGCATCCCTTTAGATGTGCTTATTTTTATAGTAGCATACAGAAAAGCTCCCCCTGGTGGCTGCAGCACATCTAAAGGGATAACAAGGTTGCACTGTAGGGAAAACCACGAAGTACTACACACAGCTCCCCTGCCTGCCCGCTGACCTGCTACATACTGCTCAGTCACACTGTCGCCCTATTCACACCTAAAAACAAAAACGCAAGCATTTTGCTTTTTGTGCGCAGTTTCCCCCCCTTCCAGCGCTCCACTGCGCGCTGCTTTTTCAGAGCGGTTTTGTAGTCCACTCCCTGATGCAAGTCAGGAAGTGAACTCTTTGACCCGGAAAAGAATAAGTACAAAGTATTTATTCTTAAAAACGCTCACACAATCACTGCACAAAGTGATTTTGTGAGCGTTTTGCGTTATTCTTATACCTTCCATTACAGCGAAAATGTCTCAAAAATGGTACAGGCACCACTTTGCTGATTGGATCGGTAACGAACCGCTCAGCTGGGAACTCTCTCATAGGGAATCATTGCACAAGCGTTTTGTGGTCGATTTTGAAAATTGCCTGCGCTTGAAAAAAGGCGGAAAATGCCCCTAGTGTGAACGGGCCCTCACCGAACATGGATTAGTGAATTGAGGCATGTTTGTTCGGTAAATTACCGATCTTCTGCTTCATGAGGGAAAACTTTAGTGAATTTGGAAAGAAGTGTAAAATACCGGATGAGGTATTTCACCGAACACAATTCTTTTATCGACCTGCCCTTTGTGAATAGAGCCCATTTTGTACTTCCGGGTCCTCAATTTGCACTTCCGCTAATGATGCGATCAGCATACCATCGTGCCGTCGTGCTAACCATGCTCTGATGTTGTTTATTTGTCGCAAACCACTGTTTTTTAATGATGGTGATCGAGCGTGTGTACTAGGGATAGTCGGAAATGCCAATTACTGATTCTGATGGAATTTTGCATTCCGACCAGTGTCTTTCCGATTTCTGAGTTTCTGATTTCCACGGAATGTATTTTTGACATCTTTGTTAGTAAAGTTACCGTATTTTTTGGCATAAAAGACCCCCAAAATGGGGAGAAAAAGTCCCCACATCTTATATGCCAAACACAGGGAGCCCCTGACCTACGAGCGGCCGCCAATATGAAAGGTTGCGATGTCAGGGACTCCCTATATTGTCCCCGTGTCCTCTCCCCCCCCCCCCTCGTCTCCCCCACTCCCCCGTGTAAATACAAGTACAAGCAGCGTGTCTCACCTCATCCAGCGACTCCCTCAGTAATTGCAGACCTTTTCTCTGCTGCACAGCTCCCCTATGATTGTCCTCTGCTGATGACGCGATCAGCAGAAGCCGGCACTAGAGGAGCAGTGCTATAGAGGTCTGCGATCGCTGCTAGAGCCTTTGGATGAGGTGAGACACACTGCCAGTACTTACACACGGGGATCGGAGGAGACCAGGGGGTGGGGATTGGAACTGTAAGGCGACACAGGGGGACAGGGGCGAAGGAGGACACAGGGACACATGGTGGACAGAGGACAACACAGGAAAAAAGTAGGGAACAAACTAGGACATAGTAGGACATAAGGGGACAAAGGAGGACACACAGGAGGAGCAAAGGAGAACACCTGGGGACGGAAGAGTACACAGGGGGAGGAGAGAAGGACACAGGGGGACAGAAGGAGACACATGGTGGACAGAAGGAGACACATGAGGACAATGATTGGAGGAGAACATCATCTACAAGATGCTCCTGGAACATGGATACACCAGGTTTAGTATATATAAGATGCGTCTTCTATTCCAGAGGGTCTTATATGCAAAAAAATACGGTAGGCGATTCTGAATCCTCTGATTCACCCAATACATCCAAGTCTTGTGATTGACCAAAAATTTCTGAGTCTCGGTAATGTGGTATTCTGCAGCGTTCAGATTTCCGAATACCAATTTACACATACCAATTTCCATCACAGATTTAGAAGCTCATTTCTAGTGAGTACAGAGTCTATGTACAGACACCAGATTCTCTTGGCTGGGACGATCATTTGGAAACTTAATGCTGGATCACTAAGTGGCAAACGAGGATGACTACTATCGTTTGGCACATCCCACTTCTCCAAAGCTTGCATCTCCCTCCCCTCTCCATAGAACACAACTCTGCTGTAACTGTCTGCACAGTGATCATTCCTAAAGCTGACAGCTAGAATGACTTGAGCACCTCTATGGACTTTTATCTCCTTACGGCCAGGACCATAGGCAAACGCAGGGGGGATTACAGTTGCCCAGAATCCCCCCTCAGACCAGGCCCAGTGCAGTGTCTGGGGACAGGCACAAGTTAAGACACCAGAATATCTGCAGGTATCCTGCATCTCACAGCACTGCCCCCTTTCTTTCCTGCTACAGTTAACTTAGGATAGAGAAGCAGCAGTGTGTGTACAGAGCATGGAGCAGCAGTGTGTGTACAGAGCATGGAGCAGCAGTGTGTGTACAGAGCATGGAGCAGCAGCGTGTGTACAGAGCATGGAGCAGCAGCGTGTGTAAAGAGCATGGAGCAGCTCTGGGGAACTTAAGAGTCAGGTATATGCACAGACAGCCCTGCGCCCTGCTGTGTGAATGCTTCACTTTCCCCTGCATTAGCAGCAGTGGCGGCTCCAGGAATTTTTTTAGGGGGTGCTATGCAGGTGATGGACCAATTTCCGGGGTAGCTGATGACCTGCGCGCCGCGGCAAAAAATGGGTGTGGCTATAGCCGCTGCAAAAAATAAGCGTGGTCATGACCGGATGAGGGCGGGGCTAATTGTAATTTAAAGTGAACCCGGGGTGAGAGTGATATGGAGGCTGCCATATTTATTTCCTTTTAAACAATTCTAGTTGCCTGGCAGCCCTGCTGATCTATTTGGCTGCAGTAGCGAACTGAATTACACCAGAAACAAGCATGCAGCTAATCTTGTCAGTTCTGACAATATTGTCAGAAACCCCTGACCTGCTGCATGTTTGTTCAGGGTCTATGGTTGAAAGAATTAGAGGCAGAGGACCAACACGGCAGCCAGGCAGCTGGTATTGCTTAGAAGGAGATAAATATGGCAGCCTCAATATTATTTTCACCTCAGGTTCCCTTTAAAAGTGCAACACAAAGACAGAGGGCCCAAGTTTTGGTGACCCTTTCCCCAGAAAATTCACATAATTGTGCAGGTTTTCTCAAGAAAATACACATAATGTGGGCAGATTTGAACAAAAAACACGTTCAATAATTTGGCAGATCTGACCCCAATATGGACAATCGTTGGCAGATCTGACCCCAATAAGCACAATCGGTAGCAGATGTGACCACAATATGCACAATCCTCAGCAGATCTGACCACAATATGCACAATCCTCAGCAGATCTGACCACAATATGCACAATCGTTAGCAGATCTGACCCCAATATGCACAATCGTTAGCAGATCTGACCCCAATATGCACAATCGTTAGCAGATATGACCCCAATATGCACAATCGTTAGCAGATCTGACCCCAATATGCACAATCGTTAGCAGATATGACCACAATATGCATAATCGTTAGCAGATATGACCCCAATATGCACAATCGTTAGCAGATATGACCCCAATATGCACAATCCTGAGCAGATCTGACCACAATATGCACAATCCTCAGCAGATCTGACCACAATATGCACAATCCTCAGCAGATCTGACGACAATCCGCAGCACCACCTGTTGAAAAAGAAAAACCCATTTACTTCGACCTCCTTGTGGCGCGCAGCTCCCACGATCCTCTTCCTTCCCGATGTCACATGACTTCCTGCCTGCATGCTGAGAGCAGGGCTACGGGAAAATGGCCGCCCGAAGCCCTGCACTGCAGAGCAGGGCTTTCGGAAGCCATCTTACCACAGCCCTGCTCTGCTGCCGCTTTAACTGACTCTGCGTCTCTTAGACGCCTGAAGTCAGTTCACGCCAGGGGGTGCTTTGGGGGTGCTTGGACAATTCTAGGGGTTGCTCAAGCACCCCCTTGCATCCCCCTGGCGCCGCCCCTCATTAGCAGTATCGGCTGTCCTCATTATTATCTGTATCCAAACTGCTCCTGATCGATCCCGCTGTCCATCGGGAGCAGATTGGACATTTAGGAAATAATTGTCAGATCCTGTCAGTCGGACGGGAAATTGCATTATGTGTACCCAGCATTATGTCCTACCATATTATTATACTGTGTTGTACGTGGCTGAGGGGGACCTTTCAGGAATATCCCCTTGAAAATCCTAGGTTTGCCGCTGAGGGCTGTGGAGTCAGAGACAAGGAGTCGGAACAATTTTTGGTACCTGTAGTCAGAGTTGGTGGTTTCATAAACTGAGGAGTCGGCATATCAAACTTTTTATCCAAATTTTGCTTCAGGAATGCTTTAAAACGGACCCAAACCAAACATTTTTTTAATTCAAAATATTTAGTTGCACCACTCTGACACATACAAAGATAAATAAACACTCCTTTAATCCTTTGAGCATTTCAGTGCATGCTTTTCACCCTTCTCTTTTCATAACTAGGGTTATACAGGTGGCAGCCATTAGCAATTCCTCCTTTGCCGGACACCATCTACTCCACCAGTTTGACTGATCCTGTCCCGGCAATTTGAAAGGAAGGGAGGGGTTTCTCCAATAAATGTAAACTATTTTATATTTGTCATCATGCAGCTGAAAAAAGGTTGCTATTTATTATTATAATTTAGAAAATAGATTTTATTTCTGAAATCTTGTATTTTTTATTTGGGTCCACTTTAAAGGGAAATACCTGGCAAATATGTGGCAAATATCTCCCAGGCTGCATGTGCTAGGCTTCAAATGTCAAATTCAAAATGTCCAGGCAGTTTTCTTCTGTGCAGCTAAAAATGAGGTTTGTATAAGAGAAACAAAGTTCTGATGCTGTGAAACTGTTAAAGAAAAGGTGCGTACACACGTCAGATAAAAGTCTTTGGAAAATGAAAGATCACAGACCAATTTTACCCCCTTTCATGTAGTATGAGAGCCATACTCTACACAGTCTATTCTATGGAGCTGAACTCCCCATCAGATAAAACTCTTTGCAAGATGCTGCACACAAAGATGCTGTACACATTCAACAGATCAGTATCTGCAAAAGATCTGTTCCTGCAAAAGATCCATTCCTGCAAAATGCATTCATAGTCTATGATATCTGCAGATCCCATACACACCTTGTTTAATGCACATTCATCTGCAGATCAGCCAATTATCTGCCGATCTGAAGATCCAACCTGGTGGATCTGATCTACAGATAATTGTCCGTTAAACAAGGTGTGTATGAGGTCTGCAGATATCATAGACTATGAATGCGTTTTGCAGGAATGGATCTTTTGCAGGAACAGATCTTTTGCAAATACTGATCTGTTGCATGTGTACAGCATCTGTGTGTGCAGCATCTTGCAAAGATTTCTGTCTGATGGGGAGTTCAGCTCCATAGAATAGACTGTGAAGGTATGGCTCTCCTACTACATGGAAGGGGGTAAAATTGGTCTGTGATCTTTCATTTTCCAAAGACTTTTATCTGACGTGTGTACCCACCTAAACACCAGGCCTTTTCAGTGCTGCTGAGTCGATTTTTAGTCTGGAGGTTCACTTTAAGCATTATAATGCTCTCGCTAATCTACACTCCACCAATATGCTAATGTTGTCTCAAGCTGGAAGGGTTGATCTACGACCTTAAACCGGGGGAGCCTTCGTTGCTCAGTCCGGCAGCTCGGCGGGTGACACCCTGTTTTATCTCCGGGTCTAAATATAGTCTGCTTCTTATTTTTTTTTTTTGTGTGTGCTGCAATCTGTCCTCTCTTAGACACCTCATTTACATTTTCTGCACTGTGGTCAGGCAGGGAGAGTGATGGCTCCAGCCCCGCCCACCCTTATGTATTCTTATTAAAGCTTTCCCTCCTTTCCCCAAGCCGCCGTGTGTCAATGTGATGGCACTTAATGCATTCCTTTATGTTTAACGCTCACAGACACAACTGCTTGAAAGCATGCTTTCTGCAGGAAAAAAAATGGAAAATAAGTAAAAAATGGTAACCTAATTGCTAGTCATTAACCACTTCAGAGCTGAGTCTTTTAAATTTTTACTTCCCTATAGGACGCGCCCGATTTTTTTTTTCAGGCTTTGCATATTTACTTTATTTTCTCCTAACTGAGCCTAGGTTTTATAGTTAACCTGCACTGTGTATATTTACCATATTTTTCAGCATATAAGACACACTTTTTCTCCTCAAAAATGGGGAGAAAATATCCCTTTGTCTTGTATGCCAATTACAGGTAGGCCCCGACATATGAACGCCCGCCGATATGAAACACTGACCTGCCGCGATGCTGGGGACTCCCTCTATCGTCATTTCCCGCCATTTCCAAAGTAGTGGCGGTGCGGCTCACCTCATCCATCAGCTCCAGTGGCAATCAGAGACCTCTCACTCGCTGTTCCCCTAGTGTCAGCTTCTGCTGGTGACACGATCAGCAGAAGCCGGCACTAGGGGAGCAGTGCTGGAGAGGAGAGGTCTGTGATTGCTGCTGGAGCCATGGATTAGGTGAGCCGCACTGCCGCTACTTTGAAAGTGGTGGGAAATGGCCGCTGATGGACGGCCTTCACACTGTGGCATGGTGCTTCCTGTTGGGTTTGGTTACTCAGGTTACCAATGATGTTTACTCTTCCTTCTGCCTGCAGACACGCGAGCTCTGCATACCTTGTGCAGGATGTTTGAAATAAGTAAATGGGGTGAAGAGGCGGCCGGAAAGCGATCATGATAACAGAGGCTAGGTGGTCTATTGTGTCTCCAGCTGCTTTGTTTACTGATCAGAAATGTACATGCGGGTGTATTTACAATTGATAAGGGAGTTTTCTGGGATTTTATATGCTCTACCACAGACTTCACCTAAGCATGCTATTTGTGGACAAACTGCGTGCAGTTTGGTGGGTTCAGGGTTGTGAGTGGTCACTGGGGAGGGCCTGGATGGGGGAATTAATTGTGATCAATGTCCTCCCCTCTTGTGATTGTTCAGTGATTTATGCAACAAATGCTATTCTGTTTACTTTTTGGAAGAGGAGTGCCATGCCTGGCTAGAACACACCTTAACAACCCACCCATTTTTCTCTAGGGCTTCTGGGTGTTTGTCAGTGTGGGCTAAGTAAAGGTTGGGACTGACTAATAAAGGTGGGGTGGTTTGTCCCATATATACTTAGCTTGAGCCATTATCAAGTTGGCTCTGACTTGGGCTATATACATTATGTCACTATTACAATGCTCTTTGGAGCACTGCAACTTTTTATTTAGTTTCCTGACAAAGCCCTTATTTAATAGGCGAAACATGTTGAAATTGTTTATGGGTGATTGATTGTTAGTGTGGGGGTGGCTCTAATGTACTAGCAGACTGGTCTGGTCTTTCTGATCTACCTTAGGCATTCAAACAATGCACTAGGATGTTGGTCTTCTTGCCCAACATCCTGGATAATTCAATTGCATTTGTTTGAGGAGGTAAACAATTGCCTTGTTGTCAGACCACATTATTTTTGACCAGATTCTCTACACTTCAATCTTTTGACTGCATGACTATTCATCATTACAGTGTAGTTGGTATTGGGTGTGTTTTCTTATTTGAAAAATACAACAGTTAAAGGATACCCGAGGTGACATGTGACATGATGAGATAGGCATGTGTATGTACAGTGCTAAGCACACAAATAACTTTTTTTTTCTTTCTCTGCCTGAAATAGTAAATATCAGGTATGGAAGTGGCTGACTCAGTCCTGACCTAATTCCAACAATAAAACACTTTCCTAGTACAAAATGGCTTCTGAGAGCAAGAAAGAGGTAAAAAGGGGAATTCCTGTCTGAGTCAGGACTGAGTCAGCTACTTACATACCTGATATTTAACTCTTTCAGGCAGAGAAAGAAAAAAAGGAACACAGCATAGTTATTTGTGTGCTAGGCACTGTACATACACGTCATCAAGTCACATGTCACTTCGGGCATCCTTTAATCCAAGCCAGCTGTATATCAAGTGCTATTGCTTGTATGACTATTGCAATAGGTTCAGCAGTCATATGATCTTGTACTATATACAGAAGGGATCCATCCCTCATATTAGTTTTGCAGATGGTTTTTGATGGCTCAATTTTATTGTATTATCACTAGAAGTTACATTTTAGGTACTATAGTACCAATAAGAAGGGCGAATAGCGATGGTCTCCATCCCAGTGTTTTTTGTATCCATATACCCAATCTTATCTGTATTAGCACAAGTGTTGGAGGTTCATGAGGTAAGAGAGCCAGGTGAGAGTGTCCGCACCGGGTGACACCAACCCTAGTGACACCTCTGATTGACACAGATCTGTACATCAGTCCTAAAAGAGGGACACATAAGAAAGAAAGAGGGACAAGGTCCCTCTTTTCAAAGCTCCCTCTGAAAAAGGGACAGTTGGGAGCTATGCAAAGGGCTTGCGATAGGTTAGCAGAGGGAGATATTTAGCACCAGGGGGTTATGATGTGGGAAGACAGTATAGTTTATAGTGGAGGAAATCTTAAATCTCCAGGGCCGATTCTAGACTTTTTGCCGCCTCAAACAATGCATTGTGAGGACTTTGACTACAGCGGCACCTCATGTGACCCGACAGCACGTAAAAGGTCACATGAGGTACCGCTGTAGCCATGGATACAGGTCGCTGGATGGGTGGATGGAGATCACATCGTTGGAACGCTGAGAGCTGGTGAGTTAAGCTGCACCACGCATCTAGGGAGGGGGAAACGGGGAGACCGTAAAGGGGAAGATTTTAGGTGGGAAGCCGCCTCTTGCCACCCTCTAATTGTGGCTGCTTGAAGCACATGATTTACATTACTTCATGGAAGAACCGCCCCTGTTCTCAGTCAGTTTTTGCCACAAAATCAGATATAAGGAGCCAAACAGGCAGCTTGTGCCAAAGAAAAACACAGTACTGAGCTGTCTATGCCATGAAAGAGCAGCCCTGAATTATACGGATGGTAGCGACGCCTCACATTGTCATAAAGAGGAAGCCTTCGTCGCCCCTCCCGCCGCAGCCGTCTCTAATGAGTGACACTTCCCTCCTAAGTGTCATTAAAAAGTGAGAGGAAATCTGCAGTCTTGTCATGCAGTCGGCTGAATTCTCCAAATGTAAATGAGATTCCGCCAGTAATTTATTTACATTTGTTTTCGGCACAACAAATGAGACGTCACGTAGCTTGATAATTTCCCGTGACCGAGCCAGCAGCATGTGGTGTGTAATTTAGCATGATTTAAGAGCTCTAGCGGGCTTACCTGCGATGCTGTATGGAAAAGGGGGAAGAGGCAGAGAGTTTTCCAAGGCAAGGCGCCACTGGAGCGGAACACGGTGATGGGTGCTTAGCACTGTCATTCTATATGAAGGCCCTGCATGCTTAGCAGAGGCAGATCGGTTTTCATCTGTGACAGGACATCAGTGCTTGTGCCAAGCTGCAAATGAGTACATCTGGATGGTTTGTTTTTCATACCTTTCTTTGTGTCTACTGTACGTATAGACGTAAAACATTAGGACGTATAGTCATAAAAAGATTTTCTCCGGGTTTATGCATTTATGGTTAGATTAGAATGTAACTGTTTGTTTTTATAGTCCTTACCCAGGGTTTTTGAGTTTTCTGGTGATACGGTAAAGGGACACTGTAGCGGGGTCAGGGGAAAATGAGTTGAAGTTACCCGGGGCTTCTAATGGTACCCCACAGACATCCTGAGCCCGCACATCCACTCCCCAACGCTCCGGCCTCGCCTCCGGTTCACTTCTGGAATTTCAGACTTTAAAGTCTGAAAACCACTGCGCCTGCGTTGCCGTGTCCTCGCTCCCGCTGATGTCACCAGGAGTGTACTGAGCAGGCCCAGTATGGTCTGTGCCTGCGCCGTGTGCTCCTGGTGGCATCAGGGGAAGCGAGGACACGGCAACGCAGGTGCAGTGGTTTTCAGTCTGAAATTCCAGAAGTGAACCAGAGGCGGGCCGGAGCATTGGGGAGTGGCTGCGCGGGCACAGGATGCCTGCGGGGGACCATTAGAAGCCCCGGGTAACTTCAACTAATTTTCCTCCGACCCCCGTACAGTATCCCTGTAAGTATCACCCATGGTGAAACAGAAATTTTTGGTGCAGTGATGTCATTACAGGTCATGGGGCATCCTCAATGTTCACACCCCTCCCCTTGGAGCCCTTCACGACCTTGGGGGTGGGGCCCATCTCACATGGGTCATTAAACAAGTGTGGCCATCATGATCGTCACACCCATGACAAGTGTAGCCACAAAAACACCTCATCTGAAGTATAGTCCCCTGTATCGGAGGAAGGGAAGGTTAGTAGTTTGGGTCCCCCTTACAGCTCGCAGGGGCTGCTCCACTCTGGTTACGCCCCTGTTTTGGTGCACAGGTACTCAGGGTGTAACTACCTCTGACGGGGCCCCCATGCTTACCATGTGCCCAGTGGGGAGGAGGGTCCCGGACTTATTCCTTTTTTCACCAGGACCCCCTCCTGTGCTCCCCTGGCTCTATCTCCTTGATCTACAGATCAGTGCGACCGCAGTACGCTTTTCCCAATAGATGTTACTGCCTTCCTCTGATCTGCAACATTCATCAGACCGAGAGGAAGGGAGAGAGCAGAGAGGACAGTGACACCAAGTGGCTGCAGGCAGGAGCGCCAACGGGACCCGTCAGGGGAAAAATTAGCCCCGTCACTGTGGTCACCCTGAACTGTAGGTCTGAATGGAAGAACACAACCAGAGGAGCACAGGAGGGGGAACCCTGGTGGAGGAGGAGGAAGGAAGAAATCCTGGCCCCTCCTCCCCACCGGGTCCTCCCGCAACTCATAGTTACACAAATGCGGGCACTTGTTCTAATTCGTCATCTCCAAAGACTGCAAAGCAAATCTGAAGCTATGGGTGGTTTTTTTTTTCTTTAGTACTTGGCTATTGGTCTTGGTGCTCAGGTATGAGATAGCCGAGTGCATGTAGCGCCGAGTTTGGACGAATGGATTGGTAAGGAGTTTGGCTATCCTGTAGCTGAACATACATAATGGCTGGACCAGTAGTTTAGTGTGATAGGATAGGATCGAGGTTTAGCTATAATATACAGTAGTCAAGCTCCAAGGGTAACTGGCAGCTGATAAGGTAGTGGGGAGAAAGGTTAGTGTTAGGAGTAGAGAGGAAGGAGGTTAGTGCTAGGAGTGGAGTGGGATGAGGTTAGTGTTAGGCTTGGAGAGGGGGGGGGGGGGGAGGGGGGGTTAGTGTTAGGCTTGGAGAGGGGGAGGTTAGTGCTTGGAGTGCAGAGGTCAAAGGTTAGTGTTAGGCAGAGGAGAGGGGAAGGTTAGTGTTAGGAGTGGAGAAGGGGGAGGTTAGAGTTAGGAGTGGAGTGGTGGGAGGTTAGTGTTAGGAATGGAGAGGAAGGAGATTAGTGTTAGGAGTGGAGTGGGGGTAGGTTAGAGTTAGGAATGGAGAGGTAGGAGTTTAGTGCTGGGAATACAGAAGGAGGAGGTTAGTGTTAGGCATGGAGAGGGAGGAGGTTAGTGTTAGCTGTGGAGAGGGAGGAAGGCAGTGCTAGGTGTGGAGAGGGAGGAGGTTAGTGTTAGGGGTGGAGAGGGGGGAGGTTAGAGTTAGGAGTGGAGTGGTGGGAGGTTAGTGTTAGGAATGGAGAGGGAGGAGATTAGTGTTAGGAGTGGAGTGGGGGTAGGTTAGTGTTAGGAATGGAGAGGTAGGAGTTTAGTGCTGGGAATACAGAAGGAGGAGGTTAGTGTTAGGCATGGAGAGGGAGGAGGTTAGTGTTAGCTGTGGAGAGGGAGGAAGGCAGTGCTAGGTGTGGAGATGGTGGAGGTTAGTGCTAGGAGTGGAGAGGGAGGCTAGTGTTAGGGTTGGATAGGTGTAAAGTTAATATTAGGAGTGGAGAGGGAGGAGATTAGTGTTAGGAAGAAGGGGGAGGTTAGCGTTAGAAGTGGAGTGGGGGGAGGTTAGTGTTAGGAATAAAGAGTGAAGAGGTTAGTGTTAGGAGTAGAGAGGGAGGCTAGTGTTTGTCTTGGAGAGGGGAAGGAAAGCTCAGGCTTTGCCTGAGGAAAGGTGCATGAGCTCAATAAAGTAAATTGTTATCCATATACGGTGGACACCATTTATTTGAGCTTACTGCATGCACTCTTATTTGCAGAACTATTGTAATCTTCCATTCTCCCCCAGCCTAACTACCTGCGAGCTGCATAGTGCAGTCACGCAGAGTAGGAAGACTGTTTGGTGCACCATAGCTGCTCTTTACAGCATAGCATTCTGAGCACACTGCTCACCCGCTCGCTGGTGCGCCTGCCTATCGCAGCCATAGCACGTGGCAGCTGGTTACTATATACAGAATGGCCAGTTACCCAGGAGCCTGTTACCTCATCATCACCCTGTGGAGACGGACAATTGCTACAACAAGCCTGGTCCCCGGATGCGTCTTTGCTGGCTTCTCCTATACTGGACTGCCAGCCATCAGGTCAGGTGAGATTATTCCTGCACCAGCCTCCCTTCCCACACCAGAGTCCCTGAGTGCGCTCTCCATATGTGTTCTCCTATAGATCGCTCCATAGTCATGGAGGTGAACCAAAGAGCAGCACCAACCTCCATGTGAGACCTGACCAATTCGACTACATCGACAGTGTTCTCCCCAGATTCTTTTAGCCGGGTGGTCCACCCGGCTAGTTTTGATGACCACCCGGCTGTCATCAGCTCACCTCCTGCTATGCTGTAAGCAGAGTTGCTCACAGAAGCACTGACTCTGCATTCTCTCGTCTCGCCCCACCCGGCTACTATTTCATGCCACCCGGCTGGAAAAATTTTCTGGGGAGAACACTGATCGATCTGATCACTCCCCCTGTAAAAGCTACTGGGTCTTTTACTCACACCTTTGGTTTGCCATTTTGTCTCTTCTGACATATCTTGAATAAATAAGGATCTGAATTCACAACTTAAAGGAGGCAATTTTTTTTTTTTTAAAAAATCAGATTTACTTAGGGCTTGTTCCCACTACAGGTGTTTTCACCTTTTTTTTAAGTGGCGGTGATTTTAAAAATCGCCCTGAAAGCAATTATGCAATGATTCCCTATGAGAATGTTCCCATCTGAGCAGTTCCATCTGAGCAACTGAGCAGTTCCGATCTGCTCACCAAAGCGCTGCCGGTACCATTTTCAGGGGGCGATTCACCTCAATGGAAGGCATAGGGAAATCGCAAAGCACTTGTAAAAGCACTTTGTATAGCGTTTTTCCCCAGCGCTTTTAAGAATAAATACATTGTATCCTCTTTTCTGGGTCAAAGAATTCACTTCCTGACTGACGTCAGGAAATGAAAAAACAAATCACTCTACAAAAGCGCTTAGAAAAGAGCTCTACAAAAAAAGCTAACGCGCAGGTAAGCGCACAAAATCTCAAAACGCTGGCATCAACGATTACGATTTAAGATGTGAACAAAGCCTTAGCTGGGACTTTCTCCAGCCCCTAGAAGCCTACGTGTCCCTTACCAAAGCTCTGCTCCCTGCTAGTCTCCCGGGGTCCCCTCTTTAGTGGCCACAGACCTGGCCAGCTTCTGCGCATGCACGTGTGTGGCCATGCGCTCATGGTTGTGCTCCTGTGGCCGGGAATGTTCTGCGCAGAGTGAGTAAATATCTTTTATAATCCACTAGTGAGCTTAGCCCGTTTAAAAACAGGCTAGGTCGTTCAGTAATCCGCCACGCGCGCGCACACACGACCCCCCCTTCTGGCCCCATCCTCCTCTGGCTTTCGGCAGTGTCTCTACATCTGCTAAAAAGCACTGACACACGGACAGATGCCGGGACACTTGCCTATTATTAGGTAGGATTCCTCATCTGAGGTAAGACTTATTGTTTCAAACAGTGTACAATAGCTATGCACATCCTAGGGTGCCTCCTCCCACCCATTGTATTTTCTGGATCAGATGTCAGAAGACCAATGGACCTTTACAACGGGCCAATGCTTTCCTATGGGCCGATTCGCAAAGTCCATATTAAATGGTGACCGCAAAGTTATTGAGAGGAAGGAGAAGGTCATGGTGGCCAAACTCATTATATGACCGATAACGTTGGAGGTAAAGTCAGGATGGCAAAAGAAGGGAGGAGGTGAACGTGTGTGTATTAGGTGGTGGGTATTCAGAGGGGTAACTACAGGGGAGCAGACTCTGCAACTGCAGGGTGGCCCAGACCTGTGAGGGGGCCCCAATTACTAACCCTCCCTTCCTCCAATAAAAGGGTCCTTCCTTCAGATCAGGTGTTTTTGTGGCTACACATGTTATGGGTGTGGAGATCCTGATGGCCACACTTGTTTTATGACCCTTTTGAGATGGGCCCCCAGGATGTGAAGGTCAACACTCACCAGGGGTAGGCAAGGGAATGGGTGTAAACAGCGTGGGGCCTAATGAAAGTTTTTCTGGAGGGGCCCACGATTTGTAGTTACACCACTGTGGGTTATCAAACTTTTGCTAGGGGGACCCATTGATTGGCAAGTTCCCTCCTGTTTGGCTCTGTGTGGAGGCGCCAAAATGTGTGGCATGACCCAATAAACTGCTTCAGCCACTTCTGGCCACTTTAGCCGTCACCAAAACAAAATTGTGTCCGTTATGCCAACACAATGCCTTATGGGCGTGCTTTCCTATGGGCTGATTATCAAAGTCCATTTTCACTGGTGACCACATAGTTATTGGGAGGAGAGAGAAGGTCATGGTGGCCAAACTTGTTATATGACCAATGGCGTTGGCGGGAGGGGGGGGGGGGACACCATGGCAAGAGAGGGGGGGGGACACCATGGCAAGAGAGGGGAGGAGGTTATGGTGTGTGTGTGTTTGGTGCTGGTGGGAATTATCAAAAATATGCTAGACAGCTAGAGGGACCCATTGATTTGTAAGTTTAGTCCTGTCTTGCTCTGTGGAGGTGCCAAAATGTGTGGCGCCCCAATAAACTACTTCAGCCGCTTCTGGCTACTTTACCCGTTACCAAGACAAAATTGTGTTCGCTATTCCGCCCCAATGCCGTTATGGGCGTTCTTCTCGTTGATGCAATTGAAGCGATTACCGTACCTGCAATCACTCTCTCGGCTTTAAGAAGGCAATATCCTACTCTACAGATGGCGTCTGAGATGAAGAGGTTCTGTTTTATGTAGAGCTTATAGCTCTGCCTTCACCCCAGCATTATATATTTGATAAATACCAGGGCATGTCTGTTTAAGGTACGTTTTTCTCCAATATGGCATCTGTGTTTTGTTTTTGTTTTTTTTTAACAAAAATGTCAAACCGGTTAGCACAAAACACTTAGAAAGGTCAATGAGTGAATTCAGCAAAACATTGTCATGTATAGAGCTGGTGTTTAGCATTTCAGATACAATACTCGACTGTTTTATTGTGCGCCTGCATTTGCAATTTCATCAGGAACTGAAAGTCGCTACATGCCCCGTGGCACTGATTTGAAAAATTGCTCAAACTTAGGATAAAGGCAGTGTGCGTTGCATTAAATCAGCTTCATTTGTTTCATCCTTATAACCAGTGGCTAATTTTCATTCCTAAAGCAAGAATCCACTTTACTAATGCATCTCTTTCTTGTTTTCAGCTGAGTGGCTTCACTTGGTGAAGTGCCTTTAATATGGCCGTTGTGGCAGAAATGGTAATTTGGAGGGGAAGCTTACAGCGTAGAGCTCGGAAATATATGTTTCTTAAAGAGGCACTGTAGTACTATATAGTAGAGTGCAGTAAGGGCTCGTTTCCACTATTGCGGTGCGGAATCGCCTGGATTCCACCGCTGATGAAATCGCATGCGGATGCGATTCCGCATGCGTTTTTTGCCGCGAATTCGCATGCGAATTCGCATGGGTGAGGGTATATGCGATTTTAACCATGTCACTGCCTGTGTGAATTTACATTGGTACCTATGCGAATTCGCATGCGAATTCGCGGCAAAAAACGCATGGGGAAAACGCATGCGATTTCCCTATTAAATACATTGTGTGCGATTCGCCTGCATTCCACACGCAGGCGAATTCTGCAGGGTGTTCCGTGCAGATTTTCTCTGCACAATAAAACGCTCCTGCAGACGCATAAGTGGAAACTGGCCCATTCACTTATATTGTCTATGCGAATCCGCATACGCAAGACGCATGCGGATTCGCGATAGTGGAAACGGGGCCTAAATGATTCAGGATACAAATTTTTTTTCAGTCATTTGTCTGGTTTTAGCATCAAAAACACTTTCTGTAGCTATATAAAGCTGTATATCTGTATGTAGCCACGCCCTCCCAGTGATGCTTAGCCTAGGCTGTTTAGCTATCTAGGATGAGCTCTGGATAAAATTCGGATGAAATCCGAATGAGTTTCGTTCAAATTTCATCCATCAATTAGTGCAGCTGAGCGGGTGTGAGCAAGGGGGGGCGGGGGGTTAAACTTACCCAGCAGCCTTCTTCTTTAACCCAATAAGGAAGAAAGCTGACACATCCAAAATCAATCTTTATTAGTTCCATGTAAAAATATGGCCAACGTTTCGGAGCCCAGTAGGGCCCCTTTGACAAGGCAATA
Organism: Hyperolius riggenbachi; assembly: GCF_040937935.1. Classification (NCBI taxonomy): domain Eukaryota; kingdom Metazoa; phylum Chordata; class Amphibia; order Anura; family Hyperoliidae; genus Hyperolius; species Hyperolius riggenbachi. The sequence continues at coordinate 470,406,811 of NC_090649.1, read as the reverse complement.
TTTGCTCAGAGGCAAATATCTGTTTGCTGCTGTGCAAAATTTTCTGGATCGGAATTCAGGAATATGGGTCCTCTAAAACACTCGCTGTCAGCGATGTGCATTCACCTGGGGTCAGCAGCAGTCTGATGAATACACATCGCTGACAGCGAGTGTTTTAGAGGAGCCAGACTCCCGAATTCCTATGCAGAATTTTTTGCACAGCAATAAACAGATCTTTTCCTCTGAGCAAATATTGCCTTGACAAAGGGGCCCTACGTGGCTCCGAAACGTTGGCCATATTTTTACATGGAACTAATAAAGATTGATTTTGGATGTGCCAGCTTTCTTCCTTGTAGAATACTGCATAGAGGGCGTCATCCCTCTTTTCAGCTGTCACACTCCCCTTAAGGACTATGGGATTGATCCATTAGTGAGTGCGAGACAATACTTCCAATGTGATTCTTCTTTAACCCATCCCACTGCACATCCCGCGCTGCATTCCAAGCCGCGGTCACGTGACTACAAACACTTCCTCCTTCCGGGTTGAAGGAGGAAGCGCAGTAGTGACGTGGCTTGGAATGCAGCGTGGGTGCAACGTGGGACGGATCACAAGAGAATAGAAAGAGGGACGCTTAAAGGATACCCGAGGTGACATGTGACATGATGAGATAGACGTGTATGTACAGTGCCTAGCACACAAATAACTATGCTGTGTTCCTTTTTTTCTTTCTCTGCCTGAAAAAGTTAAACATCAGGTATGCAAGTTTCGGTACAGATCAGGAAAGGATTGGACTGGGTCAGACTACAGCATAACCCTCACTGATAAGTAATTAAAGCCATAAAATTCTTTCCTGTCAGTAAATGGCTTCTGAGAGCGGGAAAGAGATAAATACAGTCAATAGTTCATAGATTTTAGCTCTGGCATACTTCAATGAAGGTGTTATTGAGCAGAGATAACAAAACAGTGAAAACTGTGGGATATCTTAAAAAGTCATTTTTAGGAGAAGGAGGATAGATTGTTTTTCTCATCAGTTTATGTTCACTTCGGGTGTCCTTTAAGCCACTCTCCTGCCACACCCCTAATCATGCCCCCTTGTCACACTTACCATAAAGATGTCATAAACTGGGTGCACACACAGCACAAACGCTGGCGTTGCATAAAACGCTGTGTTTTTGCCGCTAATGGAAGTCTATGGGCTGCAGGAAAAAACGCATTTAAAAACGCTGGTTTTGTTGCATAATATTCATAGACGCATCAAAAACGCACATAATGAAAGTCAATGGGAAAGCAGCTCAGGGTGACCCAAACTACTAGGAATGTATAGGGGGATAAAATGAAACCCTATTCAGTAGGGCATTGTGGGTAACCACAAATGTTCACTTATAACTGAATTATTGCAAATTATTGCAAATTTCCTTCTGTTTTAAGAAGGCAATTACACCAAGCTTTGCTTTTTTAGTAGGAGGGCTTTTTGGTTCCTTTTATCCCCCTATACATTCCTAGTAGTTTGGGTCACCCTGAGCTGCTTGGTTACTCTGTTGTTCTCGTCCAAGCCCTATTTCATACAGCCTTATCAATCCCTGCCATGTACTGATGAGGACCAAATGTCTGAAACAGGCTGTCTACATGTGGGTTTGATACGGCTGTGTAAAACTTAAAGCTATAGGCTTGCTATAAACCAGTGGTTCTGGATGCTTGCTTGGCTTCACAAGGGCGAAAAGGGATAATTTGCATATTCAGTAGGGCATTGTGGGTAACCACAAATGTTCACTTATAACTAAATTATTGCAAATTTCCTTCTGTTTTAAGAAGGCAATTACACCAAGCGATCGTTACAGAACGCCAGACCAAAAAATGCAAATGGACGCACACACTGACCGTCTGGGTGCACTTACCACTTCGGTGGATTCTATCAACCTAGTGCTGGGTAATCACAAAGCTATGATTGACGCTTTGTCCGGTTCTCTACGTACCCTTCAGACGGCAGTGGATAAGGTGCGATCCCCTCCTAGCACAGACATACGTATGCCTGTACCTGAAAAATGTTCTGGTCGCAGATCTGACTTTCGAAATTTTAGGAGTAGAGTGTTGTCATATTTTGAGTTAAGACCTAGATCTTCAGGAACCATGACCCAAAAGGTCACGTTTATTAAGACTTTATTATCAGGCGATTCCCAGACCTGGGCATACAGTCTGCCCACTGGAGATGTAGCTTTAAACTCTGTAGATGAATTTTTTTAAGGCGATGGCAATCATTTACGACGATCCAGACATTGCCTCGACTTCTGAGCAGAAGCTCAAGTTACTGCGTCAAGGCAAGGGTCCGGTCGAGGAGTATGCGGCAGAATTTAGGAGGTGGTCAGTTTCAGCCAGGTGGGACACCTATGCTCTTTTAGACTGTTTCCTATCAGGATTATCAGATGAGGTTTCAGATCTAATGTTAAGTCTGCCCGAACCTAAGACTGTCGATGAGGCCATTTCATCGGCAATCAGGATTGATCGTAGGTTACGGTATCAAAGACAGACCAGGGGCAGAGACAATGTTAAAATGTTGACCTATGCTACACCCCCGGTGACTCCATCTCCACCCGTTTCTCCTCCCCCCGAGCCAATGCAGATTGGTCGGTCAAAACTGTCTCAAATGGAGCGGAGACGCAGAATTTCTGAGCATTTGTGTCTTTATTGTGCAGAGGGGGGACATAGAGTACGAAATTGCCCTAAAAAGTCGGGAAACGCCATTGCCTAGGAGTAGTTGGGGGTGATACCCTAGGCGTGCAGCTCTCACCCCTAGAGGATAAGCGGTTACTCCTTCCTTGTAGGATTACATGGGAGGATAAATCGGAAGTCGCTGAGGCCTTCATTGACTCAGGCGCAGCGGCTAATTTTATAGATTACGAATTTGCTAAGAAATTAGGTATTCCGTTCACCCCGGTAAAACCACCTCTACAGGTTACAGCAGTGGATGACTCTCCACTACAGCGTAACCATCCGCTGTCTCAGACACCGGAGGTGGAAGTCACTATAGGGGTGCTGCATAGAGAGAAATTGCAGTTTTTTGTATTGCGCATGACAACCTCCACAATCATCCTTGGCATGCCGTGGTTACACCTTCACTCCCCTCAGATAAATTGGGCTACCGGTCAGCTAACGAGTTGGTCAGCCCACTGTTTTCGTCATTGTTTGGTGAAGGTGACCTTAGGCCAGACCAGGATTCATGTGGAGGGTGTTCCAGAACAATATGCGGAGTTTTCGGACGTGTTTTGTCCCAAAGCTGCCGATAAACTACCTCCACATCGCCCTTTCGATTGCCCGATTGATCTCCGATCAGGTTGTAAGCCCCCTAGAGGTTATCTCTACAATTTGTCTGGGCCAGAAAAGGTGGCCATGCAAGAGTATATCCGTGAAAACTTAGCTAAGGGTTTCATTCGTCCTTCCCGGTCGCCTGCCGGAGCAGGGGTTTTTTTTTGAAAAAAAAAAAGACGGAGGCCTTCGGCCATGCATTGATTACCGGGGAGTGAATAAAATCACAGTTAAAAATCGCTATCCGTTACCTTTGATAGACGATTTATTCACTCAAATCACCAAGACTAAGATTTTTTCGAAAATGGATTTACGAGGTGCATACAACCTGGTGCGGATCAGGGAGGGCGATGAATGGAAGACGGCCTTCAGCACACCCGACGGGCATTACGAGTACCTGGTGATGCCCTTCGGGTTGTGTAACTCCCCGGCCGTCTTCCAGAAACTATTAATGAGGTTTTCAGGGAGGTGTTGGGTAAATTTGTCCTAATATACCTGGATGATATATTGATCTTCTCAGACAGTCACTAAAAAAGGGGCAGATACCAACCATTGGTCCCCCGAAGCTCTGGCCGCTTTCTCCACTCTGAAAGAACTGTTTTGCTCTGCACCCATATTGAGACACGTGGACACCTCCTATCCATTTATTGTAGAGGTTGACGCCTCAGAGGTAGGGGCTGTGCTGTCTCAACGCTCTGGGCTGCAGGTAAGATTGCACCCGTGTGCCTATTTTTCTCGGAGGTTCTCTCCAGCAGAGAAAAACTACGATATAGGTAACAGGGAGCTGCTAGCCATTAAGTTAGCCTTTGAAGAATGGCGCCATTGGTTAGAAGGAGCTGAACATACGATTACAGTCTACACTGATCACAAAAAATTGGAATACATTGAGGGGGCTAAGAGATTGAGTCCTCGTCAGGCTCGGTGGTCACTGTTTTTCTCAAGATTTAGATTTGTAATTACGTACACTCCTGGTAGTAAAAACATTAAGGCAGATGCTTTGTCCAGATGTTTTGAGCCAGAGACAGCACAGCCCTCAGAACCTGAACCCATTGTTCCACAGAAGGTAGTACTGGGAGCTACAGAGACTTGGAACTAGAGTTGGGCCGAACGGTTCCAGGCGAACTTTGGGGGTTTATTGTGTAACACACTGCTTAAGACCCCACCCACCCTACCTTCAAGCTAGGTCCTTTTATACCATTTGACTGCCTACACTAATTAGTTATGGGACAGCTGCTACACACTATGCTAGGGAGATTTTAATTGGCCTCCCACCTCCCACCTCCACATTCCCTCCTACTGGAGGGAGGAGGGTCTCTTCTGCCAGGGAATTATACTATTTTAAAAACCAGTATACATCATACCATAGCCGGGAATCGAACCCAGATCTCACTGTGTGGTGGGCATGTCACCCTAAGCACTGTACCACTACAGTAGTAAGTGAAGCTTGCCTAAAATTTAACATTTATGCTCAACGCAATAGAACCATTAGGTTGCTTAAAGGAGAACTGTAGTGAGAGGTATATGGAGGCTGCCATATTGATTTCCTTTTAAGCTATACCAGTTGCCTGGCAGCCCTGCTGATCTATTTGGCTGCAGTAGTGTGAATCACACCAGAAACAAGCATGCAGCTAATCTTGTCAGATCTTACAAAAATGTCAAACACCAGATCATACCATAGCTGGGAATCGAACCCAGATCTCACTGTGTGGTGGGCACGTCACCCTAAGCACTGTACCACTACAGAAGTAAGTGAAGCTTGCCTAAAATTTAACATTTATGCTCAACGCAATAGAACCATTAGGTTGCTTAAAGGAGAACTGTAGTGAGAGGTATATGGAGGCTGCCATATTGATTTCCTTTTAAGCTATACCAGTTGCCTGGCAGCCCTGCTGATCTATTTGGCTGCAGTAATAATAATCCAAACATTTGTATAGCGCTTTTCTCCTGTCAGACTCAAAGCGCTCAAGAGCTGCAGCCACAGGGACGCGCTCAAGAGGCCACCCTGCAGTGTTAGGGAGTCTTGCCTTGAACTCCTTACTGAATAGGTACTTGACCTAGCCAGGATTCAAACCCTGGTCTCCCATGTCAAAGGCAGAGCCCTTAACCAGTACACTATCCAGCCACTGTAGTGTGAATCACACCAGAAACAAGCATGCAGCTAATCTTGTCAGATCTTACAAAAATGTCAAACACCAGATCTGCTGCATGCTTGTTCAGGGTCTAGGGCTAAAAGTATTGGAGGCAGAGGATCTGCAGGATAGCCAGGTAACTGGTATTGCTTAACCACTTGCCGACCGCACGCTTATACCGTGCGTCGGCAAAGTGGCAGCTGCAGGACCAGCGACGCAGTATTGCGTCGCCAGCTGCAGGCTGATTAATCAGGAAGCAGCTGCTCGTGTGAGCGGCTGCTTCCTGTCAATTCACGGCGGGGGGCTCCGTGAATAGCCTGCGGGCCGCCGATGGCGGCTCGCAGGCTAAATGTAAACACAAGCGGAAATAATCCGCTTTGTTTACATTGTACGGCGCTGCTGCGCAGCAGCGCCGTAAGGCAGATCGGTGATCCCCGGCCAATCAGCGGCCGGGGATCGCCGCCATGTGACAGGAGACAGCCTGTCACTGGCTGCACAGGACGGATAGCGTCCTGTGCAGCCCGGATCTCCAGGGGGGGCCAGGTAGGAGAGGAAGGGGGAGGATTTTGCCGCGGAGGGGGGCTTTGAGGTGCCCCCCCCGCAACACCCGGCAGGCAGGAGCGATCAGACCCCCCCAGCACATCATCCCCCTAGTGGGCTGCAGAGCCCACCCAGCACAGATCAGCTAAGACAGCGCTGGTCCTTAAGGGGGGGTAAAGGGTGGGTCCTCAAGTGGTTAAAAGGAAATCAATATGGTAGCCTCCATATACCTTTCACTACAGTTCTCCTTTAAGCAACCTAATGGTTCTATTGCATTGAGCATAAATGTTAAATTTTAGGCAAGCTTCACTTACTTCTGTAGTGGTACAGTGCTTAGGGTGACGTGCCCACCACACAGTGAGATCTGGGTTCGATTCCCAGCTATGGTATGATCTGGTGTTTGACATTTTTGTAAGATCTGACAAGATTAGCTGCATGCTTGTTTCTGGTGTGATTCACACTACTGCAGCCAAATAGATCAGCAGGGCTGCCAGGCAACTGGTATAGCTTAAAAGGAAATCAATATGGCAGCCTCCATATACCTCTCACTACAGTTCTCCTTTAAGCAACCTAATGGTTCTATTGCGTTGAGCATAAATGTTAAATTTTAGGCAAGCTTCACTTACTTCTGTAGTGGTACAGTGCTTAGGGTGACGTGCCCACCACACAGTGAGATCTGGGTTCGATTCCCAGCTATGGTATGATCTGGTGTTTGACATTTTTGTAAGATCTGACAAGATTAGCTGCATGCTTGTTTCTGGTGTGATTCACACTACTGCAGCCAAATAGATCAGCAGGGCTGCCAGGCAACTGGTATAGCTTAAAAGGAAATCAATATGGCAGCCTCCATATACCTCTCACTACAGTTCTCCTTTAAGCAACTTAATGGTTCTATTGCATTGAGCATAAATGTTAAATTTTAGGCAAGCTTCACTTACTTCTGTAGTGGTACAGTGCTTAGGGTGACGTGCCCACCACACAGTGAGATCTGGGTTCGATTCCCAGCTATGGTATGATGTATACTCATGTATGTATCCCCAGCTATGGTATGATGTATACTCATGTATGTATTCCCAGCTATGGTATGATGTATACTGGTTTTTAAAATAGTATAATTCCCTGGCAGAAGAGACCCTCCTCCCTCCGGTAGGAGGGAGGAGGGAGGATAAAATCTCCCTAGCAGAGTGTGTAGCAGCTGTCCCATAACTAATTAGTGTAGGTAGGCAAATGGTATAAAGGACCTTGCTTGGAGGAGGGTGGGTCCTCCAGCAGTGATGTGTATTTCACTCAATTAGGTGTTGCTCCAGGTATTAGAGCTTTTGAAACATGTTTTCTATCATTTTTCCAGCTGATAGAATGTTTTAAAACTTTGAAAGTTCGCCTCCCCATTGAAGTCTATTGCGGTTCGCGAACTTTTTCGCGAACCGAACCTTTTGCGAAAGTTCGCGAACAGGGTTCGCGAACCTAAAATCGGAGGTTCGGCCCAACTCTACTTGGAACAACTGGACGGAGACTTTAGGTCTCTTCCAGCAGGATGTCCTTGAGGGAAAGCCTGAAGGGGTCATGTTTGTGCCACTGCCTTTTCGTCTCCAGGTGTTACAGATTTTTCACTCACACAAGAATGCGGGACATCCAGGGGCCTCCAGAACACAAGACTTGATTGCTAGATGTGCTTGGTGGCCTTCTTTGGCAACAGACTGCAAGGAGTATGTCAGAGAGTGTGCAGTATGTGCTAAAAGTAAACCCTCCCGTCTGGCACCTGTGGGAACGTTGCAGCCTTTGCTCACCCCGAGTGAACCATGGATCCATCTGTCCATGGATTTTGTAGGTGAGCTTCCTAGGTCTGAAGGCATGTCGGTCATCTGGGTGGTAGTCGACCGCTTCAGTAAAATGGCCCATTTTGTGCCCTTGAAGGGACTCCCCTCGGCCCAGGAGTTGGCCGATCTTTTCATCATTCACGTTTTCCGACTTCATGGCATTCCGGAAAACATCGTGTCAGATCGGGGAGTCCAATTTGTCTCTAGATTTTGGAGGGCATTTTGCCATCAAATGGGCATGGAACTGTCATTCTCGTCGGGCTACCACCCACAGACCAATGGTCAGACGGAGAGGGTTAATCAGTCTTTGGAACAATTTTTGAGGTGTTATGTTGCAGAGGCGCAAACTGATTGGGTTTAGTTCTTGCCATATGCAGAATTTGCGCACAATAATGTGAAAAGCGCCTCTTCTGGGTTCTCTCCGTTTCAGGTGGTAACTGGAAAGGTGCCCAAGTTTTCCCCATTTCCAGTAGCCTCCACTCCGTTTCCAGCTCTGGAGGCTTGGCAGAAGTCGTTCAAAAACATTTGGGGGATCGTGAAAAGCAATTTGGAAAAGGCTTTTCAAAGTCAGAAAGGTCAAGCTGACAAAAAACGATCCTTAGAGTGGAAGTTCCGACCAGGAGATCTGGTCTGGGTCTCCACTCGTCATTTGACCCTGAAACACCCTCGGCCAAGTTAGGTCCCAGGTTTGTGGGCCCTTTTTCTGTGACCAGGAAGATCAACAATATTACTTATGCCATCAATCTTCCTGCTAGCATGCGTGGTGTAAGATCTTTTCATGTATCCCTGCTTAAGCCAGCAGTCCATGTGGGTACCAATCCTCCTCCTCCTGTGATGGTAGACGACCAACCTGAGTATGAAGTAGAGAAAATTTTAGATTCACAAGTAGTGCAGAATTCACTACAATATCTGGTTCACTGGAGGGGGTATGGTATAGAGGAGAGAACATGGGTACCTGAATGTCGCATGCATGCGGACAAATTGAGAAGGGAGTTCCACATTCGATATACTGAGAAACCTGGTAGGAGTTGTCCGGAGTCCACTCCTCAGGGGGGGGTACTGTGAGAAAACGCGGAAAAGCCGCCAATACTCAAGGTGAGGCGGCTGATTCCGCGTTCAACATGGCAGCTGGCGCGCAGTCGGAGCGCGGAGAAACCGCCGCATGCTCTAACAACAGGACGGCGGATTCCGCGTCCAATGCGGCAAGTTGCTCGCATAGGCCTGCTCCTCTCAGTAATGCGGAATGCGGAGAAAACGCCAACTCAGCAGAAACATTACAACACATGACTGGTGTGGCTGGGACCGATAGTCCACACTGGTTTAGGAGGACGTGCGCGCGCGCAGAGAGGCAGGGCCTTTATGGCACTCAGAAGAGGGTCAGCTGACCAAGCTGGTCAGCTGACAATTTCAGTAACTTCCATTGGTCCAGCACTTAGGGGAGGCGCTGGTGAGCGCTAGTGTATATATACTGGGTGCTGGTCATTCATCTGGTGTCTGGCGTTGCGATCACTACGTGGTAGCACTCAGACCTTGTCAGTATCTGTGTTTATTAGTCAGTTTCGTAGGTGTTGATGATCACGGAGCTCAAACCTTAGCCTAGGAATTCTGTTATTATCTCTGTTATTATCTGTATTATTATCTAGACCAGTTTCCAAGGTATTGATGGCCAAGGAACTCACACCTTAGTCTAGGAATTCTGTACCATCTGTATCATTGTTATTATCTAGTCTAGTTCCCGGAGTGTGAGAATCTAGGAGCTCACACTCAAGCCTAGGCATTGTTGATTACCTGTTATGACTTCTGCATTCCTGACCATTCTCCTGATCTCTGATTTTGTACCTTTGCCTTTCTGATTCTCTGTTGCCAATACTCGGCTTGTCTCTGGATTCTGTACTTGCCTACTGTCTCTGTACTGTATCTGTCCGTGTGTTAACGACCTGGCTTGTCCGACCTCGAAAACTATCTCTCCTGTTAGGAGATAGTTCACAGATCTGTCAGTGACACTTCTCCTTTGGTGTCACTCACGTTCTATCCTTCCCACTATCTCAGCCTGGCTCCGCCCCATGGGGAGCATCAGGCCTGTGGAAGGAAGCTGATTCATAACAGTAACCCCTACTGTCTAGCACCCATCCCATGGGTGCTTTCCTCAAAGTATTACTGTTGCACCAAACACTCTCATCTCTCAGGTGTCCAGAGGTTAGAAGATATATCTGATTATCGGTGATACTGCAGATCATCGATAATCGGGTATATTCTGCATTCTCGGTGATACTGCAGATCACCGATAATCAGACCCTCTCTGTGTTACACCGATCGTTACAGAAATAATGAATGTTTTCAATTTTTTTCTTATTATTCCAATTAAAATGCATTTCGAATAAAATAATTCTTAGCATAATGTACTTCCTAAAGAAAGCCTAATTGGTGGCGAAAAAAACAAGATATAGATCATTTTGTTGTGATTAGTAGTGATTAAAGGAATACTGTAGGGGGTCAGGGGAAAATGAGTTGAACTTACCCGGGGCTTCTAACGGTCCCTCGCAGACATCCTGTGCCCGCGCAGCCACTCACACATGCTCCGGCCCCCGCCTCCGGTTCACTTCTGGAATTTCAGACTTTAAAGTCTGAAAACCACTGCACCTGCATTGCCGTGTCCTCGCTCCCGCTGATGTCACCAGGAGCGAACTGCACAGGTCCAGTATTGTCTATGCCTGCGCAGTACGCTCCTGGTGACATTAGCGGGAACGAGGACACGGCAACTCAGGCACAGTGGTTTTCAGACTTTAAAGTCTGAAATTCCAGAAGTGACCCAGAGGCGGGGCCGGAGCATCGGTGAGTGGCTGCGTGGGCACAGGACATCTGCTGGGGACCATTAGACGCTCCGGGTAAGTTCAGCTCATTTTTCCCTGACCCCCTACAGTATTCCTTTAAGTTATTGGCTAAAGAAAGGGAGGAGCGCTGACAGGTGAAAATTGCTCTGGTCCTGAATGGGGTAAAAACCCGTCAATGGCCAAGTGGTTCAATTTGGGTGCATCGCAATAATGGTAATTGCTGATTAAATTAATGGTAAGGATAGCAGTATTAGTGTTAGATGTAGGTGGGGGGGAGGTGTAAAAAACAGAATAAAATAAGGTGGTTGAAGAACATCAGTAAATTACAGATATTCTACAATTTGGAACAAGCCATATTTTGGTAATATTACTGATATTCTGCCATCGGCAATACTCAAACCCAAATTTATTGTATCTACACGTCCCCCAAGGTCTGCAGAAGTTGCCTAATGACCCATCATGCTGGATCTTTAGGGCTCGTTCACATGGGCAAGAAATCTAACTTTTTGCCTGCGCCATTCAACAGAAGCTTTTTAAACAATGGAGACAACAGTTGGCGTCAATCATGGAAACGTTGCTTTAGATCCCTTCCTTTCATCTTGGACGCTACTTGTAGCATTGGCTGCATTTATGGTTCCATGTCACGGTATGGGCTCAAAATGCGACAACGGTATTACGGGAACCAGTGCGAACTAATGCCAAATGCATGATGTAAACAAGCTGCCCTGGCCACCCAGCCTGCCGTCTGTGGAATGAAATATATATATATATATACTGTATGTATTACCTGGTTTATCCTGTTGTTCGTGTCGGGCAAGAGGAAGTTGCTGGACATATGGAAGCTCTTTACCCGGCATCCTGACACTCCTCCCCGGCCTCCCTGTAAATGACGCAACTTGTAAATGGAACAAACTCGATGCACGGTTTAAACCATTTACAAGTTCCTTAGTTATTTAAGCCTTATGCGACGTTCCTTTTAACCACTTGAGGACCGCGGTGTTAAACCCCCTAAAGACCAGACCATTTTTTACTAATTGGGCCACTGCAGCTTTACTAGCTGCAGGGCCGCACAACTCAGCACACAAGTGATTCCCCCTCCCTTTTCTCCCCACCAACAGAGCTCTCTGTTGGTGGGGTCTATCTCTCCCCAGTTGTTGTTTTTTTTTTAATTAAAAATATTTATTTTATTAATTTTTGAATAAATTTACTTATTTATTTATTTTATGTTCCCCCCTCCCTTCCTCCTCCCACCAGCCAATCAGCGTGATCGGCTGTCATCGGCTTCAGCCTATGACAACCGATCACTTCCTGGACTACAGAGGGGACAGCCATGTCACACGGCTGTCCCCAATACAGCGCTGCCTTAGATCACAGCCATGTACAGGAATATTAGACGGCGACCGCCGCTGGGAGACTGAAGGTGGACCGGAGCTCCGCCTTCCAAGTGGAGAGGCGCGCGCACCGGCGCGTGCAATCTTGCTCTAGCCCCATTGAAGGCCATTCACGCCAACTGGCAACATGTAATTGTCGACTGGCAACATGTAATTGTCTGGCCACAGCACGGTTTTGCTGTTTGTTTCCAAGCACGGAGCCTCTCTCGAAACACAAGCGAAAACATTTGTTTTGGAGCCATAAAGATGATGCACGGCAATCTGAATCCCGGCCTCGAGCCTCGTCTGGATAATGACCAGTTCCGAGTTCGCCGTCATTGATTTTGCAGTCATGCTCTGCAATAATTATGAAAAGATTAGATGCCATCTTAGTAATCATTGTGATTGCATGCCTGCAGTGTTTAATGTACAACTTTAATATTGTAATTCCACTCCAGCTATTTTCCACGTTCGGACTTGGGAGTCATCGGTAATGTTAAGCAGGAAACGGCCCTTAGCAAACAACGGGGCCGAGGCTCGGTGCGGGGCTGGAAAATTATCTTAAGCGCGCCTACAATTACCTGCTAAGAATGACTTCTAATAAGCGCGGCAGCCTTCTGGGCATCTCGCGGCCAGCAGTGCTTCTGCAGGAAGCAATCAGGAGATATAGAGGGTGGCAGCATGGCACAGTGTGGGGGATTTTTTTTTACCTTTTTTATTTTCTTTTATACCTAGGTCGAAAAAAACAAATTCTTCAAGGTAGTTTAGTTTAGTCTTAGTGCCCCATGACTAGATATTAGAACCCAAGTCTACGTACAGATATAGACCAAAAAAACAAAAACAAATTGTCTAATCCACCAAACAAAGTACCCAATGGGCTAATTCAATTGCTTGTATAATGCACATAAGCTACTATATACTGAACCGAAAAGAACAGTGCCTTTTATGGAAAACATATAAAACGTAGCATTTACAGGGAGTCTGAAGTGAAAATAAACCTATGATATAATGATTTGTATGTGTAGTACATCTAATAAATAAAACATTAGCAGCAGAGATACGAGTCTAATATGGTTTCCAGTACAGGAAGTTGAGAAGTTAAGAAACCGGCAGTAGCGGGCCAATAAACAGTAAAGAGCCAGAGTCCAGAGGATTAGCACAGCATGCTCTTACTACTCCTGGGCATGCATAAGTTCATCCATCGAGTTCTCTCACCACTCGGGTCCGTTAGGATGATAGCAAGGGCAGCCGCAGGTCAGCGGATCTCCGGTCACCAATCCCAAAAAAGCCAGGCAAGCAGGAATTAAGTGGCGGGGCAAGTGTTTTCCATGAGCGCTTTGGCCACTACCACCAACGCGTTTCGGTCACTTTGGACCTTCGTCAGGGTGTCAGATATCTTACCGGTATCTCCCCAATGCAGTACAGGCACTCAGGGGCAAATCTTGTTTTAATTAGTATACAAGCTCCTTGCTTACCTGCTTTCTAAATAAAATCAATTTTAAAGTGACCCTGTTATTGATCTATACAGAGGAATTTACTGACTCCTTCCCACTCATTTGCTGAGTCATCCTGATAGACTGATAGGCCTAGTGCACACCAGAGCGGTTCGGCTGCGGTTTGCGATCCGTTTGCGGGTGCGGAGCCGCTAGGGTAATGTATTTCAATGGGCTGGTGCACACCAGAGCGGGAGGCGTTTTGCAGAAACGCATACTCCCGGGCTGCTGCAGATTTTGGATTGCGGAAGCGTTTCTGCTTCAATGTTAAGTATAGGAAAACCGCAAACCGCTCTGAAAAACGGCACTTCAGAGCAGTTTGCCAGGCGTGTTTTGTTACAGTAGCTGTTCAGTAACAGCTTTACTGTAACAATACATGAAATCTACTACACCAAAACCGCTACACAAAAACGCAAAACGCTAGCTGAAACGCTGCAGAAAAAGAAGAAAAAGCGTTTCAAAATCTGCTAGCATTTTGCGGATCTGCTAGCGGTTTTTGGTGTGCACCAGGCCATAGAGTCAGGATCGGGGCACCTCTCAACTGGCTGCTGCAATAGTTCGATTTAACTGCAACTTTACTAGAGCCATATTGGAATGAAGAAAACGTTTTCATGGCAGTAGTTGGATTTCACTGCACCTTTCTTGGAGATGTATTAGAAGGATTAACAGATTTTCAAGACAGTAGTCAGATTTCCCTGCACCTTTCTTGGAGCTGCATCAGAACAAAAATAAATATATATATATATATATATATATATATATATATATATATATATATATATATATATATATATATTTCTAAAGATTGAACTTCATCTCCATCAGTAGCTGATACCTCTTTTCCCATGAGAAGTCTTTACCTTTTCTCAAATAGATCATCAGTGCGGTTGATATTGTGGTGAAAAACACAGTGTGATGTCATGACCATGGTCCTGGTAGTTTCCTGTCTGTGAGCCTTGTCGCATTATGGGAAATAATGGCTGTTTCCATCTGCCAAGCAAGCAGTATCTCCCTCTGTGAATATGTATGTCTATAAAAAAATACAGTATACATTTTAGCCTGCCGCATTGTTAGTGGATGTGTTTATAGATAATGGCAGTTGGTGCTGTCTAGTTTTTTTCTTGTCTGCCAGCAGTAGAGATAATGACCTGCGGGCTCATAGTGGATCAGCATGAACGAAAAAAAAAATGTGTGATTTTTTAATTTCTCACTTTGGAATGTATCGATTTATTTTTTTCCTCCTACTACTATTTTTCAGAAAAGTTCCTCTTTAAGGCATTTGTGTCAGAATAATGAAAATATTTCAACAAATACATTTTCAATTTCAATAGACACACATGTAGTAGCGCTGCTACTAAGCATCCTAACCCCAACTTTACACATTTCCTGTGCCTGACCTTAAAGAAAACCTGTACTGAAAATTAAAAGTCAAAATAAACATACACAAGTCATACTTTCCTCCTGTGTAGTCTACTCCTCAATCTATTTTTCCTCTCCTGCGTCCTGTTTGTCCACTGTGATCAATGGAATTCTCCGTCCTCCATTTTGAAAATGGCCATTACACCATAACAGCTTTCTGGTCAGCACACAGTTAAACTGTAACATTGCCCACTTGAGCCATAGGGAAACATGGACACATCAGTTCTCCTCTAAGCTGTAACTGACAGCAACTGATATATAACTGACAGCAACTGATATATTTCAGTTCTGACAAAATGTTGTCAGAACTGGAAGGGATCACTGTAAGAAGAAAATGGTGAGCTTCTGAGAGGAACTGATGGCAAGGTAACTATGTAATGTTCATTTGAAGTTACCTCATGTGTTTATTTTAAATAATTTTACTCAGTACAGGTTCTCTTTAAAGAGGAACTTCAGCCTAAACAAACATACTGTAATTAAGTTACATTAGTTATGTTAATTAAAATATATAGGTAATATAATCTCTTACCCACCCTGTTTTAAAAGGACAGGCAAATGTTTGTGATTTCATGAGGGTAGCCATCTTTTTGGTTGAAAGGAGGTGACAGGGAGCATGAGACACAGTCCCAACTGTCCTGTGTCCTGATCACCCCTCCCAGTTGCTAGGCAACGTGGATAACAACATAGGAAATCCCATCATGCTTTGCACAGCATCAGGGAAAAAAGCCCAGGAAGTTTTCTTTGATGGGGCAGAAAAACAAAGTTCTGATGCTGTGAAACTGTTAAAGAAACACCAAGTCTTTTCAGTTCTGCTGAGTAGATTTTTAGTCCGGAGGTTCACTTTAACCATAGTCCCTTCCTAACTACCACGTTCCCTTTACAACCCTGCATTTAACCTTGTGTCTAACCTTAACACTTTCCCGCACTGTCTATAAAATAAAATTTTCCTAAATGCTACCAGAATTTACACCCTTCCAGGGAGACATAACCCCCCCTCCCCACCTACCTTTCCCACAAGAAATCCCACATACTTCGCATTATTGGCCGAACACTGTTAGGTAGAGGTAAGTCAGGCAAAGGTATGATATAGTTTATTTGGACTACCACCCTGACCCAGTAGATTCCTGGTCAGAGTTCATCGGATCCAATATCGGTTTTAGTGTTGCCACTAGGGATGCTTCTCTTCCGCATTTCTTTTGCAAATCAGATTTCTGCGAACTATTACCACAACTCGATCATTTTAGCCCAATCTCAGGACTCGGAAGCATTGGACAAATCAGAGAATGCAGAGTCAGCTCAGAAGTATTTGGCCAATCAGAGAATGTAAAAAATGACCAACAAAAAAGACCCCTTGGAAATCGGAAATCTGCAGAATCGGCATTGGTGGAAATCGGAATCCCCGCAGGATCAAAAATCGGCATTTCCGACCATCCCTAGTCGCCACTACCAGCTTCGTACAGCTTATTGCGGATGTCAATTGAGGCCCGCCCTAGGCTGTGCCAGTCTTTAATAGGTTGTCAGCAGATTTGATATATTCTCTAACCTATACAGAAATGAATTGTGTATAGCTAGGTTTCACCCCCAGCAACTGTCCTGCAATGATGTCACAAAGGCAGCCAGGTTCCTGATGGCTTCTGGAGGAGAGGGCCTACTTCATCCCAGCAGCTCCGCCTCCTGCAGTGCTGTCGCTCTATTTGGGGGTGGACGGTGGACTTACTGCCATTCATTCCTATTTCAGAATTGGCATTATGCTTGTGGGAAAAAGAACTGACCTCATTGAAGGCTTTCAGCCAAAAAATATATTCAGTAAGCCAATCCAAGACATCATTCATCTGCAACTTCTGTCTCTTCTACCGTCTGATAGACATGTTGCAACATACCACGAATAGGCTATTAGGTCATATAAAGAGGAACTCTGATCAGTATCTGGCAAATTGGGCGCTTGGGGCTTCTGGTCAAATCGGGTACTGCCACTGACTTTAATTGAAAATATCAGCAAGCCAACCAAACGGGGAATTCGGGCACCCGGCAATTTATCGTTTTTTTGCACTACCAGGGCAGATCTTAAGGTTAGGCACCACATGGGTATGTCTTTGGGTTAGGCACCACCAGGGGGGTTCTTAGGGTTAGGCACCACAAGGGGGGGGTTTAGTTTTAAGCACCACCAATGGAGGTCTTGGAGTTAGGCACTACCGGGGCGGTCTTGGGGTTAGGCATCACCAGGGGGTCTTAAGTTTAAGCACCACCAGAGGGGTCTTAGAGTTAGGCATGACTGGGGGTTCTTAGGGTTAGGTACCACGGGGGGGGGGGGGGGGGGGTTAGGGTTTGGCACCACAAAGAGGGTCTTAGGTTTAAGCACCGCCAACGCGGGTCTTAGGGTTAGGCACTACCGGGGGGTCTTAGGGTTAAGCACCACCGGGGGTTCTTAGCGTTAGGCATCATTGAAGGGGGGGGGGGGGGGGGTTGGGGTTGGGTTTAGACATCGGTATTGCAGGGTTCTGTGTGAGAGTATGGTTTAGCTATAGTAAAATATCCATAACAATTACCAGTTTTTTAGTAATGAAAATTAACACTTTCAATAGTAGAGTATCGATATTCTTCTATCAGCACTGTTCCTGCTCCCATTTTTCCATGGCACCCGAAACTCACGGACATACTCTGATCAAACTGTATAACAACACAAGGTATACTCATCTATGGGTAAAGTGATTAAGGATAGTTAGCAAGATGCAAACTATTCAGAGTTGAGGAAAATTGTATGCAAATTTTATGCAAATATGTGTTTTGGAAATTTGAGCGATCTGAAGGCAGTGGCAACATTTGATTGGTCTATTTCCAAGCTGCGTAAACTGGCCTGTAATCTGCATCTACTCTGCCGTCCCTACTGATGATGAGTGCTCAGATGATAGCCTGTGGCTTTGGGCACATGGGTTATCAGTATTTGGAATCTGAATTCCTTTCTGTAAATTGCTTCTTTGCAGCCAAATTTCCATGATCTCAAAGCGAGTCATTTGATCCCGCAGCGGCCACGGCCGCAGTGTAATTCATGGCAAATGTCTCCAGCTGTTAACAAAACCTTCTTCGAGGAAATCTAAAATGAGAGGAGTGGGGAAGGAGTGCCTTTTTTTTTGTAAAAAAAAAAATGCTACGTGAATAATTGTGATGCTGCCTTCCTGCTTCTAATACAAAATATCCATACATTACTCCATTTGCGGCATTGATATCTGGCCAATTCGATCATAATGTTGGAATCTGGCAGAGATCAATGGCCCAACATGGATTGATTAATTCAATGGATTTCCAGCCGAACTTGTCAAAATGATCCGGAATGCTGGAAAGATCTTGCTCCTAAGGGCTGGGTTGACGGCATTCAATATTTCAACAGCTGATGGCCCCCCAGCAAAGATTATCGGAATGAAGTAGTAGAATATCAGTAATTTCACAGATATTTTGACCATTTGAGCTTTCTGAGAGCTTTTAAAAAAATATTTACATTTTAATTCTTAATTGCGCTCCTGCGGGCAGGAGTGGTCTGCACATGTGCAGTTTTTAATGACTTGTAACTGCACATGCGCAGATAGCTCCAGGCAACGAGAGTGCAATCGAGGAGGCGCACTGACAAAAGGACCATCAGGATGAGTCAAGGATACTACCTTGACTAGGGCCCTGTTTGATCTTAACCCATCATTGCCCTAAAAGCCTGAAACTACCAATATTCTTCCATATGGTGGAGAAGTCCTGGTAACGGTTTCAGGCAATCCGCGTGCACCGATATATGGTGGCGTATTTATCTACTTTCGTTTCTGGACGGCTTGGCGACGGCATTAGCTATGGGGGGCAAGGGGGGACATATGTCCCTGGGTTCAGCCCTGTGAGGGCGCTCAGTGCGGCTGCCGCACCCCAACATGCGTGAGAGGCGGCTTGCTGGCCTCCTGCAGTGCCTGCTTCTCTCCCTCCCTCTGCAGAGAAGTGCCGAAACATTAATAACGGTGAAAGACTTACCGGCTCCAACGTACTGGCAATGACGTAATCTCTCTTCTTCAGTGCACCCAGCATCATCTCCTTGGTAACAGCAGTGTCATGTCGCTGTTACCAAGGAGAGAACGCTGGGCGCTCTGCAGAGGAGAGATTATGTAATTGCCAAAATGTTGAAAGCATTGTCTTTTGCTGTTGTTACACATCTGCCTATTTAAGGGGGGCACATCTGGCTATCTGAATTTGGCTAACTAGATGGGGGGGGGGGGAGGGGGCACATCTGGCAATCTAAGGGGGGGGGGGCATATATGGCTATCTATAAGGGGGCACATTTCGCTATCTAAACCAGAGCCTGTTTTCTCATGAAGCAAGGTGAAACACTTACATCAGGTGCAGAGATTTCAGGGTTAGCATGTTTGCACTGTGTTTACAAGTTACAGCAAGCAGTCAGAGTAGGAGGAAAAGTGAGAGGAGAGCGAGGTGAAGAGGTCATCATTGGGGAAAATCAGCTTGTTGTGCTGTGTGAGGAATCTGACAGTGAGTGAGGAGGGGGGAGGCAGGAGAGCAGCAGTGTTTCATTTGACTTTCACAGCAGAAGGGAGAAGGTGGCACTGCTGTCCTGATTAAGGGGTAATAGAGTACAGTCAACTGGCTGATGGTGAGCAGTTTGTTTGTCACCGTCTAGCAGCAAGCCAGCCAGTGTGTTATTGTGTTGAGCTGCAGCATGTCATGTCTCAGGTTGTTGCATACGCTTCCTTGCTGACTGAGAACATTACATGAAGCAGAGTAAATTGTTTGGTGCTGTGAGATCATTCCAAATCGGGGGGTGTCACATCTTTACAAGTTTGCCTCCAGTAGCAAAAAGCCTAGAACTTGCCCTGATCTAAACACCATTTGCACATTTGGTTCCACCCATGACCACACTAAAATTCTGATGCTTGGCCACACCCATTTTTGTGTGTGCCGGACTGACCGGGGGTGGGGGCACAAAAAGTGTCCTTGTCTGCAGGTGCTGAAAACCCTCGCTATGCCTCTGCGTTCTATATATCATCACACACTAGTAATCTCACTGCTGCGAGCTGGCTCTGGTGTGAGGGATGTTAGTTGCTGTGGAATTAATGATCAGAGCTCGTTTTCCCATGGTTTACAGGATCCTTACAGTGCCGCGCGCTTCCCTAACCGTCCCTTAATGGCTTCAGTGGGACAGTAAATAAGGCAGATCAGTGTGGCAGCTGGTGTCTGAGGCAAGGCTGCCGGCTGATATATAGACAACAGCAAATTCCTATTTTATTATTGGCTCTTAATTTGATTAGCCCGTCCGAGTCAGAACATTCCTGATTTAAAACGGCCCCCTTCGACTGACGCGAGGAGACATTACTCTGGAGTCTCTTGTTAAATCCACCATATTTCACCGTATCTCCACGCCGGAGGGGTTCTGGCGGACGCCTCCTTTTGAGCCCTGGTTTAAAAAGATAAAAAAAAAGAAAGTAAAAATCATAAATACGGTTATCACGACCCGTTAATAGGCGTCATTAATAAGGGCTCTCCTAATGCTTCCTTTAGGATGGGAAACATACTTAGGAAAAGACACATTACACGGGAAAGGTTAAGCATATTTAGGCAATAGGAATTAATGGAGTCACCATTTCTAGGCCTTAGGAAGATTACTTAACTCGTAGATAAGAGGCGGCCGGGGAGTCCTTAAGTTGAGGGTACTTGTGTGCGGTTTATGACGGCCCCAGCTAGAAATCTTCTATCATTTTATTCTTCCACTAAATCTGCTATTCTGAGCTTGCGGAGAGTGCCGAGCTGGTGCTATTCCCTCTTGTCACACGCGGCGCTGAGTATATTGTGATTAAACACGGATCTTTATAGCCAGAGGTGATGCATTAGTATGTGAGGGAGAGGAATAGTTGACCTGGCGGCACCCCTCCGTATAAATCTGAGAAACGAGAGCCTATTTTCCTGTATATTCTAATGTTTGCTTGGTAAGTGACACTAATAAGTTGCCGAAGTGGCGATATAAAACAGTAATAGCGAGCTTAATGCGGGCGATGAAAAGGACGGCGTTGTCAGGAGCCCTCTTGGCGGTGTCTCGTGCTGTTAGCCGCAAATGCTTTGGCGAAAGTAGCAGAGCGAGCGTGAGGCTATGTTAAGAACCCCGGTGCAGGCCTGGATTATATATGCCTTGATAAGAACAATATTTTAAATTAATTTTGCATAGAATAACTTTTTTTAAACAACAACAATTTTGTGTTATTTTTCCCCAAATAAAAAGATACACAGTAATTGTGCAGTAATTCCTGGATCATCAGACCATGTCGAAAAGCCTCACCTGTCTGATCACTCTCAGTAACTCGGAACCACTCCCTAAAGGGGCCGGACTTGTACAGTTGACCGCCCAAGGCCACTATCAACCAGCTGCCCCTGACCAACAGCAACACCCCGCCCCCTCACACACACACACACACACACACACACACACACACACACACACACACACACACACACACACACACACACTATATATATACACACACACACACACACACACACACTATATATATACACACACACACACACACACACACTATACACACACACACACACACACACGCAGTATACACACACACACACTATACACACACTATACACACACACACACACACACACACACACACACACACACTATACACACACGCAGTATACACACACACACACACACACACACACACACACACACACACACACACACACACACACACACTTTTATTGGGCCCAGTAATCAATATATTTAAGGGGACTGCCTATTAATGATGCAAACGAGGCAATTTTACTGAATGATCAACCTTCCGTTTGATCAGATTGGACAGGGTTGTGCCAAGCCAATTGCCTACAAATGATCGATTTGTCAGTCGTTTTATCATCTATCTGAATTGATCACATTGGTCGTAATTTTTATTCCATTTATGGGCCCAATTGATTCTTCCTGATTCTGTTTCTCTCTGACCACAATTATTGAGTAAGTGACAGCTCAGGTCATAGACAGTAATCTTTCCATGTTTGCTCTCTCTTCATCCCCCTATTCCTAGACACTTGCCTGTCCGCTGCAGTTCACATGTTTGGCAGCTTCACTACATGAGTGTACCAGCTCGCCCCTTGCCTCCTGGTGCCCTAGGACAAGGCCTTTGTGGCCTTGCCCAAAATCCAGCCATGCTCCCTAATAATTCACATGGGCATGAAGGGGGAGAGTGATTGGTCAATCAGGTGAGGCCACACCTCTCTGCTGACTGATATAGGTTAGCTGCCCATTTGAGCTGTATATCAATGAGAGGGGCTGCTGTACATGGCTGTAAGGGCCGGCTTCCACTGGGTGCCGCCTCTGTTTCCAAGTCAGGCATGGCACCCATGCTGCTGGCAAATGTGCAGCCAAATCACTAGCCGTGCCATGCGGCAAACTTCAACATGCCGTCCGGCATGCTTTTTGGATGGGAAGCCTATTGTGTGAATAGGCAGTGTTTCCGCATCTGTCTTAGGTGCGGATTTTGGGCTAGTGGAAATAGGCCCTTACACATGGGTGAGGGGGCTGCTGCACATTAAAGGAAAGCTTCAGTAAAGTTGGCCAAAGAGTGGGAGAAGTAAAAACCCCTCATTGAGTGAATTGGGGCCACTTTAACCTCCTTGGCGGTAATCCCGCGCTGAGCTCGGGCTATGCCACCTCGGAGGATTCCTCAGGCCCTGCTGGGCCGATATGCATATTTTTTTTTTCAAACATGCAGCTAGTACTTTGCTAGCTGCCTGTTTGTTCTGATCGCTGGCGTTCGCCGCCGATCTGCCGCTACCCGCCGCGAAAGAGGCCCCCCCCCCCCCCCCGCAGACACCTTGTGCAGCCTGGCCAATCTCGGCCAGGCTGCGCTATGGGGAGGATCGGGACTCCCCCTGACGTCATCGCGATCATCGCCATGGCGACGGGGGAAGCTCATACAGGAAATCCCGTTCAGAACGGGATTTCCTGTTAGGATTATGCGGCGGCGGTGATCGGAGGGGCTGGGCGGACGCCGCAGGGAGGGGGGGGAAGCATGTAGCTAGTGCTAGGCTAGCTACATGTTAAAAAAAAAATTTAGGCCAAAATAACCCTCCCGCGGCCGTGCGCTGCAAATAATCATAACGCCAGGGAGGTTAAAAGGAAATTCCACTTGTGTTGAAAAAAAATATATATTGCACGGATTAACAGCAAACTTTATTTCAGCTTGATTCCTTTGCTTTTATGAGCACATGAAACACAGCCATTTCACAGTGTGTGTTAAAGAAACTGCCAGATAGCAGGGTTAAGGGGCCCATACACTAAGCCGATTAGCGGCCCATCGATCAAAATCAATCGATCGCAAATCGATTGACCGGCTGATTTTGATCATTTTGCATTGGCCCTAATGGAAATCTGATGGCAAAAAAAATGCCATCAGATCAATTTTCAATAGATTTCATACTGAAATCTATTGTAAATCTGTTCCTAGTAAAAAATGTTCCTAAACACATCAGATAGATCAGAAATCTATCTGATGATCTATCTGCGACAAATCTGACGAGTGTATGGCCACCTTTAGGGTTTACTATCAGTCACTGGTTGATTTGCCATCAGATTCGACCAACAGATAGATCCCTCTCTGATCGAATCTGATCAGAGAGGGATCGTAAGGCTACCTTTACT
The DNA here is from genome assembly GCF_040937935.1 of Hyperolius riggenbachi. Classification (NCBI taxonomy): domain Eukaryota; kingdom Metazoa; phylum Chordata; class Amphibia; order Anura; family Hyperoliidae; genus Hyperolius; species Hyperolius riggenbachi. The sequence continues at coordinate 470,383,249 of NC_090649.1, read as the reverse complement.
GAAAACAGATTGTGAACCGATTTCAGCCTGAAACCGTTCCCAATCTGTTGTGGTGGTGGTGCTGCCGCCGCTCCCCCCGCCTGCTGCCCGCATACATTACCTGCTCCGCCGGCGCGACACCAGTCCCCAGGTCTCCGCTGCTCCGTCTCCGCTCTGGTCTCCAGGTCCAGCATGCTTTACTTCTTCCTGCCCGGCAGGAAGTTTAAACAGTAGAGCGCCCTCTACTGTTTAAACTTCCTGCCAGGCAGGAGGAACTGAAGCATGCCGGAGACCAGCGCGGACACGGAGCAGCGGTGACCGGGGGTAGTCGTGCCGGCGGAGCAGGTAATGTATGCGGCTCTATTGCGTCGGTCGTCGAGTACTCGAACGCCGCTAGCGACGAGCTCCCTACCCGCGGGCGATCGACGGTAATTTTCCGCACGGAGCGATCGACGGGATCGGACGAAATGGATCGAAATTCGGCGTGTAGCGCAAACGATTGGCAGCAGATTCGATCCCAGTGATCGAATCTGCTGTCGAAACGGCGGCAAATCGGGCCAGTGTATGGGCAGCTTAATAGGACAGAGGCTGAAAAAAGAAGCAAAAAGTCTTTCTCTGTGCTGCTTATAATTCCTTCAGTATGGTGGGAGGAAGACATTCTTTTGGGGACAGTTCTCAGGGGGATATAGAGTCCTGTCATCGAGGCTGTAAAGAAACAGCAAAACTGTACTTCCGGATGGTGCTTATAGACTTTGGTCTCAACAGTTTGGACTTCAACTCCAATGAATGGTTTATGGGTTTAGGCAGCCTTTAAAGAGACACTTAAGCCAGAAAAAAAATGAGTTTTACTCACCTGGGGCTTCTACCAGCCCCCTGCAGCAGTCCTGTGCCCTCACAGCCACTCACTAATCCTCTGGTCCCCCGCTGCCAGCTAGTTTCGTTTTTGCCGACAGGCCCGTCAGGACTGGCCACACATAGCTTTTTCCGCATTCCCGACTGTAATTCGCGATATTGCGAGCCGCAAAACGTACAAAAATACACGTTGTGGATATGCGGCAACGCGTATTTTTGTATGCGTTGCGGCCCATAATAGTGCTAATTACAGTCGGGAATGCGGAAGAAGGTACGCGTGGCCAGTCCTGACGGGCCTGTCAGCAAAAACAAAACTAGCTGGCAGTGGGGGACCAGAGGATTAGTGAGTGACTGCGAGGGCACAGGACTGCTGCAGGGGGCTGGTAGAAGGCCCAGGTGAGTAAAACTCATTTTTTTTTTCTGGCGACGGGGGAAGGCAAGCAGGAGATCCCGTTCTGAACGGAATCTCCTGCTTGCGCTGATCGCCGGAGGCGATCAGAGAGGGTGGGGGGATGCCGCTGCGGCTATCATGTAGCTAGCGCTAGGCTAGCTACATGATTTAAAAAAAAATAAAAATTAAAAAGTGCTCCGCCCCCTCCTGGGCGATGTAATTGTATCGCCCAGAGGGTTAAGTCTAATGAGGTGATTTTTTTTTATCTGCCTTCCACCATCTCCTGCGCAGCGACCTCAGGTCCTTTACGGACGGACAAAGTGGCTATTTTAACCCTTAGATGTAAAAAATGAGGTAAAATGAAATTTTTTTTTTAATAATAAACCACATTTTTAGAATGCATTTTTAATTTGCTATAGAGCTGCCCTTGGTGTTAAAAATGATGTTCGGTTCACTTTAAAGGAACAGGGACAGCAATACTATCCCAGGAAAAAACACATCTATAAGTAGATAAATACTTTTTACTTATAGAACATATGTATTGTACTGTCCAAGTTTTGATTTCAGTGAATTTTAAAGTGAAGTTTTTTCCATCTTTTATTGCCTCTGATTGACCACATAGATCGTATTTCAGCAGCTTCGACAGAGGGGTGAGGTGTATTTCCATTCTCAGCCTCAGACTGTCACACTGAACTGCCGTCAGCCAATCAGTGAGGAGCAGGAATGTGGGAGGGGAGATAACAAGCTTCCCTCTCCCTGGCAATGTGCCAGAATAGAGCCAGGCTGACTGAGATGAGATTCATTACAGCAGAAACATTTATGATTATATTGGAATGCTTGCAATGCAGACTGCATGTAGACTACATAATAAACACAGAGCAGTGGGTAAATGGAATTTAATTCTAAGTGGCTTTATTTAAAGAGAAACTTTACTGAAAGATAGTGGTAGGGGAATAAAATAAATCAATACATGCAATGTGAGAAGTTAAAAAATAGAACATAGATAAAGAAATTATTCATGGCCCTCACATCACACTGTGGGAGGGGTTTCACTACAATATCAGCCATACAGAGCCCCCTGATGATCTATTTGAGAAAAGGTAAAGATTTCTCATGGGAAAGGGAGTATCAGCTACTGAGTGGGATGACGTTGAATCCTGGGTTACAGTTCCTCCTTAAAGCGGATCTGAGATGAAAAAGTAACTATAACAAGTAACTTGTCTATATATCTGATCTAAAGTTTAGATAGTTTACACAGCAAATCTAGCTGCAAACAGCTTTAATAGAATATGATTGATTATTCCTGTGATACAATGACAGCAGCCATGTTGTTTGTAAACATTACACAGAGGCAGGCTTATCTGTATCTTGAGCAAAAAAAAACCTAACCCCCTCCTCCTCCCTCCTCCCCTCTGCCTCTGAAATCTCTGGCTAGTAATACCTCCCCCTCCTCCTGCCCAGACTGAGCTCCCATGAGCCCTTGCTACTGTCTGAAAGTGCCTTGGCTCTCTGAAAACCTGTGGGCGTGGCTTGTTTAGTTTATAGGGAATTAGAGTATTAAAACAAAAACAAAAAAGTATTTGGCTTGAGGAATGCCCTATAAACAATAGGAAAGGAACACAATTGTGCAATGAGTAAAAGTTCATCTCGGATCCACTTTAAGGCCGTGGTAGGACAAGCAGGCGGAGTTTACAGACCCTCTGAGCTGGCCAGGACTGTTTTTGGTTTGTAGTATCTGAAATAGCCTTCAGGCATCTTGAGGCTTACTCCATAACATAATATCTCTCGATTATAAAATGCAGTGCAGGATTCCACTCCCGTCAATATACATTCCAAGGATGTTCTCGCGCAATACGCTTTGGGGGTTGCACTTAATTCATGGATTATTAATTTGATGAGGCTAAATGTTAACAAGAGAAACTGGAGAAGGCCTTTGGCACCAAGTCACGTCCAGTTGCCTTGCTTTTAACCCCGTGATTCTCTGCTCATCGGCTTTGGCAGGCATGGGATATCCAGCACGCTACAAGCACAGGCACTTTTATAATTGGCTCTAATGTGACTTTTCAAACCGCAGAATTTACAGAAAGCACGGCGCTGTTCAAAATAACTTATGTGCCACTTAACTCAGGGAAGTTTTCTGGTTTTATTATGCAGGAAGTGCTCAATTAACGCAATGATGCCAAAGTTGTGTTGAAAGAAAATCTAATGTAAATTATTATTATTTTTTTTTGCATAAATTAACGTGTTTTAGTTCCTGGCCGTAGTTTCTACGTCCAGGAACCAGGCGCACTCCCGCGGCCGTTCGCGCGCGTGCACCCGCGCTCCCGGCCCGCGGTTTGTTAGCCAGGCAATCAGTGAATCGGGCTATGGTGCCCGATCACTGATTCCTCTCCCCCGCTGAAAAAGCGACAGCTTCTCTCGGAAGCTGCGCTTTTTCTGGCTGTAGCGTCCCCCATGCGTCCCTCTAAGCGTATGTTACGCTTAGAGTGACGTCATGGAAACAAACTCATGGCCGCCATCTTGTGGCCAAAAAGTAAAACTACAACTAAAAGTAAAAAAAATAAAATTCAAACACACATTTACATTATAAATCTTTTGTTTACATCCCACCCTCCCAAAACTCCCCAAATAAAATGTTTAATATAAAAAACAAAAAACATTACAATAAAAAAAAATGTAAATATTTACCTAAGGGTTTAAACTTTTAAAATATCAATGTAAAGATGAAATATTTCTATATTTTTTTTATTTTAAACTTGTAAATAGTGATAGATGCAAAACGGAAAAAATGCACCTTTATTTCCAATTAAAATATTCTCGCCATACATTGTGATAGGGACATAATTTTAACGGTGTAATAACCTGGACATATGGGCAAATACAATACGTGAGTTTTAATTATGGAGGCATGTATTATTTTAAAACTATAATGGCTGAAAACTGAGAAATAATGATTTTTTTCCGTTTTTTTCTTATTCTTCCTGTTAAAATGCATTTACAGTAACGTGGCTCTTAGCATAATGTACCCCCCAAAGAAAGCCTAATTGGTGGCGGAAAAACCAAGATATAGATCAGTGCATTGTGATAAGTAGTGATAAAGTTATAGGCTAATGAATGGGAGGTGAACATTTCTCAAGTGAAAATGACGGAACGCGAATGGGTTAACTACCTGTTCACCGGCGTGAACACGGCGGCAGTCCCAGGACCACTCCACGCCGATTGGCGTGAATGGCTTCCTATGGGGTATGCAGGAGAGCGCGCGCGCTGATGCGCATGCCTCTCCGCTCTGATGACGGAGCTCCGCCTTCAGTGTCCCAGCGGTGATCGCCGCTCGAAGACAGACGTCTAATAACCATGTACAGCGCTGCGATCTAAGGCAGCGCTGTACTGGGGACAGCCGTGTGACACGGCTGTCCACCTGGGGGACACAGGAGAGATCTGCTGTGGTAGGCTGACGGGGGAGGGAGGGCTGTTCAAATAATAAAAAAAGGGAGAAAAGGGGGGAGGGAATCACTTGTGTGATGAGTTGGACGGCCCTGCAGCGAGGCCTTAATGCTGCAGTGGCCCATTTTACTAAAAATGGCCTGGTCACTAGAGGGGTTTAACACCGTGATCCTCAAGTGGTTAAAGCAAACCTAAACTAAAAATTAAAAGTCAAAATAAACATACACACGCCATACTTACCTCCCGCGTAGTCTCCTCATCAATCTCTTTCTCCTCTCCTACGTCCTGTTTTCCCACTATGATCAATGGAATTCTCCGTCCTCCATTTTGAAAATGGCAGTGACCCTGTAACAGCTTCCAGGTCGGCACACTGTTAAAACTGCAATATCGCCCACTTGAGCCATAGGGAAACATGGACATTACCTTGCACATCAGTTGTAGGCTCATCCAGGGCTTGTGGACCCGTAGGTGCACCATGAAGGCATACTCACTCTCTGCACCTACGGTCCACAAGCCCTGGATGAGCCTACAATGGAGCCTGGCGCCGGCTGAAAGGATGGAAGGCGACATACAAGAAGGGTGGCGTGGATAATGGCTATCCATTACTGGAACACGTGTGCACACGTTCAAGCTGGCCTATACATACACCAGAGGGACTCCACCACCATTACTCTTGTAAGTAAGCGGCTGTATTGCAAGTAACCTTGGAATGCAACAATACACCTCCACAGCAGCAGGACGATCAACAGCCATGGATCTAACTACTGAGTGGTGAGAGCCTCAGTGAGGCGATACCCTTTGTCTGCAAGTTATTGATCTGGGCATAAATTATGCTAATGCTGGATGAATTGTGGAACTGATCTGCTGCACCATTGATCTTGCTTTATGCCCCAATTGAGTGGCAGTGCACTACCTTTGTGCGATACGTCCCTTAGAGGACTGCCCCCCATTTGAAGTATTTTCATTACAGTGGCATTTAGCTGTTAGCATCCATAACAGTATTGTGCTAGGATCCCAGGTGTGACTAGTGTGAGTGAAGTGTGTTGGTTAGTGTGAACCCAGCCGGCTGTGCATTTTCCATCTCTGAGAGTGATTTTTATGGTTTTAAAAATGACATGTTAGCGATATACAGTGTTTTCTATTTTTGAGTAAAGCGTATTTTGGTGAAGTTGATGCAGAGTCTTTCCCACTTGCTTCTGTACTATTACTGTTCAGACGCATGCTCCCCCACATTTGTGGGGTATTACCTAACGACTAATACCTGTGCGTTCCGGGAATTTTTGTTTGTTGTTTGTTTTTTGTTCGGGAATATAGTAAACATCACTGATAAGCAAATTACAGCCATACAAGTTTTCCTGGCAGAATACAACTTCTGAGGGCAAGGAGAGATAAAATACATGAATCATCGATCTTTTTCTAACTCTGGGAACTTCATAGGCTGCCACTGATTAGAGACAGTGCAACAGTCAACCTACTTTGTAAATGTTTAAATATAAAATAAATCCCTGGGACATTTACAAAAGTCATTTTAGGAGTAGGAGGATAAATATAATTGTTTATCTCATCAGTGTATTTTCACCTCGGGTTCACTAATGTAGACCTAATGTAGACCCAGACTTCCAAGCGGTGCTAAGCAGAGATCTTCTTTAACACTGATTTTTATGGCCTGCCATCAGCTCTCCAGAAAGCTTGAGGAGGTTTCCAAGTACAATCTTATTACATTTGCACTCTGTGTGACTCCTTGCAGTCATTCCCTGCCATATAATAATCAATAGCACTCACAAATCCGATCGCCAATAACATCGATACACATTCTCTTCTGCTTACTCAAATGAATTTTCTTTATTAACTTCTGCAAGGGAAATGGCCACTGGCTATTAGTTACATTTCACGGGTCCCTTTCATTAACAGTTTGGTTGGAACAATCAGCCAAGTGTTACTATAAGCCAAATTTTAAGAGCCCCTGTCCAGGAACAACTTTTTGCCGCTCTCTTCTACGTGGTATAAAGTATTAATTCAATCTTAGAAATTAAGGGAAATACTTTAAGGTTTATGTTGGAAAGCTGGAGATAAGTTATGTATATACTCGCAGACCACCATGCTTCCACCCTTGTGGCCCAAGTGCACCCTTGTGGCTGTGCTCAATGATGTTGCCATCAGGGCCGGCGCTTCCATAGAGGCAAAGGGGGCAATTGCCCCAGGGCCCCAGAGCCTGTAGGGGGCCCTCCAAGGCGCCCCTCCAGCTATGGTGACCCACGAGAGCTTGGATGCTGTGTAATTAATCTGTACAGGAAAAGGAGGAGGTGAATAATTGGAACACCAAAAATGCTTTTTAGGGGACATATGATGGATTGGATCGGGCCTGGCAGCCGGCTTTGGGTCCTGGGGGTGATTTGGTTGGAAGGGGTGCATCAGAGGGCCTCCCAAGTTACTTTTGCCCCAGTGCCCCATTGCAGCTAGAACCGGCCCTGGTTGCCATACAGGTGCGTGCTTGCTCTGCTCACTTCTGCGCCGTGGCGTGCACACCATACACTACACATTACAGTGGAGCGCGCATGCTGGGACACAGGAGCGAAGGGAGCGAGCACGCGCCTCTATGAAGATGTCATTGAGCGCGTCTATCAGGGTTCAAAATGGACATACTGTGCGTGCGCGGCGCAGGATGTCCAGGTCACAGGTTATGTGAGTCACTCGGGTCGGCCTGTCAGAACGGGGCTAGAAGCTGGTCAACCAGGAGTTACACAGGGGAATGGAAGGCGCGGTAAGTATCTACTACCAACACCCCACACATGACATATGGTCTTTTCACCTTCAGCTCTGGTATCCTTTAAGCTGTAAAAGTTTAGATTTATTCTGTATCCCTATCTATAAAAATTCATAACAGTATAATGCTTTTCTAAAGGGTGTAAAGTTCTAAAGAGGTGTAAAGTCCGCGGTATTCCGGCGGCCGCGCAACGCAGAGACCCGATCTGCAGATCTTACTTCCGGGTCTCGGCGAGCCGCTGATGTCACTGGAACGCAAGGTGCTTCTCAAAGTCTATTGGACAGACGGAGGACGCGCTCTCAATATGCGCTCCGCCAATGTAAACAGTGACACTGACTTCCCTGCTTGCGTGTCAGCTGTTTAGCTGACACGCTGGAGTTCTATTGGTTTGTTTTCAATTCTGCTTCTGTTGATTGGTTAGTTCTGGTATTTAAAGTTAGTGAGCGCCCCCAGTCATTGCCCGTGATAGCATTAGCTTTGGCTTGTTGCTGGGTGGTTCTTGGATTCCTGTTGCCAAACCTTTGCCTTGTATTTTGACCACGCTTAACCTCTGCTTGATCCCTGTTGCTGACTAATGTTTATATCCTGACCAAGTTTATCCCTGTGTGATCTCCTGTTGCCAACCTTGCTTTGTACCTGGACTATGCCTTGTTGCCTGGATTGACACTTGCTTGGACACGCAATTGCTCGAACTCTGCCTGGACCAACCTCGGCTTACCTTGACTACACTATCTCTGGAAACTACCTATCAGGACTACCTTGCTACTCACCAGGAACTCCTGACACTGCTATCATCTGATTCACTCATCTGGATAGCTTCATCCACTAAGCCTCAGGTGACTTTTACATACATACGTATTAACTACTGTGCCTATTGCTTGCTAACTATATCAGGTTCTGTTTGGTGGATTACTACCTGTCAAACGGTATGCTACCTCTACCTGCAGGGTGTATTGTAGTATTGTGTTAGGTAGGAGTTTTGCGCAGGTGTTACGGGCTGGGCTCTGGGTCAGTCACATGGGCATACGGTCTGAACTGTTGTCATTGACCAGACAGGCCTGACAAGGGGCTACAAGACACTTATAACTACTGCAGGAAGAGTTTATGTGGCTTCTGTGAGCTTAGGCCATATCGGTGTATCTCGCCCAGTAATATTCTATGTAGTAGACTTCTTTTAAAACGTACCGTAGCATCATTCCTGTACACAACTTGTGAATTTGTTATATGTGTTTGTAAAAGCAGTAAGGTATAGTACCGTGTTAACCATCAGAAAAAGCAAAAGCGTGAACGGACACAGGCACACTATTAACGATACCAAATCTGTACTCCCAGTTGCTATACACTTTCGTTCCAACAGACACAGCATGAATGATTAATAGCAGAGACAAAATTTATAAATTGGTTCAAAGTGGTGGACAAAGGCTTGAATAAGGACAAAAACTGTCTATACTGGTATGAGGCTGATGATATTTAAAGGAAACATCCAAGCTAGAAAAAAAAACACCCACTTACCTGGGGCTTCCTCCTGCCCGTGGCAGCCGTCCTGTGCCGTCGCTGGAGCTCCGGTGGCTCCCAGTCTCCTACGCTGGTGCAGCCGACCTGGCCAGGTTGGGTTCCGGGCCGGCTTCTTCTGCACTCCAGTGCACGGGTCACGTGGCCTCCCCAACGTCATCAGGACGGTACTGCGCAGGCGCAGAACTACTGCGCCTGTGCAGAAGCAAATAGTGCCTTTCCTGGGGCATCAAAATGCCCAGAAACTGCTTTCTGGAGTTCTGATTTAACCACTTGAGGACCAGAGGTTTATACCCCGTAGTGACCATTTTTTACAATTTGTCATTTCACAACTTTAGCGGTTTATTGCTCGGGCATGGAAAACAAAAGTTTGCTTTCTTAAAACAGAAAGAATTTGCGATAATTCAGGTTGGAGTGAGCTCCGAAATGTCTCCCAGTGCATCACTGCTGAATATATGCAAATTAACCATTGCTCGGTCATTTTAATTAATAAAAAAAAGTCCTAAATTAAAAAGAAAACAAACATATACAGGTAAGTTACTTGGCTTCTCCTTTAATTGGCCCTAGACTACCAAACATACACTACACTACACCTACATAAACATATGGCTAAGGCAGGGATTAGATTGTGAGCTCCTCTGAGGGACAGTTAAGTGACAATCCTATACTCTGTACAGCGCTGCGTAAGATGGCAGCGCAATACAAACATTTAAATACAATTTATTGAAAAAACAGAGGATGAGCTTTATTTGCAATAAATCATTATACTCACAATAATGTAGTAAAAAACGTGCATATCAGCGGTACAGCCAACCGCTTCCAGCCCTGGTAGTAGATGGCAACGCGCTGTGCTCAGCAGCGCAATCTCCAATGTCCGGGAAGCCATGACGTCACCCGCACGCTGATGCTAAGCCATGCCCACCCTCTAGCGAGACGCTGCCCAGACATCGGAGATCACGCCGGCTGGCCACAGCACGTTGCCATCTATTACCAGGGCTGGAAGCGGTTGGCTGTACCACTGATATGCAAGTTTTTACTACATTCTTGTGAGTATAATGATTTATTGAGAGTAAAGCACATCCTTTGGTTAATGCACTATAGAGCGCTCCATTTCTCTAGATCTGTCCATTTGTCTCCAGTGTTTGGAGCAGTACAGTGCATAGAACCGAGGAGGAGAGAGCAACTGTGAGAGTTACTGTGGTTCCCGGACAAGAGCGCAAGGATTTTTTTTCGTTTATTGAAAAAAACAGCCTGCCAGTGCTGATTTGCCACTGGCAGGCTGATCGCTGTTTCCCGCTATGTTTACTGATGGGAGCTCACGCTCGTGCAAGCACGAGCTCACATCAAATCTTGCTCCTCCCAAGTTGACGGCATATGGTATCCTGGAGGAATTGCAGCTGCCACCAATCGGCGTTAGTTGATTGGCAAGTGGCTAAAGGGACCTTGAGCATAGACATAAAATGAAAATCTGAACTTACCTGGGGCTTCATCCAGCCCCCCATAGCCCAGGAGGCCGCCCGGCATTCTCTTCCCCCCTTCCGTGGTCCTGCTGGTGGCTCCGGTAACCCGGCAACTTCAGCTGAAGTTGTGCATGTGTGGCCTGCACACCTGGCTCGTCATCACACCGGTCGCGTCCTACTCATGCATGGTTCAGTCTTTAGTGAAACGCACATGCGCAGGACGCTTATGGTGTGATCACCCATTCTGACAGGCCAATTTCAATGTTATGCCTCTGCTCAGGGTCCCTTTAAGCATGGCTTGGAATCTGGAAAGAATCTCTGATACAAGGACACGGTCTGTTGGATGGGGCTCCTGTCTGCAGCATGAGAGTTGATCCCTCGAATGACACTCCTGCCTCATAGCTTGGAGCTGATTGCTGTTTTCCATGCAACTCAGAGCAAGTGAGATAATTGTGCTGGAGCCAAAATTTCAAGGAAAGGCCAGCTTACTAAAATTGGCTTATACCTGGTAAGCATACGAATGAGTTATTTCTGTTCCTATGGATCCAGCTCTAGACTGTTTCCTAATGGGACAATAAGGCAGCCAAGGCAGGAGGAAAGCTGAATAACCTTGTTTATTGTCATGGTAGGAAGGAAATTAGAAATATCCAGAGTGGATTTCAGTTAGGACCACTGCCAACAGGTGACGTAGGCTCACTTGGTGGGATGGTGTCCAATGAGCCCCCCGTCTTCACTAGATCAGCTCGCAAGGGATAATGGACCAAAACCGCGCTGGAAATTTGGGCGCACCATGTTCCACCATAGGCTGTAATGTCAATTACGGCTATAGCGGAATTCTGACAGTAATTTGGGCGCTGTCAAAAGACGGAGCCCAAATTACTTTAAGTAAGTAAGTCCATGGTGGCCTGGTGGGGGAATAGTTATTAACACCACCAGGACTTTTGCAGGAGCAGTATTTCAGCTTCACCCTGTGCCCAAATTTCCCACCCCTGTATTTGCATATATGCTGATGAATCAGTGCACTTAGTCTTGCCAGCAGAGGACATTTAGGTCTTTGAACAAGAATAAGTGAGGCTGATGTAGAAGGTCTCACTTGTGCCTGGTTTTCCACCTCAAAGCACACCACATTTTTGCCATGCTTTGACACTGCCTGCACTTATACTGTATTCCGATGAAACAATAAACCACTACACCTGGGCAGTGCTTGGCTCCTATTGTGATTCTGCTGAAGAAGCCGGTCAGAAGGGTGATGGGACATTCAATGATCAAGGCCTGCAAAATGGTTAGAGTGGCAGGCTGGGGAATCGCTGATAATGCAGGTTGGTGCTCAGACCTCAGCTATAACATCACAATCCGCATGATATTTGGCCTGAGGAAGCAGACAAGAGCCAACAAAACGCATCACCAGCCATTGGTCATTAACTACTTTAGCATTTTGGACATAGCTACTACATTCAAAATGCTGCCTCTGCGGCCGATCACGCGTGCTCCTGCCGCCGCCCCTTAGCACGGGGATCAATGAATGGGAATATACTTCCATGCAAATCCTCTTCTTCTTTACAGTCCCTACAGCTAAGTTAAACGTGCTGAATGCGTGCATGTTTGTGCTTTGCATGTTACAGGGCCAGAGTTAGGACATGGGACAGGGCTACCTCTACGCGGTGTATGTGACTAAGCAAGAGACTTTATTCTTGTAACGAAGATCCCAGCTTTTAACTTAGCTGTAGAGACAGCATTGATTGCTGCATGATATTTGTAAGTGGATTCGCATGAGGATTTGCATGAGTGTGCGGAAGTTCATTTTGATGTTTTGCTGGTGAAAGACGGCTCGTGCCTGTGCAGCAGCAAGGAGCAGCCGCTCAGATGTGGTGGAAAAGGCCAAGCCTGTTCGGCTCCATGCTACTGCACAAGAGCAAGCCGTCTGCACCTGAACAGTGCGGCGGGGGTCTATAGACAAGCCATTGTCTGTGGGCTTCGGGGGTTCCCAGTGCTGAAACGCTGAGGAGGAGGGGGACTGGTGAAGCCTCTGGATTATCTGGAGGCAGTGGCGTAAGTAAGTAGCTTGGGGCCCCCGGTGCACGTTTTACATGGGGCCCTACATACTCTATTGATATGGAGCCCCAAAACGTCTTACTTGTAAGAAAACAAAAAAAAACAAAACAGATACTTACATAAGGACAGGGAAGGCTCTGGGTCCTAATAAGCTTTCCCGCTCCTCTTACGGTCCCTGCCTTCTACCGCTGGCTACCCTGTTAGCAGTCTCCTCTCCGACTGATGGGTCGGAGACTGCTCTCTGCTGCGGCGAGTAGGCTTTGGAAGCCTCAGGAGCCTGAGTGCTCCAGTAGACGAGCAGCTTCGTGCTGCACAAGCACACGCTCTCCCTCACTCGCGCATGCGCAGTACAAAGCCACCCGTCTTTGGGAGCACTCGGGATCCCTTAGACTTCTGAAGCCTCTCACGGCAGGAGATTTGTATGGAGGAGCCTGCGGTGGATAGAAGACCAGGAGATGAGCAGGAAGGCTCATTATGACCTAGAGCCTTCCCTCTTCTTAGGTAAGTATGTGTTTGTTTGTTTTTTACAAATCGCTTCAGACTCACTTTAAATAATGCTAATTGCCTGACTGTTGAACCGAACTCCTGCCGCTTGCTGCGTCATCCTAGTCCCAGCATCCGCGTCACAGCCAGGTAGCCAACATTATTATAAACGCACAAAGATGGCAACCTCCGTATTCATCACATTACAGTTCTGAAATTGCCTACATCTGCGCGGCGTATTTTTACCTCACTTTTGCTTAGCATCTCGAAAAGAGCAACCCCAAAATAGAAGTCAACTACTAAAAAAATATTTTAAAAAAATCTTATTTGAATTGCACAGCAGTCCCAAAAAAAAAGGCTATCCGATGATTTTCAGCCTGGTACCCACCGTTCAGAATGCATATTGAAGTGCTTTGTAAAATTGATGAGTCAGCCGCAGACACGGTGACAAATCGGCAGACGGAAATGGAACGCTTAAAGGAAACTCGCCGGCATTTTTCGGGAAGAGATCTTCTAGGAAGGGAGGGAGAGAGAGAAAAAAAGATGGAAAATAATAAATTCATCAAACTGCAAATCCACGGGCCAGCGAAGCGCTCAGGTTTCAATGCATGGCAAATGGAAATGGAGCTCCCATTACTGTCGAGAGCCACAGACACGGCTGCCCTAATCGTTTGGTCATGCTTGAGAGACAGTAAGTCATCACCGTCCATATGACATGGTGAGAACAGGGTGGCAGGCCTTGTCACAAGGAGAAATTGTTTATTTAACATCCACAGACCCTTCTGGCTCCGAATCTGACGGAAAAGGTGTCGCTTTTAACCCCTGACGCTTGTCAGGGTTCGAACTTGGGGTTCCGATGCTTAATTAATTCTCGATCGCATGGAAATTCAAAATACTGACGATGGTTGGGAATGATAATAGCAGCATGTGTCATTTTAGCACTGTGAGTTGGGCACTGAACTCTCTGCCTTGCATGCCTACAAAATGTAAGCATTGAAGGTACACTGCTAACGTTCTGAAACTCAAACTATACTCAAACTGCAGGATTAAAGAGAACCCGAGGTGTGTTTAAAGAATGTTATCTGCATACAGAGGCTGGATCTGCCTATACAGCCCAGCCTCTGTTGCTATCCCAAACCCCACTAAGGTCCCCCTGCGCTCTGCAATCCCTCATAAATCACAGCCATGCTGTGAGGCTGTGTTTACATCTGTAGTGTCAGTCTCAGCTGCTCCCCCGCCTCCTGCATAGCTCCGGTCCCTGCCCCCGTCCCTTCCCTCCAATCAGCAGGGAGGGAAGGGATGCAGGCGGGGACTGGAGTTCTGCAGGAGGCGGGGAGAGCAGCAGACTGACACTATAGAGATAAACACAGCCAGCTCTGAGAAGCTGTTTGTCAGCAGCGTGGCTGTGATTTATGAGGGATTGCAGAGTGCAGGGGGACCTTAGGGGGGGTTTGGGATAGCAACAGAGGCTGGGCTGTATAGGCAGATCCAGCCTCTGTATGCAGATAATATTCTGCAAACCCACCTCGGGTTCTCTTTAAAGTTATACCTATAATAAAGTAAAACTGCAACCAAAGATGGAACAAGCCATAGACTCTCATAGAAATATAACTACTCTGCGTTCCAAATGATTATGCAAATTGTATTTATGGGTTATAAAGATGAAATAACTTGTTTTTCAATAAAACTCATGGATGATATTGTCTCAGGGCTCTTTTGATCACTGAAATCGATCTCGGACACTTCTGATAACTAGTTTGCCAGGTGAGCCCAATTAAAGGAAAAACTACTAAAAAAAAGGGTGTTCCACGTCATTAAACAGACCACCTGCACAAACTCGTTTGTGTTATCTGCACAAACCCGTGTGTGCTCTGAGTTAGCCACAGATCTTTTAACAGTACGATAATCATGCTTAAAGTGAACCAGAGACAAAGCACCCTCACGTATTTTACCATATATATCAGTTGGAACATTAGAAAAAACTACACTTTAAGTGTGCATCAAACCAAGTAACACCTGACAAATCTGGCTTTGCAAATTTGGCCTAATTGGCTACTCACGAGACAAAGCTCATGCAAATATACATTTGCTTTCGCATGCCAAAGCTTTTCGCATGCCAAACTAATACCGTAAAGCGGTTGCCATGCAGGGGTTAGTTCATGCTACATTAGCACTATCCAGGAGCGCCACGGGGAGGCTTACCAAATACAACTGGGGTGCCACGGGGCCCCAAGTTCTCTCACTGCCTGGAAACCACAGCGTCATCCCGAAGGGGGAGGCTGGGAGGTGCAGGCGCCCCCCCCCCCAAGCATGGCCAGCGCCGGGAAGAGCCGGCCGCACCTGCCTCCCAAAATTTAAAAACAGGCACTTACCTTAACGTCCATTGCGTTCTGCTACATGAGCATGACTTGGGAGCGAACACATGAGAAAGGAGTGAAGCATGGGCCAACCCAAGCTTTGGAGCTCAGAGATGGCTTTCACACAACACTCCAAGGGGAGGGAGGGCAAGCGCAGACAGCTCGCTCCAGGGCTCTCACCTCCTAGAACAAGCCATCCACCACCCACCTCCAAAGGGGGATAGAAATGAAACACTATACTTGGTTTGATGCACACATAAATTCTCTATAAAGAGTAGTGTTACATTAGAGAAAACACCTACCCTGCTCTCTGTTTCATTCTGCACTGTTCAGCCTGCTTGTTATCAGCCCTGATAAAATCCCCAACGGAGCATTCAGTTTGGCTTTGCTCAGAAATTATTATAGCTGAGTCATTATAGCAGAGCCAGAAGGGGGCAGGCTTGGGCTTGAAAATACATCAGAGAAGACAGTCTCAGCTATAATGATTTCTGAGCAAAGCCAGACTGAATGCTCAGTCGGGGATTTTATCAGGGCTGATAACAAGCAGGCTGAGCAGTGAAGAATGAAATGGAGAGCAGGGTAGGTGTTTTCTCCAATGTTCCCACTAATATATATGGTAAAATACATGAGGGTGCTTCATCTCTGGTTCATTTTAAGCATGATCATCGTACTGTTAAAAGATTTGTGGCTGACTCAGAGCACACACGAGTTTGTGTAGATAACACCAAAATGAGGAAGGGTTCTACCAAACAAATACATCAGATTAAGAGAACAGCTGCTAAAATGCCATATCAAAGCAGCAAACACATATTTGAAGCTGCTGGTGCTTCTGGAGTCCTGTGAACATACAAGTGCAGGATCTTCCAGAGGATTGCAGTTATGCATAAACCTTCTATTCAGCCACCCCTAACCAATGCTCACAAGCAGAGATGGCTGCAGTGGGCCTAGAAATTCAATAAGAATAATTTTCAAACAGTCTTTTTTACTGATGAGCTCTGCACAACTCTGAATGGTCAAGATGGGTGGAGTGGTGGATGGTTGGCGGACGGCCACTGTGTCACAGCAAGGCTGGGACATCAGCAAGAAGAAAGCGGAGTCATGGTTTGGGTCAGAATCATGGGGAGAGAGCTGATTGGCCCATTTAGGGTCCCTGAAGGTGTGAAAATGACTTCTGAAAAGTATGTGGAGTTTCTGACTGTCCACTTTCTTCCGTGGTACTTAAAGAAGAACCATGCTTTCCATGTCAAAATCATCTTCATGCAGGACAATAAACCATCTTATGCTTCAAAGAATGCCTCAGCATAAAAGGAGAGAAACTCATAGTGTGGTCCTCATCCTACCTTGACCTCTATCACAGTGAGAACCTTTAGAGCAGCTGTGCCCAACCTACGGCCCGCGGGCCATTTGTGGCCCGCGAGGCCAGTTTCTGTGGCCCGCGCGGCGGTGTCCTGCGGAGGGGGAGGCTGGGGGAGACTGAGGAGGCTGCCCGCGGAGGGGTAGAGGATCGGGTGGTATTGCATAGTAAAGTATCGGCACAGTCCCGCGCATACACGCTGGTATTCAGTCCCGGGTAGCGCTGGGATAGTTAGAAAGCCTCGCTCATGGGTTAGTGCAGGAACCTTCCTCCAACTATCCCAGCGCTACCCGGGGCTGAATACCAGCACATTCTCAAGTATGCGCGGGACTACGCCGATACTTTACTATGCAATACCACCCGATCCTCTCCTCCTCGGGCAGCCTCCTCAGCCCCACACAGAGCGGGCAGCCCACTCAGCCCCACACAGACAGGGCAGCCTCCTCAGCCCCACACAGACAGGGCAGCCTTCTCAGCCCCACACAGACAGGGCAGCCCACTCAGCCCCACACAGACAGGGCAGCCCCCTCAGCCCCACACAGACAGGGCAGCCCCCTCAGCCCCACACAGACAGGGCAGCCCCCTCAGCCCCACACAGACAGGGCAGCCCCCTCAGCCCCACACAGACAGGGCAGCCTCCTCAGCCCCACACAGACAGGGCAGCCTCCTCAGCCCCACACAGACAGGGCAGCCTCCTCAGCCCCACACAGACAGGGCAGCCTCCTCAGCCCCACACAGACAGGGCAGCCCCCTCAGCCCCACACAGACAGGGCAGCCTCCTCAGCCCCGCACAGACAGGGCAGCCTCCTCAGCTCTGCACAGACAGGGCAGCCTCCTCAGCCCCACACAGACAGGGCAGCCCCCTCAGCCCCGCACAGACAGGGCAGCCCCCTCAGCCCCGCACAGACAGGGCAGCCCCCTCAGACCCGCACAGACAGGGCAGCCTCCTCAGACCCGCACAGACAGGGCAGCCTCCTCAGACCCGCACAGACAGGGCAGCCTCCTCAGCCCCGCACAGACAGGGCAGCCTCCTCAGCCCCGCACAGACAGGGCAGCCTCCTCAGCCCCGCACAGACAGGGCAGCCTCCTCAGCCCCACACAGACAGGGCAGCCTCCTCAGCCCCACACAGACAGGGCAGCCTCTTCAGCCCCACACAGACAGCGCAGCCTCCTCAGCCCCACACAGACAGGGCAGCCTCCTCAGCCCCACACAGACAGGGCAGCCTCTTCAGCCCCACACAGACAGCGCAGCCTCCTCAGCCCCACACAGACAGGGCAGCCCACTCAGCCCCACACAGACAGGGCAGCCCACTCAGCCCCACACAGACAGGGCAGCCCCCTCAGCCCCACACAGAGCTGACAGCCCCCTCAGCCCCACACAGAGCTGACAGCCCCCTCAGCCCCACACAGAGCAGACAGCCCCCTCAGCCCCACACAGAGCAGACAGCCCCCTCAGCCCCACACAGAGCGGGCAGCCCCACACAGAAACTGGCTCACGTTCTCGCATCACAGATGATCATCTTCATTCTGTATTAAGAATAAATGTTACAAATTTGGAGCCAAATATCCAGAAATTGGTTTCTGAAAAACAGCCGCAAACTTCTCATTAAGAAAATGTGCATCAAATGGTGAGTAAAACAATTCTTATATTGTTGTTTTCTTTCCATTTCCAACACCATGTTAACTGTTACTAGAAAAACGTTTAAAGTTTTACATCGAAAATTTGTATGCATGTGTTCCGGCCCTCGAGATTTTTCTTGATGTAAAGTTCGGCCCTCGGGCCAAAAAAGGTTGGGCACCACTGCTTTAGAGCATTCTGAAGCAAAAGATATATAAGGGTGGGAGGCAGTTTACATCCAAACAGCAGCTCTGAGAGGCTATTCTGACAACCTGCAAAGAAATTAAAGCAGTAACTGTCAAACTCACAAGTTCAATGGATATCAAATAAAAGGTACTATGTTAATACATAACTTGACCTGTAAACATGATGAAAGGGGCATCCCCCAAACGCGTTGTGACCTTTCTGACCTGAGGTATGGGCAGTGAATGAGCGTGAAGATTGTATATGGATCCCCTGGATTGACTTACTGTAGCAGTTGCGGTGTGCTGGTGGCCATGGCGCCCACGAGAACATTCTCAACTATCGCGCACTTCACCTGAAATAGGGGTAGGTTTTACTTGTATTGTGTGGAATATTTAAAGTTTTTATACTCTGCCATGATGGCACGCTATCATCTTTTGTGTTTTATAGCTTCCTGTCGGTAATAACGCTGCCTGATTGAGTGGATTCACACACAGTAATATTGTTTACTGCCATTGCCTATCTGTGCATTTGCTTTGGCGCTCTTGCTCTGCGGGTGCTGGTGGATTTAAGTGGTTGGAGCCTGTTTGTGAGGACTTTATTGCTAATCTGATGATGACACAATATTAGAAACAGGTAGAAATGTATTTGGACTAGACAAGGTTTTCGGCTACAGTAGGGCACCCCTTTGTAGCCCATATTTTTTTCGGCTACAGTAGAGCACCCCTTTGTTGCCCATATTTTTTATTCAGCTACAAGATTTCCGACTACAAGGTTTTTGATTCTGCTACAAAAGGGCACCCTTTAATAGCCAAAATTTTTGATTCGGGGGTGCAGGGGGGTTAGGATTAGGCATCACAAGCGGGGGGGGGGGAGTTCTAAGGGTTAGGCACCACTAGGGGGGTTTAGGGTTAGGCACCACCAGGGGAGTCTTAGGGTTATGCACCACCTGAGGGATCTTAGTGTTAGGCACCACCTGGGGTTCTTAGTGTTAGGCACCACCTGGGGGGTCTTAGGGTTAGGCACCGCCTGGGGGGTCTTAGGGTTAGGCATGACCAGGGGAGTCTTGGGGTTAGGCACCACCTGGGGAGTCTTAGGGTTAGACACCACGTGGGGGGGTCTTAAGGTTAGGCACCACCAGGGGGGTTAAGGTTAGGGGAGGGTTCTTTGTGAGAGTAGGGAGAAGTTAGGTCATAGTCATCACCAGGGGCTGCCTTAGGGTTAGGCACCACCAGGGAGGGGTTAGGGTTAGGCACCACCAGGGAGGGGTTAGGGTTAGGCACCACCAGGGAGGGGTTAGGGTTAGGCACCATCAGGGGAGGGTTCTGTGTGAGAGTAGGGAGAAGTTAGGTCATAGTAATCACTTTTCTCAGCTATATCTAGAGCCCTTTTATAGCTCAACAAAGTTTGTCTATAACAGCATCCTTTTTATAAACTAAAACTATATGGCATATATGGGCTACAACAGGCGCCCTTTGTAGCCTCATTTGGGATATATGGGCTACACCGGACGCCCTTTTTAGCCAAATTTGGAATATATGGGCTACACCGGACGCCCTTTTTAGCCAAATTTGGAATATATGGGCTACACCGGACGCCCTTTGTAGCCGAATTTGGAATATATGAGATACACCAGGTGCCCTTTGTAGCCGAAGTTGGAATATATGAGATACACCAGGTGCCCTTTGTAGCCGAAGTTGGTATATATGCTACACCAGGCTCCCATTTTGTAGCCAAATTTGGCAAATATGGGATACACCAGGTGCCCTTTTTTCCAGGCGCCCTTTTCAAATAGACGCGTTAAACCCTCTTGTCTTGTATCAACTGTTTGTATTGTATGCTTTGTATTGTTATACCCTGTATGCTATTGTACATCGCTGAGGAAGCTGCTGGCGCTATATAAACCAATAATAATAATAATCTGAAATTTTGCAATTTTATGATTTTGCGTCATAATTGCGTATTACGTAGCAAAAATTACGTCAATGCGAAATATGTGCTCCTCAGCACTAGTCTGTTGTTCTGGAAGACATGAGGAATGTCAGATATGAGTATCTGTAGGGAAAACAGCAGAGGCAGTGCACCAGAGCTGTATTCATTTCATGCTTACAGTGTATCAATCATCGCATCAGTCACACCTCGGCCCAAAACAATTTGATATATCGCGTCTAAAAAGCCAATCAGTAAACAAATCTGTGGCCAGTGTAACCGGATGAGCTCCCCACACTGCTAGAGGAAGAGGAGGAGAGGCGGAGCAAGGCTTCGTGTAACTATAGAAATACATGTTTTCTGCTCAAACTCATTAGTTCCACGTGTTTTAATCAATACAAATCCCAAACGACCGCATTCTCTGTCATAGATCTGAGGGGAAAAGAAATCATTAGCTGTATTTTTTACTGCCAAACTAAATATTTCTCAGTCACTTTCGGGACAGGAAGGTCACACTTCTGTTCTGTGCAGCTTCCTGTGTCGTTTTACTTGTCCCCGAATAAGGGAAGAGCACTTTTCCCGAATTCTGCATTGGTTAAAATTTGGAATTTATGGAATTCCAACAAGTAACTTCTCGTGCATGAAAAAAGGAGAAAGGGCCTGGACGGATAACGAAATGGCACCCGTGGATAATGAAATCAAAAAACAATAAACATCATTAACGAAGTAGGTTAACGATAAAGGCAGTTTATAAAAAGACAGGAGTTGATAACAAAAAATATATTAATGTTAAAAATCTTGACGTAATTCAACAATACAGCTTAACCCAACCCTACTCTCACACAGAACCCTCTCCTGGTGGTGCCTAAAACTAACCGCTCCCCTGGTGGTGCCTAAAAACTAACCACCTCCCGGTGGTGCCTAACCCTAACCACCACCCTGGTGGTGCCTGACCCTAACCACTCCACTGGTGGTGCCAAACCCTAACCCCTCCAGTAGTAGCTAACACTAACCACCACACTAGTGATGCCTAACCCAAACCACCACACTGGTGGTGCCTAACCCTAACTACGTCCCTAGTGGTGCCAAACCCTGACCCCCCCCCCCCCGGGTTGCCTAACCCTAACCGCCCCCCAGGTGTTGCCTAACCCTAGCCGCCCCCCAGGTGGTGCCTAACCCTAACCACTCCCCCTGGTGGTGCCTAACCCTGACCTCGCCCCTAGTGGTGCCTAACCCTGACCCCCCCCCCCCGGTGTTGCCTAACCCTAACCGCCCCCCAGGTGGTTCCTAACCCTAACCACTCCCCCTGGTGGTGCCTAACCATAACCACTCCCCCTGGTGGTGCCTAACCCTAACCACTCCCTCTGCAGAAACACCCTTTTACACAGAAACAATAATATCTTTGATAACGTAAAATCTGTACATATAACCAAAATAATATGACAAGAACTATGACGTTGCAAGCTTCTAAAACGATACCATACTTCAAAGACTTTAATGTTCTAATGTTGTTAATGATATTTATCGGGCACTTTTTATTGCTTTTTTTCGGCAATCATCGATAATTGCATTAGAGTCTATGGCTGCGCCCTTTTCGTCCACTAGCCGCCGGCACCCCCTTTTTCCTGCTACCGTAACTTCTGAAATTAAAGTGAAAGTACACTGTACACACGTTTTTCACATAAGTAAATAAAAATTGAAAAAACAAAAAAGCGTTTGTTGACTGTCATTAGCATGTTATTATTATTATTAATTAGTATTTATATAGTGACGACATCTTCCGCATCGCTTTACAGAGTACATGTAGTCTTGTCACTAACTGTCCCTCAGAGGAACTCAAATCCCTACCGTAGTTACCGTCTTTCCCTGAAAATAAGACAGTGTCTTATATTCATTTTTGCTCTAAAAGATGTGCTAGGGATTATTTTCAGGGGATGTCTTATATTTCTATTAGGAAGTGTCTCTCAGCAGAACATTTCCTGTTCCTTTGTACTGTGATGTCCCTGAATTTGAAAGCATGCTACTGTACTGATCAGGCACCTGCCCTGTCTTCCCTGCACATAGCTGATAGCCTTGCTGTGTGCTGGGGTGACAGGATCAGTGCCCGATTGTCACTGCACCACTGTGTCCCTCGCTCAGGGCCTGTTTCCACTACACGCAGATTGGATGCAGAAAAACTGACTCCAATGAATGCCTATGGGCCTGTTTCCACGAAATGTAATTTTTCTGATGCAGATTTTCCCATAGGCGAATGGAGTCAGGTTTTTTGCATCCATTCTGCATCCAATCTGCGTGTAGTGGAAACAGGCCCTTACTGGCTGCCTCTTCTTCCTCTTTACCTTCCGCTAGGGCTTATTTTCGGGGTAGGGCTTATATTTCAAGCATGCTTACAATACCAGCTAGGGCTTATTTTCAGAGTAGGTCTTATTTTTAGGGAAAGAGGGTATATATGAATTGTAGTCTAGGGTCAATTTTAGAGGAAGCCAATGAACTTATCTGTATGTTTTTGGGGTGTGGGAGGAAACTGGCGTGCCCGACGTGCAGACGTGGGGAAAGCATACAAACTCCTTGCAGATGTTGTCCAGGCTTGAACCAAGAACCGAGTGCTGCGAGGCGAGAGCGCTAACCACTACACCACTGTGCTGCCCATACTATGCCACCATGCTGCCCATGTTAGTGTCTACTGAGCATGCTCGAAGGACATCAAAGTGAAAGTTCACAATAAAATACAAATATATTTCAATTTCACCATGTCAGCTGGAAATCGGCCTGATAAAATACAGAAGGCAGCCCCGGAGCCCGCTATTTTATCCGGCGCCTCTGGGCACCCAAATTTCCACTCATTGCCACTAGAGGACAGAGACAGACAACTTATGTCACTACGTAAAATATTCATAGATCAGGGATATCATCCACAAATCGTTGATGATCAAATACACGGAGCAACTTTAAAATCAAGAGAGGAACTGTTGAAGTACACCCCAAAGACTGAAAACAACAGAATCCCAATTGTGGTAACCTACAACCCAAAATTAAAGACACTGAGGAAGATATCAAAAGCCCTACAACCAATACTCCATAAAGACAAACGCCTGAAGGATGTTTTTCCTGATTTACCACTGCTTGCTTTCAGACAACCTCCCAATTTGAGACAAATGATTATCAGAAGTGCATTATCTACACCAAATACTCCAGGCACATTACCCTGCAATAACACAAGGTGTGAGACCTGCCCTTATATCTTGAGCACAAGCCAAATACAAATACCAAACTCACAGAAATATCATCAAATACAAGACCAATTTTCCTGCGAGTCATCCAATGTTGTATACATGATACGCTGCATGAAATGCCCCTCAAGAGGAATCTATATAGGAGAAACAGGACAAAAACTGCGCACAAGAATGAACCATCACCGCTTTAAAATTAATGAGGGTAAAATGGACACACCAGTGGGCCAACACTTCTGTGAACCAGGACACAGCATGCAAGATCTAAAAGTACTTGTTCTTAAGGGTAACTTCAAAAATGATCAATCAAGAAAAGTTTCTGAGTACAAATTTATGAAAATGTTCAAGACATTAACAGAAGGTTTAAATTGTGGAACAGGATTCATGACACCTTATGTAACATGATTGATTTGGCTTCATGATCTTCAGAAACCTGCTGGATTTCATGTATGGTTGCACTAACTCACTGGCTCCAGCCTGCTGATCACCTGACACCTAACGGATAAACAGTAACCAACACAACTGTCATCTTCGTGTTTACCATTTATCTGCATCAGTGTTTTACTTCAGCTTACATCTGGAAATATGCCTGAAGAAGGGGACTAGATCCCAGAAAGCTTGCATCATTTAACTCTATTAGTTAGCCATTAAAAGGTATTATTTCTTACAAAACGTTGTTTTTTTTTTTTCTACCACTCATTGCCACTAATTGCTGCTATTATAATTGCCACAAATGGCATTGTCTGTTATTCCAGAGTGCCTCTGGAATCCATTTTGCCAGTTTCAGCCACATTTATCCTCAGTATAAAGTAGCTAGAGATGTCCTCAAGTTTTAGGTAGCTAGTAGTGTCCCCAGCTGAAGGGAGATCTGGTGTGTGGAATGCCAAAAGCCGGATGAGCAACCTCTCATTTTTATGCTCCGTTCGGATCTCTGCATAGGGAAGGAGGGAGGGAGGCGCTCGGGGAGTAGAGTAAGCCGTCTTTCCATCATCAGGCTCCGGGAGGCACGAGCCTACCGTGCCTTATGGTAAATTCGAACCTGTGTTTGGTGTATATGGAAAGGGGCTGCACATGGTGGTGAGGAACTATAACCACTTCAGGACCACAGGCTTACACCCCCCTAGTGACCAGGCTATTTTTTTTTACAATTTAGGGCTCTGCAGCTTCAAAAGCTTACTGCAGAGCCATACAACTGCGCACACAAGTGAATCCCCCCCCCCTTTCTGCCCACCAACAGAGCTTTCTGTTGGTGGGTTCTGATCACTCCTACAATGTTTATTTATTTATTTTTATTTATTTGTTTGTGTATTTTTTTATTCATTTCCCCCCCACCCTCTCTCCCACCGACAGCCAACCCCAGTGATCAGCTTTCAAAGGCATCAACCTATGAGAGCCAATCTCTCTCTGAGCCTCCCCAGTGACACGGCTGTCCCCAGTACAGCGCTGCCGTAGATCGTAGCACTGTACAATGTAAACAGACAGCGGTTTCTCTGTCTAACAGTCTAATAGCGGCGATCGCCACTGGTAGACTGAAGACGGAGTGGAGCTCCGTCATTCAAGCGGGGATGCACGCATCAGCGCACGCAATCCCCTACAAAACCCCACCCCAGAACTTGAGGCCTTTCAGCATTAGGCGGTCCTGGGGCTGCCACCCTCCCGACGCCGATCGGCGTTAGGCGGCC
This sequence comes from Hyperolius riggenbachi, assembly GCF_040937935.1. Classification (NCBI taxonomy): domain Eukaryota; kingdom Metazoa; phylum Chordata; class Amphibia; order Anura; family Hyperoliidae; genus Hyperolius; species Hyperolius riggenbachi. The sequence continues at coordinate 470,357,959 of NC_090649.1, read as the reverse complement.
GGGAGGAGGTGAAAGCTATCCCACAGGAGGGGAAAAACTACAAATTAGCCTCAGCCAAACCATATAAAGTTTTGTAATTACAGTGTTTGTGGCCAACTTAATTGTGTTTTTTCAAAAACCACGGACCAATAACCCGCCTGTATTTGGATAACTTGTCTGCAATATTTTTGTTTGCTAAAATCGCCGGCAAACCTTTAACTTTCCCTTTCTAGAGAATCGCTTTATGATCAAGCCAAACAATTAACCACTTCTCCATAAACACGACCTTTTTTACCGCTCCAAAAACCTTCCCCAATTTCTTCCCGAACGCTTCTGAAAAAAAAAACAGGCTCTCCACGATGAAGCCTTTCCACCACTGTAATTATTTGTGTTTTTTGTTCTTATCTATCGCGTCTTTGTAGTCTGGCATTAATTAACCCCGTGGCTGCTGCAGGCGCCCCGGCTGCTTTTGTGGAGCACGTTGCCGGAGGCCCTCTGGAGGATTAATCAGCGGTATTTATTTGGAGATCTGCAGATAACCACGCGGTGTCAGATCTGCGTGTTGCTGCTCCCGTTCTGCTGTTAATTCCTGCGCGGGAATTAGAAGCGGGCCAACGTGCGAGGAAACCCATTGCCGGCGCCGGGTAGAAATTTATGGTCCTATTAAAGTCATATCGGGCCTTTGTTTATGAAATGTATTTTTCTTGATTTGAGGTTTGAGTTGGTTTGATAATGAGGCTTTGGAAGATTCATGGCCCCCTTTTTGCGGCTTAATTTAGGCTCTATATCAAATATGTAAAGTAGCTCCGGCCTCTGTGTATAATACATTCCGGCGGTGGAACTGCGCGAGTGTCATTTCGGCTGTGTTATTTTTGTAAATGAGGACCTGTTTTAGGCTGAGGGTGACTCGCTAGAAGTAGTGGCTCCCAGAAGGCTGTCATCCAGGAGTTGCCACCGCACTTCACTCGCTGAGTTTTTTCTGTTTCGTTAGCCACAAGCTAAAATGGCTTTTACAATGTAGAATTCTAGAGTAATGAGTACTCACCAAATCCATGACTTGTTGATGTTTAACCACTTCAGTTTCCAGGGATTTCACCCCTTAAAGTGGATCCGAGATGAACTTTTACTCATTGCATAATTGTGTTCCTTTCCTATTGTTTCTAGGGCATTCCTCAAGCCAAATACTTTTTTGTTTTTGTTTTAATACTCTAATTCCCTATAAACTAATTAAGCCATGCCCACAGGGTTTGAGAGATCCAAGGCACTTTCAGACAGTAGCAAGGGCTCATGGGAGCTCAGTCTGGGCAGGAGGAGGGGGAGGTATTACTAGCCAGAGATTTCAGAGGCAGAGGGGAGGAGGGAGGAGGAGGGGGATTAGTTTTTTTTTGCTCAAGATGCAGATAAGCCTGCCTCTGTGTAATGTTTACAAACAACATGGCTGCTGTCATTGTATCACAGAAAGAAATAATCATATTCTATTTAAGCTGTTTGCAAATAGATTTGCTGTGTAAACAAATCTAAACTTTAGATAAGATATATAGACAAGTTACTTGTTATAGTTAGTTTTTCATCTTGGGTCCGCTTTAATGAGAGTTTTTTCCCCTTCTGTACCAGAGTAAGTATCTCCTTTCAACGTTCCTTCCATTCATTCACCTATAACTTTATTACTATTCACAACAAAACAATCTATAACTTGTTTTTTGGGCCACCAATTAGGCTTTCTTTGGGTGGTACATTTTGCTGAGAATTATTTTATTCTAGGGGCCTGATTCACAAAGCGGTGCAAAGTGTTTGCACGTGAGTGAAAACCCCTTTATCACGCCTAAACTCAGTTTAGGCATGATAAGAAGAAACTCGCGCGAATTTTCCGCGCGCAGGCGCGCGCGCAGCACCCGGCGCTTCGCGCGAAGCTTCCATTAAGCCCTATGGGACTTTGCGCACGCGTTCGCGCGTACGCGCGGTAGCTTCGCGCGAGTTAGAGCACAAAGCGGTGATAACTTTGCTAGTGCAAAGGTTATCACGCCTAAAGTCTTTTAGGCGTGGTAACTGAGTTATCACCGCTTTGTGAATCGAGCCCTAAATGTATTTTAATAGGGGAAAAAAGGAAAAAAATGGAACAAAAAATAATTATTTCTCAGTTTTGGCCATTATAGTCTAAAAAAAAAAAACCTGGTCGCATCCCTCAAATGTAAATGTATCATTTGCCCCTCCCCCAGATGCCGTGCATTATTACTTCACCTGTCCGGTGTCCGCCACTGCACTCTTCTTCCTCATTCATGCCCCACATGGTTGCCGGTGTATTGCATGCGGGGCGTATGTGTGATATCTTTCATTTAATTTCAGTAATATTAGATGTCAGTAAAAAAAGTGTTCTGTCAGTAAATTTTTGGTGTTTTGCCAGTAAAAATGTATTTCCGAGGTTGGCAACACTGGCAGGGACGGATTTAGGCCAAGGCCTGCTAGGCCATGGCCTAGGGCACCACAGGAGCAAGGGCACCAAAGCAGCAGGCTAAACTGGTGCAGCATTTGCAAGCTTGCAAATGCTGCAGTTCAGGCAGATCAGGTGAGCGTCTGACCAGGGTACTCTGCTGCTAGCCGCCTGTGCAGCAGCCATCTTGCTCTTTGTGCACGTTTATATTGTGGCTGGCGGCTATGGACTTGGGCAGCATTGGAGACAGAAAGTAAGAGGACGTTTCTGCACTGGAGACATGCTGATGGCTGCTGCGGTATGAAGGCGAGCTGGCTACCTATACTGTGGGGGGTGGGAAAAGGAGGGATTAAGGGAGTCATCTGTCATCTGCCTACCTATACTGGAGGGAAAGGGGGGAGGGGTCATCTGGCTACCTATACTGAAGGGGGGCTCCTGGTGACAGTGGCCTTGGGCGGTAAAGAGTACACATCCGGCCCTGAACACTGGTATGTGTATGTGTATATCTTCACTTTAGGCTCCAACAAAATGTGAATACTTTGAAGGGAGTGATCCTTTTCTATACCCGCTGTGGATACTGGTTGGCTTCCATGAGCATTTAGCAGGAATTGGTTAACCAAGCAAAATGAGTAGCAGAATGTCATTCAATCTATTTGGGTAGTTCACCAGTTTTTGTACCTCTGCACCTCCCCCCCCCCCCCCTCTTCCCCATTAATGTTAGTAGAGCATATCTGAAATTAAAATATTTATCTAAATAGTGTTTTTATTGGCTCACTATAGGGAGTATTGGATATCAAGCTGACCATATGGAGATCAATACTATATTATTGTATTTATGCTGGCAAAGTGAGCACAAAAATATCTATACATCTGAGTGGAGATACACGTTACAGACTTTGAAGGCTGCTTCATACAGACAATTGTGATTTTGCTGCATTTTTGCCACAATTGCTTTTGGGATACTCATTCAGGAAATGAGAATAGCTCCTGAAATGCTGCATGTAGCACTTTTGGAGTCGCAAGTGCAGCGCAATCGTGGCAGAATCGTAGCGAAATCGCTGCTGGTGTGAAACAGCATGAGAAGGTAGACCAGCCTCACTCTGGAAGAATATTTTTTGGATCTCAGGGAACACCTGCAGTTATTTAGCAGGAAGCATGGTCTTTAATTAACCACTTCAGCCTGCGGGTTGTTTTCACCTTAGAGCTGATTCACACCAGGTCCGGAAACGTATCCGTGTCTCCAGTTTTAAAACGTGATCAAAACCGGAGACACGGATAGCAATGTTAAAAAAAGGAGCTGTCTTCACCCAAACAAAAAACGGATCCGTCTGCGTTTGCGGGGACCCGTTTTTAAAACCTGAATGGAAGGTCCGGATCTGCTGCATTTTCCCGCACCGCATATGGATCTGGATACACGGAAGGGTAGTGGCAGGCAAGAGGAAAACGGATCCTCCTCTACACAGTCAGTTTTGGACACAGAAATGGATTAATTTCTGTGTCCCAGCCTATAGGGGAGAGAGGGGACCGCCCTGCTGGAGTGGTAGCAGGCAGGACGGGGGTTTAAGCGATCAGCGAGGAGGGGGATGCCCCCACCTGGGTCTCCCGTCCCCACTACCCCCTCCAGCTAGTTTGCTGAAAAGTTGCTCCAATGTAGAAGAGCGGGGAGCTTCCCTCCTCCTTTACTTCCTGCCGAAGGCGGCATTGCAGGCAGTGATGCGGCAAGCGGAGGAAGTACAAGGAGGAGAAGGTAAGCTCCCCGCTCGCCGCTCTCTTACGTTTGAAAAACTTTGGGGGAAACTAGGTGGAGAGGGGTAGCGAGGACGGGGGACCCAGGTGAGGGGGGGGCATCCCCCCTGACCGCTGCCATCCCCATCCTGCCTGCTATGCCCCTCCATCCAAAACGCAAACGGATCATGCTACAAAAAGCTGCATGGATCCATTTGCGTTCAGGTTTGGTTAGGTCCACTGACCACTAGGATCGTGGACCGCAGGCTCCGTCCTGCAACCGTGCCTAGTGTAGACCTATCCTTATGGATGAGAGGAATTTTCACATTATAGCGCTCCTTCCATTCATTCCCCAATAACTTCATCACTGCTTATCACAACAAAATGATCTATACCTTTGTTTTTTTGCCACCTATTAGGCTTTCTTAGGGTGGTACATTATGCTAAGAATTATTTTATTCCAAATGCATTTTAACAGGAGTAACATTATAGTTTTAAAATAAAACTTAAAACTGTGGATAAAAGCCACACATTTTATTTGCCTATTTTTCCTGGTTATTGCAACATTTAAATTATATCCCTAGTACAATGTATAGGGCCAATATTTTATGTAGAAATAAGGGGGCATTTTTTCAGTTTTACATCCATTATTAATTTTGAGCACATCATTTAATAATAATATACCCTCTTGAGTCTTGACATACATATTAAAAAAAATGTAGCCCCTAATGTCTATAGGTGTAATCTTACTATTTGGCCACAAGATGTCCTTGCGCATTATTTCCTATCAGTGTACTATAAGTACGCAAATTGGAAGTAATGCATAGCTGTGTTCCTTCGGAAATGACGCACGCATCTCATTGATGCCAGCGATCACAGGGACCTAGAGGGGAGATAAAGGAATGGGAAAAAAGGGGGGATTTAGGGCTAGGCTTCAGGAAGGGGCGTTTTAGGGTTAGGCATCAGGAAGGAGAGCTTTAAAGGGACCCTGAGTGGAACATAAAATCGAAATTTTAACTTACTTGGGGCTCCCTCCAGCCCCCCGGTCCTCTTCTTCCCTCTCCTCGGGACGCTGGTGGCTCCGGTAATCGGCAACTCTCGGGGTGAAGTTGCACGTGCGTGCCCCCGCCGCATGCTCGTCGTGTCATTAGGCCGGTCCCCGTAAGCCTCCTGTGCAGGCGCGATTCTATAAAAACTGAACCGCACATGCACAGGAAGCTTACGGTGACCGGCGTGATGACGCGTCGGGGGCACGACGGTTATGTGCAACTTCACTTTAGAGTTGCCGATTACCGGAGCCACCAGTGTGCCACCAGAGGAGAGGGAAGAAGAGGCTGACAGAGGACCTTGCTAGCTAAAGGGGGCTGGAGGAAGCCCCAGGTAAGTCCAAATTTTGATTTTATGTTCCGCTCAGGCTCCCTGTAAGGTTAGGCAGGAGGCAGGGCGGGGATAGGTTTAATTGTAGTAAAATAAATATCGGTAACATTTACCAATGTTTTACTATCATCATTACCACTGTAAATATTTTTTGTTTTCATTTGGCACCCAATTCACAACAGTATTTATCGTTTAGACTTATATTGGCATTACCTGGCGCCCACTTTTACTTGCTGCCTCTATTTCATGCACTTGGCTGTGTCCCCCCAGTCCATAGAAAAGCAACACATTCGGCTTTGACTAGAGCTCACGTTTACTTGAAGTTGGGTTCTGTTTGCACATCCGCATCCAGTTTACTCTCACGGAATTTGGCCAACTTCACAGAACGTGAACCTTACTTATAAAGCCATTAATGTAGTCTCAATTAATGCGCTGCTCTTCATTCCAGCCTAGCGTGACTCTGGAAGTTTATGGCGTAATTTGCAGTTCTTACTCATTTTCAGTACCATTAACATGACATCTCCACTACCCCGGGCCAGAGGAAGGCCAAAGTTGAGGCGGAAGGTGACCTTCTGCAGTCTGCTCGGGAACCCTTAATTTTTAATACCATTTTAATGCCACAAAGTGGAAAAAAACAGCTGTATTGTGGAATTCCCAGCGGTAAAATTAGTGCTGTTTAACAATGCAGTCTCCCGTGCTTCGACTCTACAACAAAAACCTAAAGATCCCAGCTCGTCGTACTTAGTTAACCATGAGATAGTTCCCCAACTGTAGTCTAATTACTACAAGTTTCTGCTGATCTGCTTTGTTAACCCTTGAGGAGCCAGGCATCACTACAATGTCAGGCTGATCGCTGATATTCAGTTTTGCTTTACCTCCTTGTTGGATGCACAGCCTTGCTTTCAGGGGCATAAAGAGATGATTTGCCTATTCAGGAGCGATGCATCATGGGAAACCGAAGTTGCTCATTTAAAGGACCACTATAGCGAAAAAAAATTAAGCAGAACCGAAAGGTTTTGACTAGTCCATCTCCTCAGGGGGGATTCTCAGGGCCTCTAACACACAATATTAATCGTATTTTGTGGCAAAGGCAGCGCTAATAATGGCAGGTTTGTGGTGGTGGTGTGTGTGTGTGTGTGTGTGTGTGTGTGTGTGTGTGTGTGTGTGAGGGGGGGTTGTTTAAAGGGAACCTGAAGCGAGTAAAACTATTTAAAATAAACACGTGACGTAGCTGCAAATGAATATTACATATTTACCTCGCCGCCAGTTCCTCTCAGAAGCTCACCATTTTCTTCTTACAGTGATCCCTTCCAGTTCTGACAATATTTTGTCAGAAGTGAAATATACCATTTGCTGTCAGTTATATATCAGCTGCTGTCAGTTACAACTGCATGTGCCTGGTAATGTCCATGTCTCCCTATGGCTCAAGTGGGTGATATTACAGTATAACAGTGTGCTGACCAGGAAGCTGTTAGGGGGTAATGTCCATTTTTAAAATGGAGGATGGAGAATTCCATTGGTCACAGTGGACAAGTGGGACTCGGGAGAGGAGAAAGAGATTGAGGAGTAGACTAAACAGGAGGTAAGTATGACCTGTGTATGTTTATTTTGACTTTTCATTTTCAGTTCAGGTTCTCTTTAAGGTTAGGCAGTAGGAAGGTCGGTTAGGGTTGGTGTGAGTGTGTGTGTGGGGCAGGGGTGGGGGGGGCGGTTAGGATTAGGCATCAGTAGAGGGCTCACAGGGCTCGTGTGAGAATAGGGTTAGGTTTAATGATGGTGAAATATCTGTTCAATGTACCCATATTTTACTATTGGAATTACCACAGCCCGATAGTAAAATATCTGTAGCTTTACCAATATTCTACTAGTGGCTTTCTCTGGCCCCCATTTTGCATTTACGCCCCACAAACACACACTAAATTCTTGATTGAGGGTGGCCAGTCAGGGCATGTGTAGGAGGCTTTAGATCACCACATAAAAATATAATGCTAAAAGTCAATGTCCACTTTCTGACAGGAACTGTTTAAAAAAAACTGTGAACAAGAATTAAACTTCATCTCAATCAGTAGCTGATATCCCCTTTCCCATGAGAAATATTTTCCTTTTCTCGAATAGATCATCAGGGGGGTCTGTATGGCTGTTATTGGGGTGAAACCCCTCCCACAGTGTGATGTCAGGACCTAGGTCCTGACATCAAACTGTAAGAGCTTTGTTGCATTGTGAGAAATAACTGCTGTTTCCAACTGCCAGTATCTCCCTCTGTGCATATGTATATCTATAAAAAAACTAAAAAAAAAACCTTTTATGGCAGTTGGTGCTGTCTGTTTTTTTTCTTCATGTCTGCTAGCAGTAAAGATGATGAGGTGCAGGCTGAATATGGATCAAACAATATAAACAAATGACATGGCAAATATCAATCATTTCTTGCCCTCTTCTATTTTTTAACTTATCACTTTGGAATATATTGATTGATTTTTCCTCTTTCCTCCAAAGTTGCTCTTTAACCACTTGAGGACTGCAGGGCTAAACCCCCCTAGTGACCAGGCCATTTTTAGCAAAATTGGCCACTGCAGCTTTAAGGCCAAGCTGCAGGGCCGCACAACTCAGCACACAAATTATTCCCCCCCCCCCTTTTCTCCCCACCAACAGAGATCTCTGTTGGTGGGGTCTAATCGCTCCCCCCATGTTTAATTTTTTTAAATAAATATTATTGTTTGTTTTTTTTCTTGAAAAACCCCTGTTTCTTTAAATTTCTTCCCTCCCTCCCTCCCCACAGCCAGCCAATTATGGCGATCGGCTGTCATAGGCTTCTGCCTATGAGAGCCGATAGCTCTCTTGTCCCCCAGGGAGAGAGCTGTGTCACACGGCTGTCCCCAGTGCAGCACTGCTGCTCATCGCAGCGCTGCACCTAGTAAATAGACGGCGTGATCGCCCTCCGAGCATGAAATGCGCGCGCACTATGCGCGCGATCTCATGCAAAACAGAGCCCCAGGACTTTACGCCAATTGGCGTTAGGCGGTCCTGGGGCTGCCGCCGCGGCCACGCCTACTGGCGTGATGCGGGCGGCAGAAGGTTAAGTTCCCATTCACACTTGAGCGTTTTGCCAGCGCTTGCGGCAAAACGCTCAACCGCTAGCGCTTTTCAAAGCGCTAGGGTAATAAAAGTCTATGGGTCTGTTCTCATTTGGGCGATTTGCGCTAATCGCCGCAAATCGCCCAAAAATGCTAAACGCAAACGTGCAGCCTGCACCATTTTCAGGCGATTTTTCCCGGTGCTATTAAAGCACAGAAAGCGATCGCTAAAAAATCGCCAGGCGTGAATGGTGATTTTTGTGGCGTTAATCGCCAAAAAACGCCAGAGCAAAACGCTAGCAAAATCGCTAGCGTTTTGCGATCAGCAAGTGTGAATGGGCCCTTTGGGCTGGTGCACACCAGAAAAGCTTTTCTGTGCAATTTTAAAAGCTCCTGATAATGTTATTTTTATGTTATTTATTTTTAGGTTGCTCTGAACTTACCTTTAAAATCTCTAGCGTTTAAAAAGCTCTTGTGGTGTGTACCAGCCCTACAGGAACCCATTAGTCTTTTTTTTTTACAATATAAATTGCTCCCATAGGTCACTTTAATGTAGACATACCTCTCAATGTACCGGTAAGCATTTTCAAGTTGCAGCCGCCGGTCTCTCATAATTAGTGACCAGCATTTTTTTTGTCAATAAAGTCTGTTGCACCCCCGTTCCACCTGCTTGCTTTGTCATCCCTCACAGACAATCCCCCTTTGTGTGCTCTGGCTTATCGCGTCTCGTCCATGCTTGTCTCTGCTCAAACAGATCAGAGAGAGCTGCCACCATGCCCTGGAAGTACTTCTGGGTTAGCGGCCATCTTGCTTAGAACGAAAGATTTTTAAAAGTAAGAATCTACACTGATACGTGCGTCAGGAGCTGCGAAAAAGATGCACATGATGTGCCGATATCGTGAGGAATGCAGTGATATCATTTGTTGTAACATTTGATAAAGTTACAGATTTGCTTTAAGTTCCCCTGCCACTGGGTACAAAAAAAAAAAAAAACAAAGTCCACAACGAATAAAGTTTTCCTCATTCAAAGTACTACTAAAATACCAGCGCAGCACTATTATGCCACGGCATCAAATAATATATTCCACCCCAAAAATCTTTCATGATGGTATCCCTTTAAACTAACCATCCTCAAAGTTAATTAAGCTTAATTGTGAATTTGACAACGAAGAGGATTTTTTTTCCCCGAAAGGACTCGAGACCAATGTCATCCTTTTGAATTCGGGGACACCTAATTAAAAGACAGGAGAGTCAGAGCGGTAGGTCATCTGAGCCATGATAACTGATAGAGCTCAGATTGGTATCAGCATCACATATGCAAAGTGCTGGGTGTGCATATATTACTAATTATACAGATAGCTGCAGGTTTTACTATTAATTGATTCATATATCATCGAGCAGAACAAAAAGATTCAACACCTATTGTTTTCTGTCTTCAGCCGCGGTTAACCTCTTGCGAACCCGGTAATTTGACTGTTTGAGGAAGCACTCAGCGCCGGCCCCTTCAAGTAGCAAATTCATTATTGACGGAGGGCACCGTATTCTCTTCTTTTATCTGATAGAGGTTTTCTCGATTGTTCTTTTCCGCTACACGAAAGCTTGGTGTACCTCCATTGCTTGAAGTCTGTGAGTCCCAGATCTAGGATACCGCTGCTTTCTGTGTGGCCAGGCAGAAATCCTGTAGACCATTATTCTAATTCGAAATTGTCTTCTTTAAAGAGGACCTGTAACCAAGGATTGAACTTCATCCCAATCAGTAGCTGATACTCCCTTTCCCATGAGAGATCCTTACTTTTTCTCGAATAGATCATCAGAGAGGTCTGTATGGCTGATATTGTGGTGAAACCCCCTCCCACAGTGTGATGTCATGACCATGGTCCTGACAATTTCCTGTCTGTGAGTCTTGTTGCATTGTGGGAAATAACAGCTGTTTCTAACTGCCAAGCAGCCAGTATCTCCCTGTGCATTTGTATGGCTATAAAAAAATACAACCTTTTAGCCTATCACATTGTTAGGGGGTGTGGTTATAAAAATGGCAATTGGTGCTGTCTTCTTCTGTTCTTGTCTGCCAGTAGTAAAGATGACATGCAGGCTGATTGTGAATCAAACAACATGAATAAATTACATGGTGACTATCAATCATTTACTTTTTAAGGCCTGAATTGTTGACACCCAAATTACTGAATGAGTGCCCTCCTTCCTCCTGCCTGATTCTGAATTATGTTTCCTGTTTCTCCTGCCTGATCCTGAATCTTGTTTCCTGTAGCCTCTCTTTGAAGCCAGACACATGAAGGCACCTCAAGACTCATCTCTGACTGTTATTTCGTGTCTCAACAGTCCTCCCGTTACCCAGACACCTGGACAGTACACCTGTGTCTAATAAATCCTAGGTGTAAATAAACCTCATATGGGAGGCAAAGGTTCACCTGTCTGATGTGGTGCTCTAGAATCTAGGTTGTTGGCACATGGTAGGCATACCCTACGGGGTACCTTAGTTCAGCCCAGAGGCGAAAGCCATTGTAATAATTTTGAGTTAAAAACAAACTACACAGATTAAGGGGGGATACAATATATCACTGTGATTTGCCTTACAAGCAGTAAAGATGTCTGCATCAATGATAGGTTTAAAATTGGCCAAACTCAGTACAATTTTTTTATACTTCTTTTCAATTCAAGAATTACAATAAATTTTCCTGGTTGATAATAACATTGGAAACATTTAAAGGATACCCGAAGTGACGTGACATGAGATAGACATGGGTATGTACAGTGCCTAGCACACAAATAACTATGCTATGTTCCTCTTTTTCTTTCTCTGCCTGAAAGAGTTAAATATCAGGTAAGTGGCTGACTCAGTCCTGACTCAGACAGGAAGTGACTACAGTGTGACTCTCACTGATAAAAATTCCCCATTTTTACCTCTTTCTTGTTCTCAGAAGCCATTTTCTGGTAGGAAAGTGTTTTATACTAGGAATTTCTTATCAGTGAGGGTCACACTGTAGTCACTTCCTGTCTGAGTCAGGACTGAGTCAGCCACTTACATACCTACATACAAAATGAACACGGCATAGTTATTTGTGTGCTGGGCTCTGTACATACACATGTCTATCTCATCCTGTCACATGTCACTTCGGGTATCCTTTAACTAATGTATCACACAAGTGTTACATTTTTCTCCAGTTATGGAAACAAATTATTGAAAACTCTAAAAAAAATTGCAAGGGCCTACAAATCAAGAAACTGACAATCTGTCTTACTCCTTTTTAATTTTCTGAAAAAAATAATAGAAACCTCAGCCACAGTCGATCGACTTATGCCGATAAAAACGGAAAATTCAATCAGATTTCACAACCAAATGAAAAATCCATTTATTTTTCAGTACAACCAATCATTTTAATTGAATTGTTGCAAAATCAAATCTTTTTATTGTATTGTGTGTGGCCACCTTAACCACTTGACGACCGCGGTGTTAAACCACCTTAGTGACCAGGCCATTTTTACAGAAATAGGCCACTGCAGCTTTAACCACTTGAGGACCGCCCCCAGCCGATGGGCGGCGGCAAAGTCCGGGCCCAAACGACCGCAATACGCCCATCGGCGGGGGCGGCTGCGGGAGTGGCTATGCGGCGATCGCGTCATTCGTGACGCGATCAGCCGCCGGGGACTGGCTCCGCCCACCGCTCGTAGTAACCCGCCGGCCGTTCGGAAGCGCCGGCGGGTTACTAGCACCCGGATCGCCGCTGCACATATGTATAATAGGCTTTGTAATGTATACAAAGCCTATTATACTGGCTGCCTCCTGCCCTGGTGGTCCCAGTGTCCGAGGGACCACCAGGGCAGGCTGCAGCCACCCTAGTCTGCACCCAAGCACACTGATTTCCCCCCCCCCCCCTGCCCCCTGATCGCCCACAGCACCCCTCAGACCCCCCCCTGCCCACCCCCCAGACCACTGTTTGCACCCAGTCACCCCCCTAATCACCCATCAATCACTCCCTGTCACTATCTGTCAACGCTATTTTTTTTTATCCCCCCCCCCCCCTGCCCACTGCCCCCTCCTGATCACCCCCCACCCCTCAGATTCTCCCCAGACCCCCCCCCCCAGACCCCCCCCCCCGTGTACTAAATGCATCTATCCCCCCTGATCACCTGTCAATCACCTGTCAATCACCTGTCAATCACCCGTCAATCACCCGTCAATCACCCCCTGTCACTGCCACCCATCAATCAGCCCCTAACCTGCCCCTTGCGGGCAATCTGATCACCCCCCCACACCAATAGATCGCCCGCAGATCCGACATCAGATCACCTCCCAAATCCATTGTTTACATCTATTCTCTCCTCTAAACACCCACTAATTACCCATCAATCACCCATCAATCACCCCCTATCACCACCTGTCACTGTTACCCATCAGATTAGACCCTAATCTACCCCTTGAGGGCACCCAATCACCCGCCCACACGCTCAGATTGCCCTCAGACCCCCCCTTATCAATTCGCCAGTGCAATATTTACATCTGTTATTCCCTGTAATAACCCACTGATCACCTGTCAATCACCTATCAATCACCCCCTGTCACTGCCACCCATCAATCACCCCCTGTCACTGCCACCCATCAATCAGCCCCTAACCTGCCCCTTGCGGGCAATCTGATCACCCACCCACACCAATAGATCGCCCGCAGATCCGACATCAGATCACCTCCCAAGTGCAGTGTATACATCTCTTCTCTCCTCTAAACACCCACTAATTACCCATCAATCACCCCCTATCACCACCTGTCACGGTTACCCATCAGATTAGACCCTAATCTGCCCCTTGCGGGCACCCAATCACCCGCCCACACGCTCAGATTGCCCTCAGACCCCCCCCCCCCTTATCAATTCGCCAGTGCAATATTTACATCTGTTATTCCCTGTAATAACCCACTGATCACCTGTCAATCACCTATCAATCACCCCCTGTCACTGCCACCCATCAATCACCCCCTGTCACTGCCACCCATCAATCAGCCCCTAACCTGCCCCTTGCGGGCAATCTGATCACCCACCCACACCAATAGATCGCCCGCAGATCCGACATCAGATCACCTCCCAAGTGCAGTGTTTACCTCTCTTCTCTCCTCTAAACACCCACTAATTACCCATCAATCACCCCCTATCACCACCTGTCACGGTTACCCATCAGATTAGACCCTAATCTGCCCCTTGCGGGCACCCAATCACCCGCCCACACCTCAGAACGTCCTCAGACCCCAGCCCTGATCACCTCGCTAGTGCATTGCTTGCATCTATTTCCCCCCTCTAATCACACCTTGAGACACCCATCAATCACCTCCTGTCACCCCCTAGCACACCTACCCATCAGATCAGGCCCTAATTTGCCCTGTGTGGGCTCCTGATCACTCGGCCAAACCCTCAGATCCCCCTCAGACCCCCTTCCGATCACCTCCCCAGTGCATTGATTGCATCTATTTTCCCCTCTAACCGCCCCCTGAGACACCCATCAATCACCTCCTGTCACCCCCCTAGCACTCCTATCCATCAGATCAGGCCCAAAACATCCTGTCATCTAAGAGGCCACCCTGCTTATGAAAGGTTCCACAAAATTTTCCCCCTCATAGACCACCTGTCATCAAAATTTGCAGATGCTTATACCCCTGAACAGTCATTTTGAGAAATTTGGTTTCCAGACTACTCACAGTTTTGGGCCCGTAAAATGCCAGGGCAGTATAGGAACCCCACAAGTGACCCCATTTTAGAAAGAAGACACCCCAAGGTATTCTGTTAGGTGTATGATGAGTTCATAGAAGATTTTATTTTTTGTCAAAAGTTAGCGGAAATTGGATTTTTATTGTTTTTTTCACAAAGTGTCATTTTTCACTAACTTGTGACAAAAAATAAAATCTTCTATGAACTCACCATACCCCTAACGGAATACCTTGGGGTGTCTTCTTTCTAAAATGGGGTCACTTGTGGGGTTCCTATACTGCCCTGGCATTTTAGGGGCCCTAAACCGTGAGGAGTAGTCTAGAAAACAAATGCCTCAAAATGACCTGTGAATAGGACGTTGGGCCCCTTAGCGCACCTAGGCTGCAAAAAAGTGTCACACATGTGGTATCGCCATACTCAGGAGAAGTAGTATAATGTGTTTTGGGGTGTATTTTTACACATACCCATGCTGGGTGGGAGAAATCTCTCTGTAAATGGACAATTGTGTGTAAAAAAAATAAAAAATGTGTCATTTACAGAGATATTTCTCCCACCCAGCATGGTTATATGTAAAAATACACCACAAAACACATTATACTACTTCTTCTGAGTACGGCGATACCACATGTGTGACACTTTTTTGCAGCCTAACTGTGCTAAGGGGCCCAAAGTCCAATGAGTACCTTTAGGATTTCACAGGTCATTTTGAGACATTTGGGTTCAAGACTACTCCTCACGGTTTAGGGCCCCTAAAATGCCAGGGCAGTATAGGAACCCCACAAGTGACCCCATTTTAGAAAGAAGACACCCAAGGTATTCTGTTAGGTGTATGATGAGTTCATAGAAGATTTTATTTTTTGTCACAAGTTAGCGGAAATTGATATGTATTGTTTTTTTTTTCACAAAGTGTCATTTTCCGCTAACTTGTGACAAAAAAAAAAATCTTCTATGAACTCACCATACTCCTAACAGAATACCTTGGGGTGTCTTCTTTCTAAAATGGGGTCACTTGTGGGGTTCCTATACTGCCCTGGCATTTTAGGGGCCCTAAACCGTGAGCAGTAGTCTAGAATCCAAATGCCTCAAAATGACCTGTGAATAGGACGTTAGGCCCCTTAGCGCACCTAGGTTGCAAAAAAGTGTCACACATGTGGTATCACCGTACTCAGAAGAAGTAGTATATTGTGTTTTGGGGTGTATTTTTACACATACCCATGCTGGGTGGGAGAAATCTCTCTGTAAATGGACAATTGTGTGTAAAAAAAATCAAACAATTGTCATTTACAGAGATATTTCTCCCACCCAGCATGGGTATGTGTAAAAATACACCCCAAAACACATTATACTACTTCTCCTGAGTACGGCGGTACCACATGTGTGGCACTTTTTGCACCCTAAGTGCGCTAAGAGGCCCAAAGTCCAATGAGTACCTTTAGGATTTCACAGGTCATTTTGCGACATTTGGTTTCAAGACTACTCCTCACGGTTTAGGGCCCCTAAAATGCCAGGGCAGTATAGGAACCCCACAAATGACCCCATTTTAGAAAGAAGACACCCCAAGGTATTCCGTTAGGAGTATGGTGAGTTCATAGAAGATTTTATTTTTTGTCACAAGTTAGCGGAAAATGACACTTTGTGAAAAAAACAATTAAAATCAATTTCCGCTAACTTGTGACAAAAAAAAAAATCTTCTATGAACTCACCATCCTCCTAACGGAATACCTTGGGGTGTCTTCTTTCTAAAATGGGGTAATTTGTGGGGTTCCTATACTGTCCTGGCATTTTAGGGGCCCTAAACCGTGAGGAGTAGTCTTGAAACGAAATTTCTCAAAATGACCTGTGAAATCCTAAAGGTACTCATTGAACTTTGGGCCCCTTAGCGCAGTTAGGGTGCAAAAAAGTGCCACACATGTGGTATCGCCGTACTCAGGAGAAGTAGTATAATGTGTTTTGGGGTGTATTTTTACACATACCCATGCTGGGTGGGAGAAATATCTCCGTAAATGACAATTGTTTAATTTTTTTTACACACAATTGTCTATTTATAAACAATTGTCATTTACGGAGATATTTCTCCCACCCAGCATGGGTATGTGTAAAAATACACCCCAAAACACATTATACTACTTCTCCTGAGTACGGCAATACCACATGTGTGGCACTTTTTTGCAGCCTAACTGCGCTAAGGGGCCAAAAGTCCAATGAGCATCTTTAGGCTTTACAGGGGTGCTTACAATTAGGCACCCCCCAAAATGCCAGGACAGTGAACACACCCCACAAATGACCCCATTTTGGAAAGTAGACACTTCAAGGTATTCAGAGAGGAGCATAGTGAGTCTGTGGCAGATTTCATTTTTTTTTGTCGCAAGTTAGAAGAAATGGAAACTTTTTTTTTTCTTTTTTTTGTCAGAAAGTGTCATTTTCCGCTAACTTGTGACAAAAAATAAAATCTTCTATGAACTCACCATGCCTCTCACTGAATACTTTGGGATGTCTTCTTTCCAAAATGGGGTCATTTGGGGGGTATTTGTACTATCCTGGAATTTTAGCCCCTCATGAAACCTGACAGGTGCGCAGAAAAGTCAGAGATGCTTGAAAATGGGAAAATTCACTTTTGGCACCATAGTTTGTAAACGCTATAACTTTTACCCAATCCAATAAATATACACTGAATGGTTGTTTTTTTTTATCAAAGACATGTAGCAGAATAACTTTCGCGCTCAAATGTATAGGAAATTTTACTTTATTTGAAAAATGTCAGCACAGCAAGTTAAAAAAGTCATTTTTTTGCCAAAATTCATGTCTTTTTTGATGAATATAATAAAAACTAAAACTCGCAGCAGCAATCAAATAGCAGCAAAAGAAAGCTGTATTAGTGACAAGAAAAGGAGGTAAAATTCATTTAGGTGGTAGGTTGTATGACCGAGCAATAAACCGTGAAAGCTGCAGTGGTCTGAATGGAGAAAAAGGCTCTGGTCCTTAAGGGGCGAAAAGACTGTGGTCCTGAAGTGGTTAAAGAGGAACTCCAGTGAAAATGTTTTTACAATAATTATGTATAAATGATTTAGTCAGTGTTTGCCCATTGTAAATACTTTTAAATCCCTGATTTACATTTATTACATGGTGCCATTTTTACTGGTGGCAGGTGATGTAGCTGCTGCATGTTTTTTTGGCAGTTGGAAATAGCTGTAAACAGCTATTTCCCACAATGCAGCAAGGTTCACAGACAGGAAACTGCCTAGAGTACGTACTCAGAATTTCTTTGTCGGCGGGGTTTTACCACAATATCAGCCATACAGCGCCCCCTGATGGTTTGTTTGTGAAAAGGAATAGATTTCTCATGTAAAAGGGGGTATCAGCTACTGATTGGGATAAAGTTCAATTCTTGGTCGGAGTTTCTCTTGAAGGCCTTGCTGCAGGGCCGTACAACTCAACACACAAGTGATTCCCCCCCCCCCCTTATTCTCCCCACCAACAGGGCTTTCTGTTGGTGGGGTCAGATCGCCCCCAGGCGTGTTTATTTATTTTTTATAAAAATGTTTTTTTTTTAAATTAAATCTCCCTATTTTTTAAATTATTTTAATAACCTTCCCTTCCCCCGCCAGTTTATCACAGCGATCGGCTTTGATAGGCTTCAGCCTATCACCACGGATCGCTTCTGTCTCCCCCAGGGGGACAGCCGTGTCACATGGCTTTCCCCAGTACAGCGCTGCCTTAGAGCGCAGCACTGTACAGACTTAGTTTCGCCGTCTAACAGTCTCTGAGTGGCGATCGCCGCTGGGAGGCTGAAGGCAGAGTGGAGCTCCTTCATCACAGCGGGTATGCGCGCGCATGTGCGCACTTGCGCACGTGCTCCCCTGCAATCCCCATTCCAGGCGTGCAGTGGTCCTGGAGCTGCCGCCGCGTTCACACCAATTGGCGTGGAGGGGTCGGCAAGTAGTTAAAATACCCCTGAACTGAGAGGGGGTAAGATTGCTCCAGGTGGAGTTTTATGAATGGTGCTGTGACATATGTCAAAGCTCCATTCTCTCAGTCCAATGCCCCCAGTGGTCCCCGCTCTAGTCAGCCGAAATCTTCGACTGACAAGAACGTCGAATATGGGCAGTTATCCTGCGTAAGAACACCCCTGATCACGCCCACTTCAACCACATTAATTTTATGACCTGTTAAAAAAAACGCACAGCCTTACTCTCACCTACTTCGGTTTCCCTGCGCTGTCTTTTCCACTCTCAGATCTCCCATTAAGCCTTATCCTCTTGTATCTGTTGGCATTTTCACCGCTATGGCATTGACCCAGAAGTACTTCTGGGTCAGCACCATAGCAGGGAAAATGTCGGCAGATGCAAGAGGAGATGGTGATGAAATGGGAGAGCTGACAGGGCAGAAAGGACAGAGAAGGGACCCCGGAGTAGGTGAGTTATGCTGTGGGGTTTTTTTTTCAACAGGTCATAAAATTACACAGGAGTACTTTAAGAATGTAAATCAGGGTGAGGTAAGATTATACAATAGGCAAATTTATAAATTAATATTGTTAAAAATAAGCAATTTCTTCTTTAAAAAAGAAAAAAAAATCATGCCGAGTTTTGCTGGATCACGCGCCGCTCGCCAAACCGTCATATATCAGGCAGAAAGTTTGTCATGCAGCGACCATACACACTAAAAGCCATGCTTTCGCATTGCGTCAGTTGTTTAGATTTAAATAGCACCTCATTATTCCCACCTTCCCATTGGCTCCCCTCATGCCACTCCCCTCGTTGCTAGGGTCCTCTTATCTCCGTGCAGTTCTCCAAGTCTGCCTGGATTTCAGTTTTTTTTTTTTTAAACATCATTATTCCGAAAATTATTATTGCTTTTAGCGACTGAAATATGCCTCAAACAGCATCGCAGATTTATGAAATTCCCTAAGAGCATTTATGCCCGGCATAAAACAATTGCTGAATTACGTTTTATATCATTCTTAAATAAATTGAAGACGTTTTCGTCCCGGGACGCGGTGATTTGGAATGCAGGGAAGGGATCCTGGTGAGTCACTATCGAGGCCTCTCTCTGCCGTGCCAAGAAAACAGAGACATCCGTGTCCTGACATGAATATTGAAGAACCCGCTTTGGCAAATATTATATGTGTGTTCCAGAAGGTTGTTACAGCCAATTATAAATCATCTCATTGAAAAACATGCCTTGAAGAATGAGAGAAACTTTTGCTGGATGAAGAATTGTACGGTTGTACATGTTCGGTGAATTTTAAAGGAACCTGAGGTGACAGACATATGGAGGCTGTTATATTTATTTCTATTTGAACAATGCCAGTTGCCTGGCAGTCTGCATACGGAAAAAAAGAGGCGTTAGGAAATGTGGGTGCCAGGGAATAGCCGATTGTAGAACGTTGGTGATATTCACCAATATTGTACTGTTTAAACGTTACCGATATTTTACTACAGCTAAACCTAACCCTACTCTCACACAGAAGCCTCCCCCCTCCCATGCCTAACCCTATCCACTACCCCCCTTCCCCGCTAATGCCTAACCCCTTCCCCCCCCCCCCACACACACCTAACCGTAAAACTCCCCTTCCCAACTCCGAACCTTAAACCACCCTCCCCACGCCTAACCTTAAAAACCTGAAACCCAACTTTAAAGCATGGGAGTCGAACTTAAGTACAAAGCGGGCCCACTTTGAATGCTGGGACTTAAGGTGCGTACACACATGCGACTATAGTCGTTTGTAACGATTGTTCCCCGATCTTTACCAACGACGATCGTTACAAAAAACGAACCAACGACTATTAAGGCAAACGACGAACGAGGCAAATCGCTACAAAACAAAGTTCTGTCTTGGCGGATTTTTACCACCGACGATCGTTAGCAAAAGTGGTACATCGTTGGAAACGATCGTTCGTACCAGGCTGGACATGCGCATTTCTCTTTTTCTCCAAGGAACTTTACAATTTTATGCGTAGGCGCATTAAGTGCTTTTACGTGGTGTAACGTTCGTTCTAACGATGTGATCGTTACACACTTTTTACAACTAACTTTACTTCGGACGTTCTTTCGTCAATTAAAAGATCGTTCGTCGTTGACAACGAACGATCGTTGTCGCATGTGTGTACGTAGCATTAGTCACGGGCCAACCTCAATGTCTAGTGGCCACCTCCAGTTCCCAGGTGTCTAAAGGCCCCTCTACAACCCCTATACAGTTCCCTGATGTCTAGTGGTCCTCCCTTCCCTATACAGTTCCCTTGTGTCTAGTTCTTCCCCCTACCTCCCCCATGTGGCTTCCCTGGTGTTCTAGTGCTTCATCTCCAGTATAGCTTCCCTAGTGGTCTACAGTGGGCCAAACATAATGCAAAGTGTAAAAACCACTTGGGGGCCAAATGTAATGTCTCTGAGGGCCAGATTTGGCTCGCGTGCCGGAGTTTCACATGCATGCCTTAAAGAGATACTGAAGTGAAAAAAAAAATGATGATATAATTTGTATGTGTTGTACAGCTAAGAAATAAAACATTAGGAGCAGAGTCACAAGTCTAATATTGTGAAGTACAGGAAGAGTTAAGAAACTCCAGTTGTTATCTATGCAAAAGAGCCATTGAGCTCCATGACTTTCAAAGTCGCAGAGAGCTCTGTCTTCTGAAGCTTGTTATCTCAAGTGTTTGGCACTGTGTTGTTGTTTTTTTTGGCAGAGAACAGTTCAAAAGTTCACTGGCCTGCTCTGTAAAACATTTAGAATGCTGAGTAGTGTGTAAACTGAAAATATTTGAGAATGATGCAATGTTATAAAAAAAAAAAAAAACTAACTGATAAAAAAAATGAGAATATTTTCTTTGTTACTAATGTTCTAGTAATTAACCGTATTACACATGCAATTCATTATATCATATTTTTTTTCACTTCGGTGAAGCCTAACCTTAAGCATCCCAATCACTGCCACAAATAACTAAAATGCAAAAAACTATACATATCAAAAGTGATATATTTAAAAAATGATGCATTTCAAAAACATAACATTCAATAAATGAAAAATTTTGGCTGGACGGTCCTGGAACCCACTACTTATCAGGCACCCTAATTTCTGCTTTTGGTTCCCAATAGCCGGTATTTCTATTAGTGGCAATAGCAGCGCCCAAATTGTCTATTAGCCCCATGCGCCCAAATTTCCTGATTCCGATGCTGATCTTTCTGGTCAGTAGTGTCTGAATCACACACCTGAAACAAGCATGCCGCTAATCTAGTCAGATCTTTCTCAAAAACATTTGATCTGCGTGTTTGTTCAGGGTCTATAGCTAAAAGTATTAGAGGCAGCGGATCAGCAGGACAGCCGGGCAATGTGCATTGTTTAAGGCGTCTTCCCCACTAAGACGTTGCGTTAGGTGCTATGTTAAGGTCGCATAACGTGCCACTAACGCAACACATAGTGGGGTTGAAGCTGGACGTCAGATCGAGCCGCGTTAAGCGGCTCTTCATGCGTCCTGTGATGCGTACTTTTGGACGCATGCGGCATCACATGGTCCCGCCAGCCAATTGCTGCACAGAGCGGCGCTCCAGGAAGTAAACACTGCACGTCACTGAGTGCAGTAAATATTAATTAGCCATGTGGCTGGCCGCGGAGGAGGAGGGGAGACCTCCTCCTCCAACATCACTGCGCATGTGCAAACAGTCTAACGTGGCTTAGCCGCTTATAACGCACAGCATGCAGCAGTTTATTTTTACCTGCTGCGTTACAATGTAAGCAACATGGGCACTGTGTGTACAACGTGGGCACTGTGAACAGCCCATTGATTTTTCATTGCTGTGCAGTGGGCTGCGTTACAGGCTGCTCTAACGTGCGCCTGTAACGTCTAACTGTGAAAGCAGCCTAAAAGGGAATAATATGTCAGCCTCTATATGTCTCTCACCCAAGTTCCCTTTAACCAGGCTGAAGATTGTGGGATTAAAATAAACAGAAAGTGGGGAGAGTGGGACGTTAGATACTTACATCAGTAGCTGGAAGTCTATGGATGGTCCAGAGGCTTCTAGGGTCCTTGTAGGGCCTCCCATTCCAGCGCAGGGCCCCTTTTCTTAGATAGTGATGGATGGTCATGTCTAGGAGAACTCATGGAGTAGCATGTGATTTGTTTGGTCAGCTGATAGATTTACAAAGCTCCTATTTGCTGTGATCACATCCTGCTTTACCACATGATCATGACTAGCAAATCAGAGGCTTACATAACTGTCACCTAACCAAACTGATCACATGCCTCTCCATGGGTTCTCCTAGACATGACCATCCCTATTTTTAGTTGGAAAGGGTTAGTGTGAGGTATAGATTAGGGAACGCGATAGTAGAATATATTTTATTTGCAAATCAAAACAGTAATAAATAGGCCTCTAACCAATATCTCTAGGGCATATATGTCAAACTCTGGCCCGCGGGCCAAATTTGGCCCTCAGATCCATTAAATTCGGCCCTCAAGTGGTTTTCCCACCTTTCATTATGTACTGGCCACTCTAGACCACCAGGGAAGCTATATTAGAGGTGAAGTCCTAGAACACCAAGGAAGGCATATGGGGAGGTAGGGGAAAAGCACTAAACACCAGGGAACTGTATTGGGGAGGGTGGGGGTTTACTAGACACCAGGGAACTGCACAGGGGAGGGAGAACCGCTAGACACCAGAGAACTTTATAAGGGAGGAAGATGGCCAGTAGACATTGAGGTTGGCCTGCGACTAGGTCCCTGTGTACAATTTCGGCCCGCGACTAGATCCTGGTGTACAATTTCAACCCGCAACTAGGTCCCAGTGTACAATTTCGGCCCACTTTGTATTTGAGTTTGACACCTCTGGTCTAGGGGTAGTTTCACTACTTTCAGCAGATTGAGGTGACTAAACACAGCGTTTTATCGCCGGTGGCACCACTGATATCCCTTCTGCCTCCCTGTCCATAGGCTAGAACCCTTCAGTGTGTACAGTAACTACCAGAATGCTTGGATGCCTCTTAGCCAGTATTTGCCTTCAGCTTAGTCTCGTCCCTTCCCAATTTCTTGAAAACCGGTGAACTTTTGTTCCATTGAGTTTTACGCAGTCTTAGACGATTTCTCTGCCTGAACAGGTGGAAATCAAGCAGACAAGAGGAAGCGGAAAAGTCTGCGATTGCATTATAAAACAAGCTAGCATTCGGCAGCTATGAATACCAGAGACAAGGAGCTATTTTCTGCCTTGTTAGAGAATGGAGCAGAGAGCAGAGGGGTTACATCTGTGGGAAGCCGTGTAGAGGCAAATCTTCAGCATCTGGGAGTGCAGCTGGGAAAAAATTGTTCTTTGCTGGATTCAGGGGCGTAACTGGGCCCAACAGCAAAACATTGTTGGGGCCAACACTGTTTTCACACTAAATTATCCCTTCCTTGGTGGTGACCCTAAGGGGCCAGGGGTTATATAACAGATGTGGCCACAAAACTGGCTGCAAGTGGGGGACAGTGGCGTAACAATGGCCACTGCAGTGGCGGGGAGGCCCGGAGCTGGGAGGAGGCCTGGGAGGTGGTCCTGCTCATTAATATCCAGAGAAAGCAGCGGGTTATATACATTATTAACTACTCCCGACGCAAGTGTCTTCTTCACTTCCTGGTCCGTTTTCAAGTGCCCTACACTGCGTATAGCAAGCCAATCACCGTGCGGTTTTCTGTCCCCGCATGTTGATTGGCTAGCTGCATGCAGTGCACAGCACTTGAAAACGAACCAGGAAGTGAAGGAGATGCCAGCGCTTGGAGCAGGTAATGTAATTAAGCTGCTGCCTACTCTGCATATTAATGAACAGGGCTGGGTCCCCTATCTCCCAACCCACCTCCCGTGATCAAGGGGGAAGGTTGTTGCGGGGCCCGCTGACAGAGTTCAGTGGGAGGCCCATCCAGGATAGTTATAACCCTGGTGGGGAGCCCTAAATTAAAGGCAGGGAAGGTAAACAGCCTGGGCCCCTGAAGGCCCTAGGGCCCCTAGGACTACAGGGACTGCTCCCTCCGTACTTTAAATAAACCTGAGACAATGCCAACAAAAGGATGTATACTTACCTTGGGCTTACTCCAGCCCCCTATAGTCCATTAGCTCCCTCAATTTCTGTCTGGTTCTCTATGTTCTGCCACTGTGGAGCCTTCGGTCCAGCCACGTTGCAGACCACTGCGCATGCACAGTCCCAGTACCCGCCAATCGCACTCCTGAGGTTGGGAAGCACTCTGTGCAAGCGTGTTTGCAGTCTTAGCGAACTGTGCATGCTCAGAATACCTCTGGTCATGGGAGCGTGATCAGGGCGCTGGCCGCTGGTCCAGCACATGTGCAGTAATCTGGCTCAGTGGGGGACTTTATCGGGCATTACAGCGACGCAACGCTAGGGATCAGGAGGACGGCAAGGGAGGAAATGGACTACAAGGGCTGGAAGAAGCCCCAGGTAAATTATAATTCTTTGATTGCAATGTCTAAGGTGCAATTTAATGCTTGTGAGTCCTTAGGGTGGTTGGCTTGCAGCCACCACAGCCTTTTTCTCACAAACCTGAAGGACCAATATCCCCAAAGATATATGTGTGTACATAAGTTATACATTCGTTTCAGAGTGAAATGCTATATACAGTGGGTTGCAAAAGTATTTGGCCCCCTTGAAGTTTTCCACATTTTGTCACATTACTGCCACAAACATGCATCAATTTTATTGGAATTCCACGTGAAAGACCAATACAAAGTGGTGTACATGTGAGAAGTGGATCGAAAATCATACATCATTCCAAACATTTTTTACAAATAAATAACTGCAAAGTGGGGTGTGCGTAATTATTCGGCCCCCTGAGTCAATACTTTGTAGAACCACCTTCTGCTGCAATTACAGCTGCCAATCTTTTAGGGTATGTCTCTACCAGCTTTGCACATCTAGAGACTGAAATCCTTGCCCATTCTTCTTTGCAAAACAGCTCCGTCAGATTAGATGGACAGCTTTTGTGAACAGCAGTTTTCAGATCGTGCCACAGATTCTCGATTGGATTTAGATCTGGACTTTGACTGGGCCATTCTAACACATAGATATGTTTTGTTTTAAACCATTCCATTGTTGCCCTGGCTTTATGTTTAGGGTCATTGTCCTGCTGGAAGGTGAACCTCCACCCCAGTCTCAAGTCTTTTGCAGTCTCCAAGTGGTTTTCTTCCAAGTTTGCCCTGTATTTGGCTCCAACCATCTTCCCATCAACTCTGACCAGCTTCCCTGTCCCTGCTGAAGAGATGCACCCCCCGAGCATGATGCTGCCACCACCATATTTGACAGTGGGGATGGTGTGTTCAGAGTGATGTGCTGTGTTAGTTTTCCGCCACACATAGCGTTTTGCATTTTGGCCAAAAAGTTCCATTTTGTTCTCATCTGACCAGAGCACCTTCTTCCACATGGTTGCTGTGTCCCCCACATGGCTTGTGGCAAACTGCAAACGGGACTTCTTATGCTTTCTGTTAACAATGCCTTTCTTCTTGCCACTCTTCCATAAAGGCCAACTTTGTACAGTGCATGACTAATAGTTGTCCTATGGACAGAGTCTCCCAACTGAGCTGTAGATCTCTGCCATGGAGTCACCATGGGCCTCTTGACTGCATTTCTGATCAGCGCTCTCCTTGTTCGACCTGTGAGTTTAGGTGGATGACCTTGTCTTGGTATGTTTACAGTTGTGCCATACTCCTTCCATTTCTGAATGATCGCTTGAACAGTGCTCCGTGAGATGTTCAAGGCTTTGGAAATCTTTTTGTAGCCTAAGCCTGCTTTAAATTTCTCAATAACTTGATCCCTGACCTGTCTTGTGTGTTCTTTGGACTTCACGGTGTTGTTGCTCCCAATATTCTCTTAGACAACCTCTGAGGCCCTCACAGAGAAGCTGTATTTGTACTGACATTAAATTACACACAGGTGCACTCTATTTAGTCATTAGCACTCATCAACAACAACAATAAATAACATTTGTAAAGCGCTTTTCTCCCATGGGACTCAAAGCGCATCATCAGGCAATGTCTATAGGCAACTGACTACACTCAGATCAAACGGGGCCGAATAATTATGCACACCCCACTTTGCAGTTATTTATTTGTAAAAAATGTTTGGAATCATGTATGATTTTTGTTCCACTTCTCATGTGTACACCACTTTGTGTTGGTCTTTCATGTGAAATTATAATAAAACTGATTCATGTTTGTGGCAGTAATATGACACAATGTGGAAAACTTCAAGGGGGCCGAATACTTTTGCAACCAACTGTAAATTCATTTTTTCAAATGTCACAGGACAGTATTAAAAATCTGACAAGTCGATCTCCTCATAGGGGATTCTCATTTTTTTTTCAAAAGTGCTTACTAATGGGCATTTGCTCAGTCCAGCTGCCTTAATAATGTGTAAACCAGTTGGAAGGCCAGCTGCCACCATTCTACCTTTCCTTTCCAAGGGGTGGCTTTTTGTAAAAACAAAAGGAAATAGAATCCCTCATGAGGAGCTGGGCTAGTCCAAAACTCAACAGATATGTCAGATTTTTACTACATCCTGTAAGTGACAATGACATAGGAAAAAAGTAATTTATAGTTCATTAGTAAGTAATGTATGTCTTATATGTATGTGTACACATATTTTTTAAATTTTTTAATTTTTCAGAGTACATGTACAACCTGGTGCTGGAGTTTCATCTTTAACTTTTGGTGGTGGCCCCTGACCCTGTGTCCCAAAACATTTATGTCTTAAGATTGGTGTATCTCTTCACATGAGGACTGCACATCCGGCCTGGTACCAAAGTATCATCTGCATCCATCGTGGGCAAAAACATTTATGCCTTACAGCAGGGGTAGGGAACCTAGGGTTCAGGAGCCAGATGTGGCTCTTTTGATGGCTACATCTGGCTCACAGTTAGTGGTTGATTCACTAAGGCAGAGTTCCCCAACCCTGTCCTCAAGGCCCACCAACAGTACATGTTTTACCGAAAACCACAAACATGCACAGGTGAGGTAATTAGTGTCTCAGTTGCACTGTTGGTGGGCCTTGAGGACAGGGTTAGGGAACACTGCACTAAGGTACACTGTTCAAGCAAGCACAACTTAGTGTGACAGTGCAAGTACAATTTTCGAAGCTGCTGTAGCATGCACTACTAACTTACTCTAACCCCCCTCCCCCCCCCCCCCCCCCAAAAAAAAAAAATAGCGGCCATTCAAATTGTCCCACCCTGGACCCTGTCAGGTCCAGTGACTTTGTAGGACGAGATCCCCACACTTTGATTAGCCCAATAGGCTGTCTGTCACCTGACAAGCAGCCTAGTGGGCCAAAATGTGGGAATCTCATCTTACAAAGTGAATCAACCCCCAAGTCAGCTAGCTAATTGTACAAGCTGTTAGTCTGTATTTCTCCTGTCTGGCTCTCGGTAAAATTTCTGGTGTTGCTGAAACCCAATAGAAGCTGAAGACGTGTCTGACACTTCCGCTGCCTAGAGGATCAACTGTATACACATCACCATGGCAACAGGGAGCTGAGCCCTCTGCTGCGGATGCGCACTGTCCCAGTTTGAAGCAAATTGTATGGCTCTCATGGAATTACATTTTAAAATATGTGGCGTTTATGGCTCTCTCAGCCAAAAAGGTTCCTGACCCCTGCCTTAAAGCAAACCAGCTGGTTTCAAAGGAGATAAAATCGGATACTTTCCGAGGTAGAGGGACACCCCTGAATCATCCAAAGTCTTTCTATGCCCTCATCCAGACCAGGGGTGTAACGAGAGGGGAGCAGTCCCTGCGAATGCAGGGGGCCCAGACCTGCAAAGGGGGCTCAATTACTACTTAATGCCCTCTGATCCTTCAGACCAGGTGTTTTTGAGGCTATACTTATGGGTGTGAAAATCACGATGCTACACTTTTTTTTATGACCCTTGCAAAATGGCCCCAGGCTGTGAGGAACACAAGACGTTGGCAAGAGAAAGGGTGTAAACACTGAAGGCCCCATCAAAGTTTTGCTGGTGTGCTCCATGATTATTAGTTAGGCCACAGCTCCAGACCACTGCTGGAAACCAGGACCCCCATCCATAAACAAACAAAACTGAACTGCACGCAATACCAAATGCCTGCTTAGTAGAATGGAGCCGCTCAGGCTTATTTTTTCCAAGGAGCTTCGTGCTACTGTTCAGAGGCGAGGTGTTCTGCACCTGCCATGCTTGTTTACAAACCGAAGCACTGCCACCCAAACTCTGACAAGTTCTTGTCAGAGAGGTTCAGGAGGTCTTAGCACTGGAACGGGAAAGTGGAGGGGGACGGGGGGGAAACCTCTGTTTTATCCAGGTGCTTCGCTCTTCGGAGGTAAGTATCCATTTGGGGCATTTTTTTCCCTTCGTTTTTTTCTCTAAGACGTATTTCTCATCACTATCTTGGGAGGTAATGCATCAGCACATGAACATCAGTAATGAAGAAGAAATTTCACTCTGTTCATTCCGTAGCCCTCTATAGACAACGCAGTCAAACATCAGGAAATAGTTTCATGATCTTCTGACATTGTGTGATGAGCCCAGCAAGCCCCACCGCTGCCTGGCCTGTTCTAAGAAGCTTACATTTAAATGGCCTTTATGTAGATCTCTACTTCTCATCTAATTAATGTCAACATTAAACTCAATACAGATAAACAGCGGAAGAATGGAATGGGATGAGCAGACACAATTCATTATCTTCATCCACGCTGACCAGGGGGTTACGGTAATATATACCACTACCGTATTATTCTTGGTTAATATGGTCATCTTTGGCTCTCAGAAGTTATTTCCCATCTGCAGACATGAGGCTTATTTTGTACTGTATGTCATCTCTCGTAGGCCCGGTAATTAGTCATAAAAAGATAGCAGATCGTGAGCGCTGCGGTGTAATTGTCAGGGACTGGGCAAAATACGGCATGACAAATTGCGATGTCTGATGTAGCCTTTGAAATGTCTTGCTTCTATAAGCCAAGCGGAGGAGCTGCTGGTGGGATGGGTGCGGAAGACGCGAGCCTCGTTACGCTTCTGCAAGAACTTCAAGTTTCTAAGGAGAATTTTGCACAGTTAAGAGTTTCAAAAATGCCTGCCGTCTACTTCTATTATTATCATTATTCTCATCATCATTGTCTTCTTTTTCGGCGTGTTTGGATTCCGTGCAAAAGGATTGGGTGATGTTTGTGAGTCTCCGAAAAGCACGTCCATCTATTTTTGCTTGGCTATGTGATGCCAGCTTTATCAGAATTTTTGGAAGCTGTCTTACAATCTTAACCAGCCCCCCAGGACCTGATCTAGCTACAATGTGGCCCTGGGCAAAAATTACATGGGGTCTCCATGATCCCCCTCCGGAAGTGATCTCCCAGGGCCCCAGAGCCAACTGGCAGACTTCCCCCAGGTCTCACCAAGAGAATAGGGGTCCCCACAGCCCCTGCAGAGTATTCACACACACATGAAAAATGGTTTTCGTCAAAGGTAGTAGATGGAAGCTAAAATGGCACCATTTCGTCAATACGTTGACTCATCAAGGGCTTAATGAGCTGATGTGTTTACGAAACTAGTTGTGCAGAGCCAAGTCTGATGGGGTTGCCTGATGGTCTAGATCAGCACAGACAGCAGGGAACCCCAGCTGCGGTTGTACGGGCGGTCACCCCCGGGATTCCTTGTTCGCAACTTTGTTTAACTTGTGGGTGCATTTTTAATACTTCTTTTAATAAATTACAGTTTTAGGCTATGGAACGTTTTCTTAGGTCTAGTGTATGGCTTGACCCGATCTTTGGAGTAATTATTCTCATGCCCCAAAATATACATTCTTACCTCCAAATATTCAGGAGGATGCAGTGGTGAGGGCAGAAGATTGCGGGGCACATTGGGGGACTGTCCTGGCACTTGCACCAGAGTTGATTAGTTTGATGGTGGCGTTTGTTCACTGGGAGGGGTGACAGTTGCCAGTATAAACAGAGTTACAATATTGTATTCTCTGTTTTTGTCCCTTTCTCTCCATACATGTGTTGGCTGTAAGAAGAAGAACAGTGGAACGATAAGACAGCATCCATATCTCTCTGCATAGAAGTTGTGACCTATAGGCCTATATGCAGTTTGCTTTTTCTCCTAAGTGAAAAATGAGGGTACTTACCTTGGGAGGGTGAAGCCTCTGGTTCCTAAAGAGACTTCCCCTGTCCTTGTATGTGTAGCCTCAATCCAGCGCTTCCCCTGAAAATCCTCCAACAATCTTGTTGGCGGATGCATGCAGGTGCGGTACCACCTACAACACGCGGCCATATTTACCTTTGGTTTCCTCCCAAAGGTAAATATCCACAGATGCCTGCGCAGTAAAGTAGACCCAATAGGGCTTGGCTATTTCCACCAGAGCCCAAGGGGGAGGATGGTAAAGTAACCCCCGAGCTCTTGCCCCCCGGGGCTCTTTCTTTTCTTACAGGTTCTCTTTAAAATATTTCATCTTCTCTTTAACCGGTTCAGCACCACAGTGTCGAAAACCTCATGCATCCGAGCAACGTTCACCTCCCATTCATTCGCCAATAACTTTATTGCTACTTATCACAGTTAATTGATCTGTAACTTGTTTTTTCCGCCACTAATTAGGCTTTCTTTGGGTATTACATTTTGCTAAGAATTATTTTTTTCTAAATCCATTTTAACAGGAAGATTAAGAAAGAAATGAAAAAAATTCATTATTTCTCAGTTTTTGACCATTATAGTTTGAAACGCATGTATTTTATTTGCCCATCTGTCCCGGTTATTACACCGTTTAAATGATGTCCCTATCACAATTTATGGTGCCGATATTTTATTTAGAAGTAAAGGTGCATTTTTTAAATTTGCGTCCATCACTATTTATAAGCTTATAATTTAAAATAATAATAATAATAATATAATAACATACATACTCTCTTGACGTGCATATTTAAAACGTTCAGACCCTTGGGTAACTATTTATGTTGTTTTTGTTTTTGTTTATTTATTTTTTTAATAAAAAATGTATTTGGGTAATTTTTGGTGTGGGAAAAAGATAGGCTGAACTGGTTAAAACAATTTTTCAGCATTTTGCAGTCGTGAAAAAGTGAAAAAGTACTATCAACATTAATTTGTGTATTTTCTTGCTTGCTTCAGGTTTAAAGGGTATTTGTGGTTGACAAGGTGTCAAAATATCAACTTGAAGAAAACTAAGGAGATAAAAATGGATTGCATATGGGCCCTAGACTCTTGTCGTGAGACTGTGTTTTTGAACCTTTAGCCTTATGTGTAATAACAGAATTGTGTAAATGGAATGAAAATTTAGATTTCCTTGTAAATGCAATGTTCAGGTCGGGTACGCTGATAATGGACAAGGAGAGCCTACTGGACACACGCAATCAATTTACGAGGCTAAGCAGGCGATCGGCAATAACGTGGAGAAGAGTATTTCACATGAGCTCCCCGTCACATTGTAACACCTGTGTTCATTTTGCATGAGGGGGCAAAGTTATGTTGAAAAGGACGAAGGACTTGAAGATAATGTATCCTCTCAGCAGACATGTGGCATTGCTACGGTGGATCCACATATGCCAACACAACTGTGTGAGGACACTGCCAGCAAGCCAGATGCCATCTTGGAATGAGTTCTCTTCCTAATAGCCCCGCGAATGGCCACATAGCGATGGAGGACATGTATGAGATCAAACAAAATTAATGACCAGAGCTACGAGCTTGGGCAAATGTCAGAACCTAGAGAAACTTTTTCTACAGATGTCGTAAAATCTAAACAGAATATGTACAAGCTGAGGGCATACTGTTTTTTCTTAACACAGAACACATCACTGCAGGTGATGCGCAAATAGGACTCTTTTTGCTTTGCCTTAATTCTTATTAAAAATTTGCATTGAAGTTAATGGGACATGGGTAAATGCATTTTTGAAAGAATCCCATACTTTCACATTTGCACCTGGAAGCATTGCCCTGAGCTTCGATGTTAAAGTTGCAGGGGTTCCGTAGAGATGAAATATACACATTTCTTGTTTTTTTTTTATTCCTATCCTATTTTTATTGATTTTATCAAAACATAGAAAACATGAGAACAGACAAATCCCCTCCCCCCCCCATCCAACGCAATCTTCTTAAAGAGACTCTGTAACAAAATTTTCATCCTTATTTCTTCTATCCTATAAGTTCCTATACCTGTTCTAATGTGCTCTGTCTAACTGCAGTCTTTCCAAATTGCACAGTGGCTGTATTATCTCTGTTATATAATCTAATCTTCTCTCCTCTGTTGGCTCTGTCGTCCTGAGGCAGTCAGGCTGGAATGTGCTATGCTGCTTGTGATTGGATAGAAGCTATACACACCCTCTCCAGGCCCCCTGCACACTCTGTATGACTCATACACTGAGCTACTCTCAGCGTATCACTTGCTATGTCTTTTGTTTGTAAACACTGGATAAAAACGGCAATTACAAGCCAGGATTGCAGCAGGGAGAGGCAGAAACAGCAAAGAGGGGCCCAGGAGAACATAATGAAGAGAATGGTATGCTTTTTATTGTAAGAATTTTACAGTACAGATTCTCTTTAAGTCCACATGTGTCAGGTCAATGTCCACCAAGATCACAATCAACGGTTATTTAGAGAAGAAGTGCATGAAAGTATGAAACACATCAAGTATAACAAAAAAGAACGACTACATTATCACATATCAATTTTGAATTTGGATAACCAGCGGGTCCAAAGTTTGTAGAATTTCTTTTTAGATCCTCTATTTTCATGGATACTTTTATATATATAGGTAAATAAGCATGAATAGATTGGATAAGTTCAGTTAAGAATGGTGGGTTTACATTTTTTCACTTCAGAGCAATCTGTCTCCGCATTTCTGATCACAAATCAGCGGCATTTCCAATCGGAATTCAGAAAACGGAAATTGGATTTCTGCAGAAATAATGCATCACCGCAACTCGGGGATTTTGGCCCAATCACAGAACTCGGAAGCAGTGGACCAATCAGAGAATGTAAAGTCAGCTTGGAAGTATTTGGCCAATCAGAGAATGCAAAAAATGACCAAAACCCCCACTCCTCAGAAATTAGAAATCCACTGAATCAGTAATTGACATTGGTGCAAATTGGAATTTCCTCAGAATCGAAAATTGTCATTCCTACTATGGGGTAACCTTGGTCTTGGCGCATGTTATGATTATAATAATAAGTTATTACAAACTAGTGGACTACAAACTTTTACCACTTAATAGTAGA
The DNA here is from genome assembly GCF_040937935.1 of Hyperolius riggenbachi. NCBI lineage: Eukaryota > Metazoa > Chordata > Amphibia > Anura > Hyperoliidae > Hyperolius > Hyperolius riggenbachi. Next base: position 470,324,463 of record NC_090649.1, on the reverse strand, counting down.
CTTTTTTAAATGACCCCTGAAGTGGTTTTCCAAATACTAACTAGATACTTACCTCTGCAGTGGGAAGCCTCTATGTATCCAGAGGTTTCACATATTGTCTTACATACTGCCACTTACATAATGCCATTCCAGCAAAGAGTCTTCCTAATACTGATTAGACTGGAGCCCGTCAAATAAGCTTCTTCCAGCCGTGGATGGAACTGCCTTACTGGGCATGCCTGAGTTAGGTGCGCACACGCCCAGTAGATGGAACTGCCTTACTGGGCATGCCTGAGTTAAGTGCGCACACGCCCAGTAGATGGAACTGCCTTACTGGGCATGCCTGAGTTAGGTGCGCACACGCCCAGTAGATGGAACTGCCTTACTGGGCATGCCTGAGTTAGGTGCGCACACGTCCAGTAGATGGAACTGCCTTACTGAGCATGCCTGAGTTAGGTGCGCACACGCCCAGTAGAACAAAGTCACTCAAGCATGGAGGAAAAAAGCCATGCACAAGTGGCTCCACTCTACAAGGGGTGTGCAAAACTAATGCGTGTATTTCTAATCCGGCTACAATTGTCTATGACTGGGAAGTTTATTTGACGGACTCCAGTTGAATACGTTTAGAAGGCTGGGGCAGTAGGGCGTAAGAAGATTAAAAGTCTCTGGACTACTCAGAGGTTTTCCATCAGGGATGAACGATTTTAGGAAAAAACTGAAATTGCGATTTTCGTCTCAAAAATTGTGATTTCAACTTTATTCACGATTTTCTCTAAAACAAGCTGTAGCACTAAATTTGCCTCAAGTATAGTTTCCCCAGTATAGGTTAGCCAGGTAGGTGCATTCAGTATAGGTAGCCAGTATAATTGCCCCCAGTATGGGTTAGCCTAGTAGGTGCCTTCAGTATAGGTAACCAGTATAGATGCCCCCAGTATAGGTTAGCTAGGTAGGTGCCTCCATTGTAGGCAGCCACAGCCAGTATAGTTGCGCCCAGAATAGGTTAGCCAGGTAGGTGCCTTCAGTATAGGTAACCAGTGTAGTTGCCCCTAGTATCAGTTAGCTAGGTAGGTGCCTTCAGTATAGATAGCTGGGCAGCATAGGTGTAGAGGCGCAGGAGAGCGGGCATGGTAACAACTTACCTTCCGTGATGACACCAGCAGCTTCTATCTTCTTCCTTCTTCCTCTCCCAGCCGTCCATCGCGTGATACCTGCGCCCCCTGTTATGACATGTGGTTATGTCATCACAGGGGGTGCTGTTACCAACGCAATTGACGCCTGGGAGAGAAAGTAGAAAGAGACTGTGGGGGATCCCGGAAGGTGAGTGCGCTATAATTATACACGTGGAACGCGGTGGGTTGCGACAGAAAGTGGAAAAATGTACGTGTTAAAAATCGCTGCTTTCACCATAACATAATTGTCACGCCCCACATCGTGAATTCGATTTTAAAATGATTTATCATGTAGCCCTTCTTCCAACTATAGAGGTAAGTATCTATTTTTTATTTAGAAAATCACTTCACTTTTAATAAATTCAGAGCACGTTTGCAGGCTCTCTAATGATCTCCAGTGTCAGTGTCACTGTAGTGCAGTACTGCTTATAAACATTTACTTATCACATTCATTTTGATAGTTAACATAAAGTGCTTAGCAGGAAGAATATTTATCCATGAACTGCGCCATCCAGCTTACCCGACCTGTTTCGTCATACATGTGACTTCTTCAGGGCTTGAACTTTAAACTTTTAGAAGCTGACTTTTGTTAGACTAATGGCACTTGCTCCACCGGTCATCCTCCACCATTCTGCGCTCGACCACATAATTAAGTGTGACTAGAGCATGTTGTTCTGTACTTGCCCTTGATAGATTAATTAACGAAACCATTGCAGCCCCCTCTCAATTTTGCATTTTTGTAGCGCGCTCCACAATGGCCAAAACATTATGTGTGATCTTATGAATTTCTCTATGACGTTTTGAATTAACTTTCAGGGGACTTTGAGTTTTTCGGAATATCAGCAATAAATAAATGAACTTTCATTTGTTACGAAATGTTTAATACAGGGGTCAGTGTTTAAATGAGACAAAAGGAACAAAGTATCATGTTGGAATTTTAAGAGGTGTTTTACGTTTTTTTTTTAATCCATCTCATGCCCCATAAAAAGCACAATTAGGTTTTGTCTATTTATTATCTTTTGATAATGATCAGTTATTTAGATGGCAATGTCGTATTGGACAGACAAGTGTGTACAAACAATAAGGCAGTATTTCCACTTGAATGTCACGTCCATCTCTGTCACCCATGCTGATGTGAAGTCACATCAGAATCCAGGGGCAAACCCAGGATTTTCAAAGCTCTGCCTCAGCCACGCACAATACAGTATAATATAGTAGGACATCATGCTGGGTACACGTAATGCAATTTCCTGTCCAACTGACACGATCTGACAATTATTTTCTAAATGTCTGGTCTGCTTCCAATTGACAACGGGATAGATCAGGAGCAGTTTGCATACAGATAATAATGAGGACAGCCGACATTGCTAATGAAGGGGAAAGTGAACCATTCGCACAGCAGGGCACAGGGCTGTGCTCATACCGGACTCTGTTAAGTTTCCCAGAACTGCTCCATGCTCTGTGCACACGCTGCTGCTCCATGCTCTGTACACACACTGCTGCTCCAGGATACCTGCAGATATTCTATTGCCTCAACTTGTGCATGTCCCCAGACACTGCACCGGCCCTGGTCTGAGGGGATTCTGGGCAGCTTTAATCCCCCCCGCGTTTGCCTACGGAATCCCACTCCCATGCCCACGCGCGGCGATGGGTATTTTTCTAGGGTTGCTGCACGCAAATGAGAAGCAGCCTATTGATCTCAAATTGGCTGTTATCTCAGATTTGAATTCACATGCAGTAATTAATGAAGATAAGCTTTAAAGAAGAACTGTTGCGAAAATCTGCAAATTTAAAACACATACAAATAAGAAATACATTTCTTCCAGAGTAAAATAAGCCATAAATGACTTTTCTCCTATGTTCCTGTCACTTACAGTAGGTAGTAGAAATCTGACAGAACCAACAGGTTTTGGGCTAGTCCATCTCTCCATAGGGGATTCTCAGCATGGCCTTTATTCTTTATAAAGACATTCCCTGATAAAGATTTACATAAAAATGCTGACCAGCCTCCCTTCTCACTGCACACTTTTTTTGGCAGTTGAACAGAGCAACTGCCATTCACTAAGTGCTTTTAAAAATTAAAGATAACACTGAGAATCCCCATATGAGAAGATGGGCTAGTCCGAAATCTGTCGGTAATGTCAGATTTCTACTACTTACTGTAAGTGACAGCAACATAGGAGAACAGTAATTTATGGCTCATTTTACTCTGGAAGACACATACTTCTTGTTTGTATATGTTTATATGTACCGTATTTAAAATTTTAGGATTTTCGTGACAGAGGTCCTTTAAAGCTACATACAGTATACATGGAACATGCTGGCCCCTTAAAGCAAACCTGAAGTGGAAATACATTTATGAGATAAGTCATTGGATCTGTAGAACTACTCCTAGAAAAATGTTTTCTGGAGACCCATATTCTTATTTTAGTTTTAAGGGATGAAAATCTAGGTGTCACCTCTCCGCCATGTTTAACGTCACACTTAAATGACTGCTGTTTTTTTTTTCAACTCCCACACAGAGAAATGACAACCTGCTAAGCTCTTAATCTCTGTCATCCTTTCAGGATTTGCCACACAGACTTTTATGAATTTAAATGAGCCTATCAGGCCTTGTTCACCTTATAAATTGCCAGCGTAATCGCAAGCGCTGAGCGATTTTGTGAGTGACGTCAATCAGGACATGTGCTCTTTGACCTGGAAATGAGTAAATACAATGTATTTATTCATTAAAGCGCTCAGCAAATCGCTTTTCAAAGTGCTTTTTCAAGTGCTTAGCGATTTTGCTATACTTTACATTGAATCGCAAACACTTTGGAAATGGGGTAAGAGCCACGTTTGCGAGTGGATAGAAAACTCATCACTTATCAGAATCAGAATCAATTTATTTACGCCAAGTAAGTTTGCACGTACAAGGAATTTGTCTTGGCAGTTGCTTAACAAACACAAACAAAAACAATACAAGGACAGACAGTGTGTATGCGAGAACACTCACATAAGCTAACATCGCACAAGCGCTTTTAAGGCGATTTCTAAAATCGTCAGCGCTTACAAATAAACCAAATCTCTTATAATGTGAACAAGTCCACAGGAGAACAGTCCGAGTTCCCTGACTGCAAATATAAAGCATTGCAATGGAAAAAAAAAGTCAAAAAGTATAAAATTTCAAAGACGATCTCCTGAAGGGCCATGCAAGTCTATGGAGACTTGCACAGTTCACACAATGCGACATGGTGCACAGGAACTATCCAAATCGCTGCAATGCCAACGCAAAACCTGCATGATCCGTGCTTACCGCATAGATTATGCAGCAATGCAAGTCAATGGGTGATGTAATAAGTGTACACAATGGGAGTGCGATGCGACGTGGTGTGCATGCGCGGACTGCCGGAAATCCCAATGACTTACTTCCTGCCCAGCAGGAAGTACGCCACTAGCTGGGGGACGGCGCTATGCATGTGACCCTGGTGCTGCACTGTGGTGCAGGGCCATTTAAAGGCTGATTTCTTTGGTGCGATGCCGTGCTTGCACCGCTTCGCACCACTAATATTAGATGTAAAACAGTTAGTAACTATAACCAATGTATTCACTGCTAATAATAATAATGCTAACATATGTATAGGGCTTTTCTTCTGTTGGACACAAAGTGCTTAAGAGCTGCAGCTGCTAGGGGCGCTCTCAATAGGCCACCCTGCAGGGTTAGGGAGTCTTGCCCAAGGACTCCCTATTGAATGGCTTCAAGATTCAAATCCTGGTCTCCTACATCAGAGGTGGTGCGCTTAACCAGTACAACGTCCAGCCTATCTTTGTAAGGGGGTGTGGCTGCATACTAATGAGGGTACTAAAATGGAGTATAAAATATGCCTGTCTTTTTGTTACGCTGATTGTGTTTTTAGCTCTCTGGTGTGAGCCAATTAAATCTCAAGTCTCACATTGTTCTTTTGGAGATGGTAGTCAGGCCCCTTGACATCCAGCAAGCCCTAGGCATTTGGTTAGCCTGCCCTCTGGATAATCTGACTCTGTATTAAACAAAGTGTCTTATAATACTATGGGAAGCATGGCGGTGTGGTGGGTAGCATTATTGCCTTGCAGTGCTGGGTCCCCAGCTCAAACCCCAGCCAGTTCAACAAATGCGTGGCTTTTGTATCTTGTCTGCGTGGGTTTCCTCTGGTCACTCCTGTTTCCTCCCACATCCCAAAAACGTGCAGATAAGTTAATTGGCTTCCCCCACAATAACCTTATACTACAATACATACACTACACGTTACTTACATAGACATACAACTATGGTAGGGATTACCTTGTGAGCTCCTCCGATGCGGAGCAGTGCTTTTCAGCGCTGCTAGATTTGGGCGCAGCGGCGCCTCCATAGACAATAAAGGGTATCACAACTGAGCAGCGCTCAGTGAGTAACGTCGGCGCCATCAGAAGACGGAGCCGAGGGTGCTTTAAAAAAAAGTTATTCGGCCTCCAGCAATCGCTGGAAGCCGAATTATATCATTCCCCCACTATCCATGGCGGCCTGGAGGGGGAATAGTAATGAATACGAACTTGTGCAGCAGCAGGATCAGCTATATACCGCTGTATCCTGCGCCCAAGTCTCCCGGCACCGATTTCAAATGTATGCCTCCGATGGACAGTTATGTGACGAGACAATATGCGCTGTGGAAGCTTTTGGTGCTATATAAATACTAAATAATAATAATAACGACACCCACATATTTAGTCTGAGCTAATTGCAAAATAAATCCTCATACCACTCGCTAATGTATAACCTTTATGCAGGGGTTCTTTCAAATATGAAAATTATCTGAAGGTTTCCTCGAGTGTAGAAACGTTGAGAAAGGCTGTAGTAAAAACCCAGGCCAGTTACGCAGAGTGATTTATGATTTCCCATCATCTCCAGCCCTGGAGAACCTCCGTAAATCAGGCCCATTTTGTCTACTTTGCAAACTTTCTCTAAAACCCGGTAAGTTCTCCGCCACGTCCGAACAATCCTCAACTCGGCACGCTGTTATCCCCGGGCTCAGCACTTTCCTGAAATACTTCAAGCTGCCAGAAGTTCCAGCAGCGGCCGTCCAGACTTCATTAGCTTACCAAAAAAAGTCAGGAGGATACCAATAAATAAATAGAAAAAGCTCATTTAGCAAATCTCGCCTGCGTGACTTGCAAACTCGGCAGACGACAGAGCTCACCCTTTGTACGCCAGAGATATGAAGTCACAGGGACTTGTGCCATCGCCTGCGCCGTTTAAAGGACCACTATCCCAAAAAATTGTAAAATCTAAAAAAACGTATAAACATATACGAACAAGAAGTATGTTTCTTTCAGAGTAAAATGAGCCATAAATTACTTTGCTCCTATGTTGCTGTAACTTACAATAGGTAATAGAAATCTGAAGGAACCAAAAGCTTTTGGACTAGTCCATCTCTGCATGGGGAATTTTCAACAAGGCTTTTACTCTTTATAAAGCCATGCCCTGAAAAGGATATATAAAATGGTGCTGGCCAGCTTTCCCTGCTTGCTGTGCACTTTTTGGGAGGTTGGACAAAGCAACTGCCATTCACTAAATGCTTTTGAAAATAAAACCCTGAGAATCCCCCCTGCGGAGAAGGGCTAGTCCAAAACCTGTCCATTCTGTCAGATTTCTACTAGTTACTGTAAGTGACAGCAACAAAGGGAAAAGGTAATTTATGGCTTATTTTACTCGGGAAGAAACGTACTTGTATGTGTTTACGTGTATTTTAAATGCTACGATTTTTGCAATAGTGGTCCTTTAACGTCACACTCAGCAAACACTGCGGTGGATTAACGCATTTGTTGTTCAAATAATGGTGCTATATCAGCTGCGAATGGAGGGTGGTGGAGGGGGAATGCGAACAGAGGAGTAACAAGATGATACATTTGTCAGCAGATTACTTTTACTCTTATTCCAAAGGCATTTCCCCTAATAAAAATAAACTCACGTCTTCCCGGCCATTTCAGAGGCAAAATGCGCGATTTTTAATACCTCATGCGGCCCCGTTGGCTGAATCTGCCTTCTGCAAGTGAGCTAATAGACGCTACTTAATTCATGTCTCCATGTCTCTTGGGGGCGGCTTGCAGATTTGCCCAGCAAAAGGAAGCATCTTGTTACTTCCTCTCAATAATTGATGGATCCCGGTTTCAGCAGCCCAAACAAAATTCTGAAAATAGTCTTACTTGCAGTGATCACTTTTTCCATGTTTTTTTTTTTTTCTGTTTGTGGTATTGAATTTTAAATTTATACTGCTGCATAAATATATATAGAGGGTATAGGACCAGTTCACCTAAACATAGGCCATATTGGTACAGAGATTCAGTGAAACACATCTGCCAATAATCTCCAGTGCAAAAATGGTGAGTTGAAAGCCTTAAAGGGGAACTATCACGAACACCTTAACATTTCAAACACATACAAATAAGAAGTACGTTTCTTCCTGAGTAAAATGAGCCATAAATTACTTTTCTCCCATTTTGCTGGCATTTACAGTAGGTAGTAGAAATCTGACATTACCGACAGGTTTTACATAGTTACATAGTTATTTTGGTTGAAAAAAGACATACGTCCATCGAGTTCAACCAGTACAAAGTACAACTCCAGCCTGATCCCTCACATATCCCTGTTGATCCAGAGGAAGGTGAAAAAACCCTTACAAGGCATGGTCCAATTAGCCCCAAAAGGGAAAAATTCCTTCCCGACTCCAGATGGCAATCAGATAAAATCCCTGGATCAACATCATTAGGCATAACCTAGTAATTGTAGCCATGGATGTCTTTCAACGCAAGGAAAGCATCTAAGCCCCCTTTAAATGCAGGTATAGAGTTTGCCATAACGACTTCCTGTGGCAATGCATTCCACATCTTAATCACTCTTACTGTAAAGAACCCTTTCCTAAATAAATGGCTAAAACGTTTTTCTTCCATGCGCAGATCATGTCCTCTAGTCCTTTGAGAAGGCCTAGGGACAAAAAGCTCATCCGCCAAGCTATTATATTGCCCTCTGATGTATTTATACATGTTAATTAGATCTCCTCTAAGGCGTCTTTTCTCTAGACTAAATAAACCCAGTTTATCTAACCTTTCTTGGTAAGCGAGACCTTCCATCCCACGTATCAATTTTGTTGCTCGTCTCTGCACTTGCTCTAAAACTGCAATATCTTTGTTGTAATGTGGTGCCCAGAACTGAATTCCATATTCCAGATGTGGCCTTACTAGAGAGTTAAACAGGGGCAATATTATGCTAGCATCTCGAGTTTTTATTTCCCCTTTAATGCATCCCAAAATTTTGTTAGCTTTAGCTGCAGCGGCTTGGCATTGAGTACGATTATTTAACTTGTTGTCGATGAGTACTCCTAAGTCCTTCTCTAAGTTTGATGTCCCCAACTGTATCCCATTTATTTTGTATGGTGCTAGACCATTGGTACGACCAAAATGCATGACTTTACATTTGTCAACATTGAATTTCATCTGCCATTTATGTGCCCATATAGCCATCCTATCCAGATCCTGTTGCAATATGACACTATCTTCCTGAGAGTTGATGATTCTGCACAATTTTGTATCATCTGCAAAAATAGCAACATTGCTCACTACTGCATCTACTAGGTCATTAATAAATAAATTGAAGAGCACTGGACCCAGTACAGACCCCTGTGGGACCCCACTGCTAACAGTCTCCCATTTTGAGTACGATCCATTGACCACAACTCTTTGTTTTCTGTCCATTAGCCAGTTCCCTATCCATGCACACAAACTCTTTCCCAGTCCTTGCATCCTCAACTTTTGCACCAGACTTCTGTGGGGAACAGTGTTGAAGGCCTTTGCAAAGTCCAAGTATATCACATCTACAGCATTCCCAATATCCAAATTAGCATTCACTACCTCATAAAAGCTGAGCATGTTAGTCAAACAGGACCTGTCTTTAGTAAACCCATGTTGATGCTGAGAAATAAGATTATTTTCTACTATGAAGTCATGTATAGTATCTCTTAGTAACCCCTCAAATAGTTTGCATACAACTGATGTTAAAGAGACTCTGAGCTCATAGTTAGCAGGGGCAAACCCCCAAACCCCCCACTGCGACACTTGGTCGCAGACTTGGTCGCTCCTGAAGGCAGGGCTAACGGCTGCAGCCCTGCCTCCAGTCGCGTCTATCAGCGGCGCATCGCCGCCTCTCCCCCGCCCCTCTCAGTGAAGGAAGACTGAGAGAGGCGGGGGAGAGGCAGAGATACGCGCTGACAGACGCGCGTGGGGCAGGGCTGCGGCGGTTAGCCCTGCCCCAACCAGGAAGCGCTCCCCCGCTAAAACGAGAGGATTTGGGGGTGAAGGGACCCCCGTTAAGCCGCGGGATAGCGGCGGTTTAGCAGGGGCACATGTGCCCCTGCTATCTATGAGGTCTGAAGCGAGATTTATTCTCGCTTCAGACTCTCTTTAAGCTTACAGGTCTATAATTTCCTGGATCTGATTTTTTGCCCTTCTTAAAGAGACACTGAAGCGAAAAAAAAAAATATGATATAATGAATTGGTTGTGTACTATGAATAATTACTAGAAGATTAGCAGCAAAGAAAATATTCTCATACTTTTATTTTCAGGTATATAGTGTTTTTTCTAACATTGCATGATTCTATAATATGTGCAGATTACACAACACTCAGCATTCAAAATGAGTCTTTCAGAGCAGTCTGTGAAGTAATGAACTCTCCTCTGGCAGAGGAAAAGTAAACATTTTAATTACAGTTGGGATAATAAAAGTCAGATAACAGCCCTATCCACGACTAACTTGGTCGGAGAGCTTAATAGCTTTTTTGCATAGAGATAACAACTGGAGTTTCTCAACTCTTCAGGTGGCCATACACTGGTCGATGTGCCATTAGATCGACCAGCTGACAGATCCCTATCTGATCGAATCTGATCAGATAGGGATCGTATGGCTGCCTTTACTGCAAACAGATTGTGAATCGATTTCAGCCTGAAACCGATCACAATCTGTTCAGCTGCTCCTGCCGCCTGTCCCCCCCCCCCCCGTATACATTACCTGAGGCTGGCTCCCGGGCGTCTTCTCCGCACTGCACCGCACCGCTGTTCTTGCTCCATCCCGGCGCTTCCTGTGTTACTCCGTGACCAGGAAGTTCAAATAGAGCGCCCTCTATTTCAACTTCCTGGTCACCGGAGTGACACAGGAAGTATAAGCGTACACTGGGACATGCGGAAATGCGGTGCAGCGAGGAGAAGAGGACCCCGGAGCCAGCTTCAGGTAATGTATACATGCTCGGATCGGGCCCGAATCGTACGCCGCAAGCGACGCGCTCCTACCGCCGGGCGATCGAGGGTAATTTCCCGCACGGCGCGATCGACGGTCCGATCCGATTTCGGGAGGGAATCGGATCGGCGGGTGCGTTTAGCGCAAGCGATTGGCAGCAGATCCGATCCCAGGATCGGATCTGCTGTCGAAACGGCCGTGAATCGAGCCAGTGTATGGCCTGCTTTCCTGTACTGGAAACAATTAGACTGATGTATCTGATCTTAATGTTTAATTTCTTAGCTGTACTACACATACAAATCATAATATCATAATTTTTTTTTCGCTTCAGTGTCTCTTTAAATTATGGGAAAACGTGGGCTGTATGCCAATCCACTGGGACTCTGCCAGTTGCAAGAGAGTCACAAAAGATAAGATAAAGGGGTTTAGCTATAACTGAACTTAATTCCCTTAGGACCCAAGGATGCATGCCATCCGGGCCAGGTGCCTTGTCTATTTTTAATTTATTTAGTCTTGCCTTCACTTCTTCCTGCATTAAGTATTTAATATTACAGTTAGAAGATTGAGACTCTTCTGCCTCTGTAATTTGCAACAGTGCTGTTTCCTTTGTGAAGACAGAAGCAAAGAAAGCATTTAATAACTCTGCCTTACCTTGGTCATCCACCATTGAGTTCCCACCCTCATCTTTTAGGAGTCCTATACAGTCAACCTTTCTTTTTTTAGAGTTGATGTACTTGTAAAACTTTTTTGGGTTAGATTTGATATCCCTAGCGATTTGATTTTCAGCTTCGATCTTTGCCAGCCTAATTTCTTTTTTACAATTTTTTATTGCACTCCTTATAATTGCTTAGTGCAGCCTCGGTCCCCTCCTGTTTTAGGACCTTATAGGCATTCCTTTTCCTCTTAATTTTATCCCTAACCTTTCTATTCATCCATAGAGGCCTTTTTTTATTCCTAGACATTTTGTTTCCATATGGGATATACATACTACAATATTGATTGAGTATAAGTTTAAAAGCTTGCCATTTTCCTTCAGCGTCCTCCCCTTGTAGTACATTATCCCAGTTCACCAAACTTAGTGCCTGCCTAATTTGATTGAACTTTGCTTTTCTAAAATTCATAGTTTTAGTGGTCCCGCTGCCCCGTGGCCTATCAATCACCAGATCAAATGTTATCATGTTGTGATCACTATTTCCCAAATGTTCTTGAACCTGCACATTTGATACATTATCTGGTCTATTAGAAATGATCAGATCCAGTAACGCATTCCCCCTAGTTGGTTCCGTTACCATTTGAGTCAAGTAATTGTCCTGTAGTGCTGCCAGAAATCTGCTGCTTTTACCAGAATGGGTAGCCTCAATACCCCAGTCAATGTCTGGAAAGTTGAAGTCGCCCATAATTATGACCTCATTTTTACTTGCAGCTTTTTCAATCTGCTGTAGTAATCACAGTTCTGCAGCTTCATTAATATGAGGTGGTCTGTAGCATACCCCAATAAGCAATTGGCAACCTTTATTTCCACCATGAATATTTACCCAAACGTACTCCACATCTTCGCAATCTTCTTCCATCTCATCGTTGAGGACAGCTGTAAAAGAATTCTTAACAAAGAGACAAACCCCTCCACCTTTTTTCCCTGTTCTATCCCTCCTAAACACATTGTATCCTTTTAAATTAGCTATCCAGTCATGGCTTTCATCCATCCATGTCTCGGTTATTCCCACAATGTCATAGCCTTTGTCATTCAGAATGAACTCTAGTTCGTCTATTTTATTTGCAAGGCTCTGAGCATTGGTTACCATGCACTTTATATTTTTACCACCACATTTACCAATTTTGTTTACATGAAATGGGCTACTTTTTACCAACCTCCTTAAAGGACTTCCGAGGCCAAAATCCGGGCCCAAAACATAAAAAAAGTTAGCTACCTTCATGGCTTTGTAAGGCACGGAGGACGCCGTCCGCGCCCTCCGTGCCGTTCCGCCTGGTCCCCTCTGGTGAATAGCCCCCCAAAAGGCTGCGACCCCACGGTCCGGGTCGGCATCTTCTGCCCCTATAAAGATGGCCGCCGGAGCTGGCCACGGCTGCGCAGTCCGCATAGCCGCTACTGCGGCTGCGCAGCTCTAGGGCCAACCCTCCGATCCACGCTGCCTGTTACGTGATCGGGGGGTTGGCCCTAGAGCTGCGCAGCCGCAGTAGCGGCTATGCGGACTGCGCAGCCGTGGCCAGCTCCGGCGGCCATCTTTATAGGGGCAGAAGATGCCGACCCGGACCGTGGGGTCGCAGCCTTTCGGGGGGCTATTCACCAGAGGGGACCAGGCGGAACGGCACGGAGGGCGCGGACGGCGTCCTCCGTGCCTTACAAAGCCATGAAGGTAGCTAACTTTTTTTATGTTTTGGGCCCAGATTTTGGCCTCGGAAGTCCTTTAATCTCTCCATAGGGGATTCTCAGCATGACCTTTATTTTTTATAAAGACACTCCCTGAAAAAGATTTAAATAAAGATGCTGACCAGCCTCCCTGCTCGCCGTACACTTTTTGGGCAGTTCGGCGGAGCAACTGCCATTCACTAAGTGCATTTTGAAAATAAGGAAATCTCTGTGAACCCCCCCCCCCCCATGAGGAGATGGGCTAGTCCAAAACCTGTCACTTCTGTCAGATTTCTACTACCTACTGTAAATGAAAGCAACCTAGGAAAAAAGTAATTTATGGCTCATTTTACTCTGGAAGAAATGTACTTCTTATTTGCATGTGTTTTAAATTTTAAGATATTCGTGACAGTTCCTCTTTGTGGGTACATATATTTTAAATGTTAAGATTTTCACGACAGAGGTCCTTTAACCTCTCCATTACTAAGGTTTTTTCCCCTGCTGTACCAGAGCAATTTTCACCTGTCAGCTCTCCTTTCTTTCATTCGCCAATATCTTTATAGCTACTTATCATAACAAAATTACATATATCTTGTTTTGTTTTTTTCGACACCAATTAGGCTTTGTTTGGGTTGTAATTTTTCGTAAGAATTATTTTACCCTAAATGCATTTTAGTGGGAATAATAAGAAAAAAATGGAAAACAATTAATTATTTCTCAGTTTTTGGCCATTATAGTTTTAAAATAAACCGCTCTACTATGAATAAAACCCACACATTTTATTTGTCCCGGTTATTACAAAGTTTAAAATATTTCCCTAGTACAATCTATGGCGACAATATTTTATTTGGAAATAAAGGTGTATTTTTTCTGTTTTGCATCCGTCACTAATTACAACCCCATATTTACAAAAATAACAGTAATCTATCCTCACGACACACATATTATAAAAGTCTAGTCCCTAGGGTAACTATTTATGTTTTTTTATTTGTCATTTTTTTAATATATGCAAATGTTTTATTTGTCTAACTTTTGGAGAGTGGGGGAGGTAAGGGGTTGACTTTAATTGTATATGCATGTGTTTTATTAAAAAAAATGTATGCGGATGTAATTTTACTATTTGGCCACAAGATGTCCTCACGCATTTTCTTCCTGTGCATACTGTTAGTACCCCAACAGGAAGTAACGCATGTATGTGTTACTTAGTTACTTGTTACAGTGACTGCAGGCATTTCATTGATGTTGGCGATCATTGTCACTGGGATTTAGATAAATGAATGTGAACTGCATTCCCATTCACTGATCTCCCCACTAATGGGTGGCGTCAAGAACGTGGGTGGGAGCGTGCAAGCAGTGAGCGGGAGTGCGCGAGTGGCAGCCGTTTGCTGCAATGGATGAATATTTATGCCCCTGGGCAAGAACTGAAGTCCTGCATTGTGTAGATATACTGCCAGTATAGATGGTTAAAGTAGAATCAGGGCCGGTCCTAATCACAATGGGGCTCCCCTGACAGACCCCCCCCCCCAACCTGTGCCCCCCTACCCTAAAGCAGCATTATATGACCCTTGGCTGGTGCCCATTTCCCCCCAACCCCTAATCTGGTTGCAGGGTCCCCTCAGGTCACACCCCCTCCGGGGGTACCCACAGAGTCTTTGTAAGAGTAGCATCTTACCAGTCCTGGTGGGCGCTGTTCTGTCAGTCCATGTGCTACCGACTTCATCCTCGCAGTGGCGCCTCTCCTCCATGATTCGCCCGCGGCCGTGACTTCTCATGAAGGAGACCCGCCCCTGCGAGGATGAAATCGGTAGTGTACAGAGCCACGGACTGAGAGAGGAGGACAGGTGAGACTCTGCTCTGCCGAAGACTCTGTGGCAGCCTGAGGGACCATAGTTAAGTTGGGGAGTAGCCTGGGGGGTGGCCCTGCAGCCGGGTCAGGACCCTGGGGCAATTTCCCTGGTTGCCTCTATCGTACCGCCAGCCCTGAGTAGAACTACAGTTAAAAAAATGTTATTTTAGTTGTATCCCAACTTACTCTTAAGAAAATGCAATTCTTGGGTATGGGTAGCATGGAAATGATAGTGAATAGCGCTCTCAACCACCAAGGTTCACGGCTCAGCTTGGACATTATACGCATGGCGTTTGTATGTTTCCCATTGTCTGTGTGGGTTTCCTCCCGGAAACAGTCATAAGTTAATTGGTCCTTTCTTTTCCCCCAAATTAAACTATGATAGGGACATGCAATGAAAACTATGCCAACTTGCTTGCTTGGGAAATGAGATTGCGTTACAGCTCACTGACCCTCCCAATTAATCCAGGGGCAATTTGAGGTCAAGTGATCATCCTCCCAATCAGAACTCCAGAGGGAGGCATGGTCAAGCTACTGTTCTATACCTCTCCCAATCAGAACTCAGGACGTGTGTGGTCAAGCCAGTGGTGCTCAGCAGAGCTCGAATATTCGAGTAGCTCGAATATTCGAGCTCTTTTCCAGCTATTCAAGCTCGGTATTCGAGCTCCGAATAGCTGTAGCTATTCGAATGGGCTATTCGCGTACACTCGAATAGCCCATTCACTATTCGAGCTATTCGAGCAAACGGCGCTATTCGAGCTCGGTACCGAGCTCGAATAGCGTCATAGCCCAGATTGATGTGCTTAGAGCCAATCAGAGGGCTCCCAGGCCCTCTGACGGCAGCCAATCACAGAGGGGGACCCTGGCCAGCCCCTACCCTATAAATAGCGGCCGCCATGTTACGTTTCTCCGTCCTTGCCTGAGACTTGCATAGAGAGAGAGTTGCTCCTTTGTGCTTTGGCTTAGCAAGAGCTTTATTGTGGTCATTTACCTAGCGTTTTTGCTCACATACACCTCCTATACACACCTATATTGTTGTTAGTTAGTTAGACATTGTATTTTAGTTAGTAGCTTTTGTGTTACATAGAGACAGGCCAGCTGCTGCAGGCTTACAGCTTTAGGCCTCAGGGCCTGCCTGTGTGGGCAGCTGTCCTCCTGTCCTCTGTTTATTTCTCTCTATTCTATACCAGTATTTCTGCTGTCCTTTACTACTGATTGTATTAGTATTGTAGTTATATACTGTAACTGTACTAGGACACTCACTGTCACTGTTCATAGGCTACTAGCTGCTCCTGCGTGTGTGCACTCACTGTCTGTGTACACACTACACACACTCTATTTCCAAGTTCTGATAACTGATTGATTATTGTCATTGAATATTGTAATTAGTTAGTTGTACTCACTGTTACTACTTACTGTACTAGGAGTCTAGGACACTCAGTCACTGTTCATAGGCTACTAGCTCCTGCGTGTGTGCACTCACTGTCTGTGTACACACTACACACACTCTATTTCCTTCTGATAACTGATTGATTATTGTAATTAGTTAGTTGTACTTACTGTTACTACTTACTGTACTAGGAGTCTAGGACACTCAGTCACTGTTCATAGGCTACTAGCTCCTGCGTGTGTGCACTCACTGTCTGTGTACACACTACACACACTCTATTTCCTTCTGATAACTGATTGATTATTGTAATTAGTTAGTTGTACTTACTGACTGTTACTACTTACTTACTTACTGTACTAGGGACACTCACTCAGTCACTGTTCATAGGCTAGCTCCTGCGCGTGTTTGCGCGTGCGTGCACTCACTGTCTGTAGTGTACACACACTAAATTTACTTGTGATTACTACTAATTATTGTAACTGCTAGTTGTACTTCCTGACTGTTACTACTTACTTACTGTACTAGGGACACTCACTCAGTCACCTCACCCACCAACCCACTCCATTAAAGTACCCCACTTTTCACCCGCCCTTTTAAAAAACTTTTGTCTATACGCCCAAAACATCGAAGATGTCTGGAAGTGGCAGCCAGCGCGGTTTGGGCAAGGGGAAGGGCAGCAAGGGAATCAGGAGGAGAGGGAGCAGCATTGTGGCAAGCCGCGGGCGCGGGCGCGCCACCATGCACAGTTCCGCAGCAGCAGCAGCAGCGTCAGTGGCTAACATTCCTCCCATAGCCACTGGCCGTGGACGCCTTGGGCGCCGCCCAGCAGGAGCATCTGCAACTCACGCTGCAGAGACACAGCAGCAGCAGCGTGTAGCACCTGCTCCGATTTTCCTCCAGCCGGGTCGGAAACGTCCCATTGAGGAAAAGCATGCAGACACTGTGGTGCAACTCATGACGGAGGATGAGCAGCCCGCCATCAGCTCTGCATCTGAGGCCTCCACCCTCACCACCACCACCACCACCCCTGTTCGCAGCAGCCGCCCAGCAGGGTCTGGGGAGGAGGCCAGTTCACCGTCACTCGCCGACCTGTCATTCAGCAGTCTTTTGACCCCAGGCATCATGAGTAAATTGTCTGCTGTTGTTGGCGATCTTGAGAAGGAGATGCTGATAGGCACTTTGGGGGATGAGGGATTGGACAGCAAGACTGTGGCATCAGGAGAGGAGTTTGGGGGGTCCTCATCCCAGCAGGACATGTTTCAGGAGGGGGAGGATGTTGATGACCCGGTGACAGACAGAGACTGGGTGCCACCACCTCCAGGGGATGTCGTCCTCAGCAGCTCTGAGGAGGAGGAGGAGGATGCTCTTGTGGGCCTTGCAAGGAGGCGCATCATTGCAAGCATTGGCAGCAGCAGTAGGCAGGTCCCACAGCCTGCTGGTGTCTCAGGCTCAGCAGCAGCAGCAGCAGCATCTGCCAGTACCACCACCAGCCGCACCCAAGCCCCCCCTCCAACCACCACAGGGAGACAGGCAGCAGCGCTTCCATGCCATAGGGGGATGTTTCTGTCACCAATCTGGCGCTTTTTCACCATGCCCACAGTGTACAGCAAGTACGCCACTTGCAACCACTGTCAGCGGAAGTTGAGCAGAGGTGCAGACCCCTTAAAGTTCTGCACCAGCTCGCTCATCAACCACCTTGCTGCGAAACATTTCCACCAGCATCAGGAGTTCCAGAGGCTGAAGGCATCTGGTGCTGGCAGTGGCACCACACCCATCACTGCACAGCCTTCAGCAGCAGCAGCAACAGCAGCCACCCGCCCTCCTGCTCCTCCAGCAGCACCAGCAGGAGTGCGGAAACGCACTGCTCCTCCCCCCTCTGCAACTCCTGCCGCCGACACTGAGGCCTTTTCTGGCAGCCAGTCCTCAGTGGCCTCCTCCGCTGTGTCTGCTGATTCCCGTGCCAGCAAAAGGCCACGCCAGAGCCTTTTGAGCGAGTCCTTCCATGGGGTGGTTAGGGCTCTGCCTCCCAGCAGCCGTCGCGTGCGGCAGCTGAACGGCTTGCTGGCACGGGCCATGTGCTCCCAACTCCTGCCGTACACGCTCGTGCAGGAGGGGAGCGACATTCGTGCGCTGCTTGCTTGCGCAGCCCCAGACTGGCAGCTCCCCAGCAGACACTTTTTCTCCCGCAAGGCCATTCCTGCACTGCACCGCTTTGTGATGGCCAATGTGGAGCGAGGGCTGGAGCACGCGGTTGGTGAAAGGGTCCACGTCACCATGGACTCCTGGAGCAGCCGCTTCGGGACAGGCCGCTACCTGTCCTTCACTGTCCACTGGGTCAGCTTGGTGGAAGGGGGTGAGGATGGGAGAGCAGCAGCGGGCACAGCAGCAGCAGCAACACAGTGGGTGGTGCCACCCCGCAGGGTCAGGGGAACTGCAGCCATCCTCCGGCACACCTGGCCAAACCCCCCGCCTCAGCAGCAGCGTGAAGGCCCGCCACTGCCAAGCGCTGCTGCACTTGGTCAGCCTTGGGAAGACCAAGCTGACGGCAACCCATGTGTTGGCCAAACTCCAGGAGCAGGAGAGGATTTGGCTGACCCCCAGAGGCCTCAGAGTCGGAGAGGTGGTGGCCGACAATGGGGCCAATCTGGTTGCCGCAATAGACAGGGGAAACCTGACCCACATCCCTTGTCTTGCCCACGTGCTGAACCTGGTAGTGCAGAAGTTCTTGCGCACCTACCAGGGGATGGGCGAACTGCTGGAAACGGCAAGGAACGTTGTGCGTCACTTCCGGCGCTCGGCTGCAGCCTGTGCGAGCCTGGAAGACGTGCAAAAGGAGCTGGATCTGCCACGCCATCGGCTGATCCTTGACGTTCCGACTCGCTGGAACTCCACCCTGGCGATGTTGGAGCGTCTGGTTGAACAGAAGCGCGCTGTCAAACAGTACCTTGCCCTGGCCACTGTTTCCGCCGCTCAGAGAAGGGACAAGACCAGCAACATCCCGTCCATCGTCCCCGATGATGACTGGAGGCACATGCAGCAGGTGTGCTTAGTGCTGGCTCCCTTTCTGCAGGCCACTAACATGGTGAGCAGGGACCATGCTATGGTCTGCGAGTGGGTGCCCCTGGTTTGTCTGCTGAACAGGGCCCTCGATGCTTTGCTGGAACAGGGAGCGGCAGCCTTGGACCAGCAGGAGCGGCAAGCAGCTGCACAGTCCACCTCTGAGGGGGAGGAGGAGGAGGACTTGGTGGAGGTCCCTGACCTTGCTGCTGATGAGGGGGAGCAGCACAGTGCAGCTGAGTTGGTGCGGGGGTGGAGAGAGGATGAGGCTGACGAGGCAGAGGAGGAGGATGAGGACAGCAGCACTGCCGTCGATGTGCCAGCAGACGTGACCCGCCTCTTCCCAATGGCAGCGCACATGCTGACGTGCCTGCGCAGAGACCCCAGGGTGATCCAGATGAAGCAGAGGGAGGACATCTGGATCAGCATGATGTTGGACCCACGCCTCAAGGGGAAGTTGAGCCAGTTCCTGCCGCCTGCAGGAGGAGACCCAGCGCAACAAATAAGGAGCTTGCAGCAGGCCCTTGTTGAGCGCTTGGAGGAAGCCTTCCCCCAGCCTTCCACCCCCACTGTCCAGCAGCCAGCACAGAGGCAGCAGCAGGTGCCTGCATCCAGCAGCAAGCGCCCCACAGACCTGCTGTCTCTCAGCCACGAGCTCTACAGGACTGTAGAGGCTCCGGCAGCAGTGACTAGAGAGGAGGTGCATGCAGCAGCATCCTCCACCGGTCACAGCCAGCGCCTGACCCGCATGGTGGCTGACTACATGGGGTCCTACAGCGGGCTTGACAGCGATGCCCCTGTTGATCCCATGGAGTATTGGGTCAAGCGCCTGGAGATCTGGAGCGAGCTGGCGCAGTACGCCCTGGAAGTGCTGTCCTGCCCCCCTTCCAGCGTGCTGTCCGAGCGCTGCTTCAGTGCAGCTGGTGGTGTGGTCACCGAGAAACGCTCACGTCTGTCTCACAAGTCTGTGGACAGACTGACGTTTCTCAAGATGAACCAGGCGTGGGTGGAAGGCGAGTTCCTGGCCCCTGTTGTCGGCGAGAGGGGGACATGAACTGGCTAAGAACCATCGTTAATGTGCCTTACCACCCTTTACCACCTCCTGGCTCCTGCTCACTAAGCCAGCCTGGTTCACTTTGACTATTAAGTCGCCTGCAGCCACACATTTTACACCTACAGTGGGCTGCGTACTGCCCTTCTGCTGTCTGTCTGTGTTTCCCACTGCCAGGGTACACAGATTTACCTTCTGCTGCCACTCTGCCACCAGCTATTACGTCAAACAATAGCTATATATCTGTGTAATTTGTTTTACAAACAAAACCAAAAAACCATAAAAAAAAAAAAAAAAAGGTTTAATTTTTCTGAGGTGCCTGGGTTGTAAACTGTGTTGTCCCAGTTGTGTATTGGACACGATGTGGGCTGCACGACCGCTGTCTGGGACCTCCTGTTGTGTTCATTTACGGCCTGGTATCACCGCTAGGTACCAGGGCTATTATGTCACGCTGCCTGCCTGCTGCCACACTCACACTACTCCTCCATTCCTCCTGCTGATGCTGCTGTCTGTCTGTGTTTCCCAACGCCAGGATACACAGATTTACCTTCTGCTGCCACTCTGCCACCAGCTATTACGTCAAAAAATAGCTATATCTGTGTAATTGGTTGTAAAACCAAAACTACAAAACCATAAAAAAAAAAAAAAAAGTTTAATTTTTCTGAGGTGCCCGGGTTGAAAACTGTGTTGTCCCAGTTGTGTATTGGACACAATGTGGGCTACACGACCGCTGTCTGGGACCTCCTGCCTGCTGTGTTTATTTACAGCCCTGGTATCACCGCTAGGTACCAGGGCTATTATGTCACGCTGCCTGCCTGCTGCCACACTCACACTACTCCTCCATTCCTCCTGCTGATGCTGCTGTCTGTCTGTGTTTCCCAACGCCAGGGTACACAGATTTACCTTCTGCTGCCACTCTGCCACCAGCTATTACGTCAAAAAATAGCTATATCTGTGTAATTGGTTGTAAAACCAAAACTACAAAACCATAAAAAAAAAAAAAAAAAGGTTTAATTTTTCTGAGGTGCCCGGGTTGAAAACTGTGTTGTCCCAGTTGTGTATTGGACACAATGTGGGCTACACGACCGCTGTCTGGGACCTCCTGCCTGCTGTGTTTATTTACAGCCCTGGTATCACCGCTAGGTACCAGGGCTATTATGTCACGCTGCCTGCCTGCTGCCACACTCACACTACTCCTCCATTCCTCCTGCTGATGCTGCTGTCTGTCTGTGTTTCCCAACGCCAGGATACACAGATTTACCTTCTGCTGCCACTCTGCCACCAGCTATTACGTCAAAAAATAGCTATATCTGTGTAATTGGTTGTAAAACCAAAACTACAAAACCATAAAAAAAAAAAAAAAAGTTTAATTTTTCTGAGGTGCCCGGGTTGAAAACTGTGTTGTCCCAGTTGTGTATTGGACACAATGTGGGCTACACGACCGCTGTCTGGGACCTCCTGCCTGCTGTGTTTATTTACAGCCCTGGTATCACCGCTAGGTACCAGGGCTATTATGTCACGCTGCCTGCCTGCTGCCACACTCACACTACTCCTCCATTCCTCCTGCTGATGCTGCTGTCTGTCTGTGTTTCCCAACGCCAGGGTACACAGATTTACCTTCTGCTGCCACTCTGCCACCAGCTATTACGTCAAAAAATAGCTATATCTGTGTAATTGGTTGTAAAACCAAAACTACAAAACCATAAAAAAAAAAAAAAAAAGGTTTAATTTTTCTGAGGTGCCCGGGTTGAAAACTGTGTTGTCCCAGTTGTGTATTGGACACAATGTGGGCTACACGACCGCTGTCTGGGACCTCCTGCCTGCTGTGTTTATTTACAGCCCTGGTATCACCGCTAGGTACCAGGGCTATTATGTCACGCTGCCTGCCTGCTGCCACACTCACACTACTCCTCCATTCCTCCTGCTGATGCTGCTGTCTGTCTGTGTTTCCCAACGCCAGGGTACACAGATTTACCTTCTGCTGCCACTCTGCCACCAGCTATTACGTCAAACAATAGCTGCTCACATTACTCCTCCATTCCTCCTGCTGCTGCTGCTGCTGCTGTCTGTCTGTCTGTGTTTCCCAACGCCAGGGTACACAGATTTACCTTCTGCTGCCACTCTGCCACCAGCTATTACGTCAAAAAATAGCTATATCTGTCTGTGTAATTTGTTGTAAAAACAAAACTACAAAACCATAAAAAAAAAAAAAAAGGTTTAATTTTTCTGAGGTGCCCGGGTTGAAAACTGTGTTGTCCCAGTTGTGTATTGGACACAATGTGGGCTACACGACCGCTGTCTGGGACCTCCTGCCTGCTGTGTTTATTTACAGCCCTGGTATCACCGCTAGGTACCAGGGCTATTATGTCACGCTGCCTGCCTGCTGCCACACTCACACTACTCCTCCATTCCTCCTGCTGATGCTGCTGTCTGTCTGTGTTTCCCAACGCCAGGGTACACAGATTTACCTTCTGCTGCCACTCTGCCACCAGCTATTACGTCAAACAATAGCTGCTCACATTACTCCTCCATTCCTCCTGCTGCTGCTGCTGCTGCTGTCTGTCTGTCTGTGTTTCCCAACGCCAGGGTACACAGATTTACCTTCTGCTGCCACTCTGCCACCAGCTATTACGTCAAAAAATAGCTATATCTGTCTGTGTAATTTGTTGTAAAAACAAAACTACAAAACCATAAAAAAAAAAAAAGGTTTAATTTTTCTGAGGTGCCCGGGTTGAAAACTGTGTTGTCCCAGTTGTGTATTGGACACAATGTGGGCTGCACGACCGCTGTCTGGGACCTCCTGCCTGCTGTGTTTATTTACAGCCCTGGTATCACCGCTAGGTACCAGGGCTATTATGTCACGCTGCCTGCCTCATTGACTGCCTGCTGCCACACACTCATCCTCCTCCTCCTGCTGCTGAATTTATCTCCTGCTGTCTGTGTGTTTCCACTGCCAGGGAGCACATACAATGGCGCTTCCAACATGCGTGCGCCACCAGCTATTTGTTACGCTCAAAAATAGCTGCATTTCTTTAAAAAAAAAAATTTGAAAAGAGAAATAAGTGAAGAAGAAGACGATATAGAAGAAGATGAAGAAGATGAAGAAGAAGAAGAAGAAGATGAAGAAGAAGAAGAAGAAGAAGAAGAAGAAGAAGAAGAAGGAGAAGGAGAAGAAGATGAAGATGAAGATGAAGAAGATGAAGATGAAGATGAAGATGAAGATGAAGAAGATGAAGATGAAGAAGAAGAAGATGAAGAAGATGAAGAAGATGAAGAAGAAGAAGAAGATGAAGAAGATGAAGAAGAAGAAGATGAAGATGATGAAGAAGAAGAAGATGATGAAGAAGAAGAAGATGAAGAAGAAGATGAAGATGATGAAGAAGAAGAAGATGAAGAAGATGAAGAAGAAGAAGAAGATGATGAAGAAGAAGAAGATAAAGAAGAAGATGAAGAAGATGAAGAAGAAGAAGATGAAGAAGATGAAGATGATGAAGAAGATGAAGAAGAAGAAGATGAAGATGATGAAGAAGAAGAAGATGAAGAAGAAGATGAAGATGATGAAGAAGAAGAAGATGAAGAAGATGAAGAAGAAGAAGATGATGAAGAAGAAGAAGACGAAGATGAAGAAGATGAAGAAGATGAAGAAGAAGAAGAAGATGAAGAAGATGAAGAAGAAGAAGAAGAAGAAGATGAAGAAGAAGAAGAAGATGAAGAAGTTGAAGATGAAGAAGATGAAGAAGATGAAGAAGAAGATGAAGAAGATGAAGAAGAAGATGAAGAAGAAGATGAAGAAGATGAAGAAAAAGAAGATGAAGAAGAAGAAGATGATGATGAAGAAGATGAAGAAGAAGAAGAAGAAGAAGACAATATAAAAGAAGAAGAAGAAGATATAGAAGAAGATATAGAAGAAGAAGATATAGAAGAAGAAGATATAGAAGAAGAAGAAGAAGAAGAAGAAGATATAGAAGATAAAGAAGAAGAAGAAGAAGTATATACAGTACTGAACAAATTTCTGGACACAACTTCTCTTTTCAACTTTTTTTTTTTAAAGGAACATCCCCACATAATCACTTGCTGTTGTTACTTGGAAAAAAAGAGGTTTCTTGCATCATTCACCCTCAAAACAAGTGTTGGAAGCTATTTAAGGCCATTTCGAATAGTCAGCTCGAATAATGAGCTCGAATACCGACTCGAATAGTGAGCTCGAATTCCGAGGTCGAATCGAATAGTAAAAATTATTCGACTCGAATATTCGACTGATCTCGAATAATTTACTATTCGAATTCGACCTAACTCGAATTTTGAAAAGGGGTATTTGAGCACCACTAGGTCAAGCTACTGGTTCATACCTCTCCCAATCAGAACTCTGGAGGGGGTGTGGTTAAGCTACTGTTCTATACCTCTCCCAATGAGAACTATGGAAGGGTGTTTGGTCAAGCTACTGTTCTATACCTCTTCCAATCAGAACTCTGGAGGGGGTGTGGTCAAGCTACTGTTCCATACCTCTTCCAATCATAACTCTGGAGGGGGTGTGGTCGAGCTGCTCTTCTATGCCTCTTTCAATCAGGACTCCGGAGAAGGATGTACCCAAACTGCCACTGCCACTCACTACTTCTCCCAAATAGCACTCCTGTTAGGAACTGTGCAGTATCCTGTTTTTCCTGCTAGGGGACTGTGATGGATAGGGATGGTAAAGAGATGAAAATAATTCCAGCTTGATGCACGATTATCCAGCAAAATGTGCAAACTTGAAAATGGACCAATCAAAGTTTTCCTTGGCGGAATTCGATTGGTCCATTTTCAAGTGGCTCAATTTGCATACAGAATGTTTATTCCTGCATAAACCCCTTGCATTATCTGCATCTCATTGACTATCCCTAATGTCAAACCTCTACTGTCCACCAGCAGGTGCTTCATTGCTGACTTTGGAATAGCTCACAGATCACCATTTTACTTGAGGTTGGTATCTGGAACCTGGATAATTCCACCTGCAGGTGTGCCTCATTAAAGAGGAGCTGTCAGCCATACTGGCTGAACTGGTTTATCCACTCTTTGTCCTGTCTTATGCTGGATCCAAACCATACAATTTTTCGGCCGATTTACACGCCCAATCGATTATTTCCGGCATGTTCGATCTGAGGATCGATATTATGACCGATTTCCGTTCGTTTCTATGGAAATCGGTCAGAAAATCGATCGATCCTTAGATCGGGCTTGCTGGAAATAATCGTTGGGGCAGGTAGATTGGCCAAAAAATTGTATGGCGTGGATCCAGCATTATAGTCTTTGTCATCATCAGACCGCCCCTCGGCAGTACATCGGCCTGGATGCACACCCCCATACCTCCCAACTTTTTGAGATGAGAAAGAGGGACACTTAAGCCACGCCCCTGTCACACCCCTGATCACGCCTCCACCACGCCCCTAGTCACACTTACCATAAAGATTTCATAAGAAAAATATGTTGTTTTATAATTTAAACCACACAGGTCCTTTCTATCCTGGTTCATTTTCCTTCATAGTAACATTTTAAAATTAGAAATATATCAATTTAAAGAGAATCTGTACTCTAAATTTTTTACAGCAAAAAGCATACCATTCTATTTATTATGTTCTCCTGGGCCCCTCTGTGCTGTTTCTGCCACTCTCTGCTGCAATCCTGGCTTGTAATTGCCAGTTTTAGGCAGAGTTTACAAACAAACCAACTTGTGATAGGCTCACATAAGCAGAGTGTGTGAGTCATACAGAGCCTGCAGGGGGCCTGCAGAGGGTGTGTATCGCTTCTATCCAATCACAAGCAGCCCTGCACATTCCACACATTCAAGCCTTAGCCCGACAGACACGACAGAGGAGGAGATAAGATTTATTACAGAGACAGTGCAATTAGGAAAGGCTGCAGTAAGCCAGAGCACATTAGAACAGGCAAAGGAACTTAAAGGATAGAAGAACTAAGGCTGAAAATTTTGTTACAGAGTCTCTTTAAAGGATGGGTATAAAGTGTAGAGTCAATCAAACACATTTTTAGTAGAGAAATATATATATTTACATAGAAAGAGGGACAAAGTCCTAGAAGAGGGACAAATGAGGAGGAAAGAGGGACAGGGCTTCCAAAGAGGGACTGTCCCTGCGAAAGAGGGACAGTTGGGAGCTATGATACCCCTAGCGTAATCCGTCCGCAGCCCCGGCACATCCTGAGCAGCGCCTGGAAGGAGTTATTCTTCCCAGGCTGAGAAGAGAGATACTTTCTCCCCTCCCGTCCCAGTTTTGAAATTCAAATTGAATGCAATTTTCAGCTCATTTGAGCCAGAATATACAGTTGCCGAGCTTCAGTGGCTCTCAAATTCAAACTCACAGGAGAAAACAGATATCATCTGTCGCAGCGGGCAGGGAAGGCGGAGGAGAGCGCGGCGCTCGCAGGAGCTGTGGCTGAAGTTCTCCCGCAGTCACCGCGCTCAGCCTGTCACTGATAAAACAATTACATAGTCAATGGGAACCTGGACTGTGCAGAATCCAGAGGAACGGGCTCAGCGCTGGACACCGGAGGCTGCACAGGAAGTCTGGAATCCTGTTCAGATTTCCTATTAATTTAACATTTACTGCACTTTCCGAAATGAATGCTCATTTCTCCTATTATCTGTTCCTTTAGATCTTTTAACGCATGCACGAAAAAGGGATGCAAGGAAATGTGGGCGCCCAATTTCGGCTAGTAGAAAATCATTTTAAAAGTGTAAATTATTGCAGTAAAATATTGGTAGATAATACTGATATTTAAAGAGAACCAGAGACGTGGAAGAAATAGATTTATACATACCTGGGGCTTCCTCCAGCTCCATAAGCCTGGGTTGCTCCCACGCCGCCGTCCTCCGCTGCCTCTATCGCCGTTACTGTGTCCCGTAATTTCCGCCAGCCGAGCCAGTCGACGCAAGCGCAGCGCGCTCCCTCCGTACTGTACAGGTGCATGCGTACAAAGCCGGAGGGAGCCCCTGCGCATGCGTACAACTGGTCGCGTCCGGCGGAAGTGACGGGACCTGGTACCGGCAATAGAGGCAACGCAGGATGGCGGCATGGGAGCGTTCCAGGCTTATGGGGCTGGAGGAAGCCCCAGGTATGTATACAATCTTTTTCCATTTTTTAGCTACCCTTCGTCTCTGATTCTCTTTAAATACTACTTGAAGAGACTCTAAAGTTTCATAAAAATCATCTTTTTATTACAAAAACCTCTGTAACATCCCTGCCTGAACTAAAACGCTGCATCCCCGCGGCTGGACACTAACTAAATCCCCCCGAACTCCCCGGGGCAATCTGTGGGGAGCGCTTCCGTGAGAGGCAGAGCTTTCAGCTGCAGCTCTGCCTCGTTGCACGTCTATCAGCGCGGATCGCCGCCTCTCCCCCGCCCCTCTCAGTCTTCCTTCACTGAGAGGGGCGGGGGAGAGGCGGAGATACACGCTGATTGACGCGCATGACGGCAGAGCTGCAGCTGAAAGCTCTGCCTCCTCCAGCAGCAAAATCCACGACCAAGAAAGTCATGGATTTTGCAGGGGGAGAGGTAGGGGGAGACGGGGGGATTTAGTTACATTTCAGCCTCGGGGATGCAGCGTTTTAGTTAGGGCAATAATGTTACACAGGTTTTTGAAATAAAAAGCTGATTTTTAGGACACTTCAGTGTCTCTGTAGAGAGTCGGAAGCCTAATAAAATAATTATTTTTATCTGCTACATATGTAAAGCAATATTACCAGTGCTGAACCGCCTCACTCCAGTGGCAAAAACGAGGGCTTTATACCCCCAAAGCCAAGAAAGGAGCGCTTTCTGATAGAGGCAAAGCTTAGCGCTGTAGCTTTGCCTCTACTGAAGTCAATCTCTGCTGATCATCGCCTCTCCCCGCCCCTCTCAGTCTTCCTTCACTGAGATGGGCGGGGAGAGGCGGAGATCTGCGAGCAGATTGACTTCAGTAGAGGCAAAGCTACAGCTCAAAGCTCTGCCTCCCCGGGCAGCAAAATCCAGGACTTTGAAAGTCGTGAGTGTTTGCCCCGGGATCTGGGGTGTATAAAGCCCTCGTTTTGCTGCGGGAGTGCACTGGTAATATTGCGTTACATATAAAAATAATTATTTTATTAGCCTTCATACTCTCTTTAAAGGACACATCCAAGCTATTAAAAAAAAATTAAATCTAGTTACCCGGGGGCCGGGGCTTCCTCCAGCTCCCAGCAGCTGATCTGCCCCACGCCGCAGCTTCACTCTCTGCCGCTGGCTCTCAGACCCGACGGCGCCTCGCCGGGCCGTCCTCTACGGCGCCCGCGCAAATGCCGCTGTCAATCAAATCCATGTTGTCCAGAGCAGTACACTCCGACCATGGGGATTTGATTGACAGAAGCACTTCCTCAGGCGCAGTAGAGGACAACCTTGCGAGGTCATCCTCAGCACTGCGAGACAATGGCTGAAGCTGTGGAGTGGGGCAGATCTGCTGCTAGGGGCTGGAATGAGCCACGGGTAAGTAGATTTCATTTTTTTTAATTGCTCAGATCTTTCCTTGCAGGGGTCCCCAACCTCTGGGCCGCGGCCCACTGGTGGGCCACAGGCTGCTCTGAGCTGGGCCGTATCATCTGTCATCACAGTGCAGAGAGAAGTGTCACTGAAGTTTGCTGGAAGCTATAGAGAAGAGCCGTCTGCAGCCATTGTTACTGCTGCCACCTAGTGTCTGTTAATTGTAATGTAGCATGCTTTATGTCTGTACGGACACCAGGAGGCAGCAGTGAGGATGACTGGGACGCTCTGGTCTCTTGCCAGCCACAGAGTTCAGTCTGCACAAGGTGAGCAGCTGATGCTGGAAGCTAGTGAGGGAAGAAGAATGGAAGGGTAAAAGTGAGCATAGGGCCCAACCGTCCCGTTTTCGTCAGGACTGTCACGATTTTGGGGGGCTCTCCCGCATTCACGGTATGAGCCCCCAAGTCCCGGGCAGCAGTGGGCAGTGAGGGTGGAAAAAAAATGATCGAGGCGCCAGCCGCGGGTAAGTGGGATGCGGGATGCGTGCATCCCATTACTACCTCCCTCCCTCCCTTGGAATCTGCCCTGTACGCAGCTAAGCAGAGCGGGCTGTCAGCTTACCGGTATCCATGGACGCGTACCGATATCCGGCTTCAATCTGCTTCCTGTGACGTCACAAGAAGCAGGAAGCCAGATGCTGGAACGCGTCCATGGATACCGGTAAGCCGACAGCCCACTCCGCTTAGCTGCGTACTCTGCAAACAGGGGGGAGACACGGGGGGGGGCAGATTCCAAGGGAGGGAGGGAGGGAGGTAGTAATGGGATGCACGCGTCCCGCATCCCACTTACCCGCGGCTGGTGCCTCGATCATTTTTTTTCTTGCACTGGCACCCTCCTCCTCACCCACGGACACCCTCCTCCTCACCCACCCACCCACGGACACCCTCCTCCTCATCATATATGCGGGAGATCTGTTCTAAAAAATATTAGGGGGTATTATTAATTGGAAAAAAAAATTTAAATTTTTTTATGGTAGGTGTCCCCGGGGGGGGGGGCAGTACCCCCCTCACACCACCTGTCACATCAGATGTACCTTATATAGCAGCCCCAGTGCAGTGTGAAGACATCTTTCCCAAAGTGCTGACAGTGATGAAGATAGTGGTTTGGTAGAGCTGGTGTACCCTACCTGTAGAACAAGCCCTCGGACCATCCACCCCCCCTCCCCCCGCGGGCAATAGCACCCCCGCATATGCTTGCATCTTGCCCGGTTCTTGGAAAAATTGGCTGGTGCTGAAGCGGTCCTTGGGCCAAAAGAGGCTGGGGACCACTGCAAGGGACCCTGAGCAGACGCAGTGGGTATGCATATAAGCATACCCATGGCTATTTGGTTAAGAGGAGACACTTATCGGCCCCTTAGGTAAACGCTCCTACTCTCGGTTGGCTGCTATCCATTACATGGGATCCGGCGACTCTGACATAAAGTCGCGCCGTGCCTGCTGGTCCTCTCTGCGCATGTGCAGGCTTCCTGGCTTCTTCCCCTCTCTCTCTGCTGCGCGTCATTATTCAGTTCATGCGCAGAGGGGAGGAAGAAGCCAGGAAGCCTGCGCATGCACAGAGAGGACCCGCAGGCACGGCGCAACTATATGTCAGAGTCGCCGGATCCCATGTAATTTATAGCAGCCACCGGGAGCAGGAGCGCTGACCTGGGGCTTCTTCCAGCCCTTTGAAGTCAGTTAGGTTCTATGCCCTAGTTCCACTCTGAGCCAGGCCTCTGTGACAGGGTCAGGATCTTCTGCGCGGCGCACCACGTGCCTCTTGTGATCACGCTTCTGTCGCTGGGAGCGCTCCGCGCTTGTGCAGGTCATAGAAAATTGCACTGCCCAAGCACAGTGCACTTCCAGCGACGAAATCATGTTCACAAGAGGTGCAGGGCGTCTGCTCATGTGCAAAAGTTCCCGGCCGCGGGTCGCGATCTTCCTAAGGGAAGAGTAGAATTACGGCATGGGATCTAACAGACTTCTGTGAGCTGGAAGAAACCCCAAGTGAATGATCCTTTTTTTTCCCTTGCCGGATGTATTTAACCTAACATTGCTCTCACACAGAACCCTCCCTTACCAATGTCTTACCTTACCATTACCTTAAAGAGGAACTCCAGTGAAAATAATGTTGTAAAAAAAATGCTTCATTTTTACAATAATTATGTATAAATGATTTAGTCAGTGTTTGCTCATTGTAAAATCTTTTCTCTCCCAGATTAACATTCTGACATTTATTACATGGTGACATTGTTACTGTGGGCAAGTTATTTAGCTGTTTCTAGCTGCTCTGTCTGTTACAGACAGCTAATAACAGCTATTTCCTGTCTCTGAACATTGTTACATTGTGGCAGTTTGCCAGCAGTACCGCGGTATTCAGAGCCTCTTGTGGGAGGGGTTTCAGCACAAAATCAGTCACACAGCGCCCCCTGATGGTCTGTTTGTGAAAATCATTGTCTTTCTCATGTAAAATGGGGTATCAGCTACTGATTGGGAAAAAGTTCAATTCTTGGTTGGAGTTTCTCTTTAAAGGATACCCGAGGTGACATGTGATATGATGAGATAGACATGGGTATGTACATGCCTAGCACACAAATAACTATGCTGTGCTCTTTTTTTCCCCCTTTCTCTGCCTGAAAGAGTTAAATATCAAGAATGTAAGTGGCTGACTCATTCCTGACTCAGACAGGAAGTGACTACAGTGTGACCCTCACTGATAAGAAATCACAACTTTAAAACACTTTCCTAGCAGAAAATGGCTTCTGAGAGCAGGAAAGAGATACAAAGGGTCAATAGTTCATAGACTTTAGCTCTAGCATACTTCAATGAATGTGTCATTGAGCAAAGACAATAAAACAGTTAAAACTTAAAAAGTACATTTAAACATAAAATAAAACCGTGGTGTATCTTAAAATGTCATTCTTAGGAGAAGGAAGATAGATACAATAATGTATTTTATTCGTTTATTTTTGCTTTGGTTGTACTTTAACCAACCCCATGCCTCACTCTTAACCACCTCCCCCGATGCCTAACCTTAATCGCCCCCCCATGTCCCAATACTTAATCTTAACCAAACTCTGCTGCCAATCTGCCGTTTTCATGGTAATGTTGGGGCGCCGGAGGTAGGCGCCATTACAAATTGCGGCTATGGTGTGATATTTGGGCACTTGGGGCTATTCTTCCAATAGCGGTTGTCAAAATTTCTAGTTTCGCTTTTAACTTGCCTCCAACCTTTAAGATCTATAAGCGATCCTTCAAAACTCTCCTTTTCCGGCAAGCATGCGCTCTGCAAACACATGTAGTGCTAAAGAGAATCAGGGTGATAATTATTCCAAGCACTAGGTTTGGAAGCCTCCTAATATAAGCCCTTCTCCGAATATTACTTTAAAATATAAACTATTATTTAATAATTGGTAAAATCAGGCTATGTAAACGTAAATACCACCACCTAACACATATTACTTAAAGGGAAGGTCCAAGCAAAATAAAAAGGAGTTTCACTTACCTGAGGCTTCTACCAGCCCCATGCAGCCATCCTGTGCCCTCGTAGTCACTCACTGCTGCTCCAGTCCCCCGCTGGCAGCTTGCCGACCTCAGGGTCGGCGGGCCGCATTGCACACATTTTTACGCATATTTTTTACGCATTCCCACTAGTGCAGGAACATTAACACATACATGTTAACGCATTAGTGGTGTAATGCGTAAAAATGTATGTGTTAATGTTCCTGCACTAGCGGTAATGCGTAAAAATGTACGCAATTCGGCCCTGACCTCCGAGGTCGGCAAGCTTCCAGCGGGGGACTGGAGCAGCAGTGAGTGACTACGAGGGCACAGGATGGCTACATGGAGCTGGTAGAAGCCCCAGGTATGTGAAACTCATTTTTATTTTGCTTGGACATTCCCTTTAAAGGGGATTATATATTGAAGCCGTAAAAAAAGGGCACCTGGCGCGTCCTGGAAAAAAGGGTGCCGCCAATCCCGACAGTGATAAAAGCGCCCGCTTTTTACTACTGCAGTTTGCACAGCAGCTAGCTCTGGCGACCGCTATCTTATCCGGCGCCTCATGGCACCTAAATTACTGTTCTTTGCCGCTAT
Source organism: Hyperolius riggenbachi (assembly GCF_040937935.1). Classification (NCBI taxonomy): domain Eukaryota; kingdom Metazoa; phylum Chordata; class Amphibia; order Anura; family Hyperoliidae; genus Hyperolius; species Hyperolius riggenbachi. The sequence continues at coordinate 470,291,711 of NC_090649.1, read as the reverse complement.
TTGTGGCTTTATGGTGGTGCGGCCGGGGGGGGGGGGGGATTCTGGGGGTTTAAGGGTTAAGCGCCATCAGTGGTGGTTAAGGGTTAGGAAACCCAGGGGGAGTTAAGGGTTAGGCATTGGTAGAGGGAGGTTAAAGCATTGGTAAAGGGAGGGTTAAGGGTTAGGCATCAGCAGATGGAAGGTTAAGTATTAGGCAATGGTAGGAATGTTCTGTGTGAGAGTAGGGTTAGATTAGTTCATATTATACTATCGGTAAAGATTAATGATAATTTACTATCAGAATTAGGTAGAATAGTACAATATCGGTAATTATACTGATATTCTGCTAGCGGCAATCCCCTGCACCTGTTTTTTCAGACGACTTTCTTTTACATGTACACATTAATTTGAGTTCACTGAGGCCTCCACTAATAGTCAGGATCAAATACTAGCATTCAACTAATCGTGCTGGCCAGGCTGCTTGGGAGATTGCTATTTCTGGTTGAACTCGATAGACAGATGTCTTTTTTCAACTAAACTAAGTATGCTACTATGTTATTAGGAGATCGCTCCCAGCAGTAACTTTACTACAGTCACCTAATATGCAAGTACCCCCTGCAAAGCATTGAGACTAACATACACTCAGTTATATAGTGCTAAAATTCCAACATGTTTCGCCCGTAAAGATGGCCATACATTTATAAGGGTTTTTTTTTGCATTCATATTTGTCCGATTTGATCATATTACTGGGAGACCCGGCAGGCATGCTGAAACCCATTGGAAATCTGTGTGTAGTGTATGGAGGGAATCAAGCAGATAGATCCTTCTCTGATCTGTTGGCCATGTTGACCAGTGAATTTGTTTACAGGGCTTCGTCACGGAAAACAATATCAGGCTATAGAGCCCAAGTCATGGCTCTTTAGCCTGACCGACACAATTAGTTGAGTGTACAGGGAGCTGTCTACTACAGATGATCAATGACATGCAAATATTTTTAAGTACGTGCAGGATTACCGTATGTAAATTGTGTATGCAAATGTATTCAGCTTGAAAACGGACCAATCAAGTCTCACCAAGGTTTAAATTGATTGGTCCATTTTTTTGCATTCAAATTTACATAATCCTGCATGTACTCTGGAAATCTTTGCATCTAATTGATCATCCTTACTATCCACTTTGATCTTGACTATTAGTGGAAGCCTCTGTGAACACAAAATTCTAACATGTAGATATTACCCCCTTTAAAGTGGTATAAAACTCTGACATAATATTCAATAAAAACACGTTTTCCTACTTTTTATATGCCATACGGTTATCATATTTGCTTTTGTGCATAAGTATTATTATTCATTTAGAAATTATACGTTCCCAAAGTACAATTTTTTTTGCTCTGAGAGCTGCCTTTGCATTTTATTCATAACTGGTTTATTCATCTTGTAATGTCCCCAGAAATGCTTTCTGAGTGTCTGTCTGTGTTCAGGAGTGTCTGCACAGTCAGGGCATGTTCACACTGCAGGCTTTTTTGTCTTATTTTTACACGCTGGCGATTTTTGTTAAATCGCCCACCAAACGCTTGTGCAATGAATGTCTATGGGAAGGTTCATATTAGCGCGGGTCGTGCGCTGTGTGGTTGGCAAAGCGGTGTGTGGACCATTTTCAGGGCGATTCTGCCGCAATGGAAGGTATAGGAAAAATGCAAAACGCTCACAAAATCGCTTTGTGCAGCGATTGCATTCGTGTTTTTAAGAATAAATACATTGTATTTATTCTTTTCCGGGTCAAAGAGTTCTCTTCCTGACTTGCATCACGGAGTGAATTAAAAAACCGCTCAGGAAAAACGCGTAGAAAACCACTTAAAAAAACAATCGCCCACCAAAGTGCCGGGAATAAAAAAAAAATGCGGCAAAAACCACCCAACACTAATGGCTACGCGAACGGAATGCAATGTGAACAAGACCTCAGAGAAGTGTACAATCCTCACATGATGCAATTAAGTAAACACAAGATGATGTTATCTCCAGTTCAGATGAGCCCAGCTTTCCCTGCAGGGAGCTTGTAAGTCCTGTGTTTAACTAGTTGAATGCTGTTCTAGTAAAAAAAAAATGGTGGTAGTATATAATATCCTGTAAATAATCTTTTAGAGCAAAGAAGAAATGCTGGGTTTCATTTCGCTTTAAAGGGAATCTGAAGTGAAAAATAAACCTTTGATATAATGATTGTTATGTGTAGTACAGCTAAGAAATAAAACATTAGCAGCAGAGATACGAGTCTAATATTGTTTCCAGCACAGGAAGAGTTAAAGAGAACCCGAAGTGGGTTTTACAAGTCCTATTTGCATACAGAGGCTGGGTCTGCATATAATGCCTAGCCTCTGTTGCTATACTGTTTTCCCCCGACACCCCCCCCCCTCCCCTGCGCTCTGCTCTGCTAAACCTCAGCGTGTCGCCAGCAGGCTGTTTACATGTACATTGTCACTAACCGCCGCTTCCCCGCCTTCTCTACCAGCCCGTGTCCCTACCCTCCAATGAGCGGGGAGGGAAGGGACGTGGGTGGGGAGCGGTGACATAGAGGAGGCGGGGGAGCGGCATGAGTGACAGTGAACAGCCTGCTGGCCACACGCTGTGCGTCGCTAGCACAGCAGTTTACTTTGGGGCGCACAGCAGAGCGCAGAGGGGGGGCCTGGGGGGATATAATATAGCAACAGAGGCTGGGAATTATATGCAGACCCAGCCTCTGTATGCAATTAGGATTTGTAAAACCCACCTCGGGTTCTATTTAAGAAACTCCAGTTGTTATCTATGCAAAAGAGCCACTGATCTCTCCGACTTTCAAAGTCGCAGAGAGCTTCTGAAACGTATTATCTCAAGTGTCTGTCACTGTATTTTGTTTTTTTTCTGCAGAGAACAGTTCAAAAGTTCACTGGCCTGCTCTGTAAAATGATTAAGAATGCTGAGTAGTGTGTAAACTGCAAATACTAGAGAATGATGCAATGTTATAAAAAAACAAAACAACAAAAAAAAAACAACAACAACAACTATATAACTGAAAATAAAAATATGGACTGTTTTCTTTGCTACTAATGTTCTAGTAGTTATCCGTACTACACAACCAATTCATTATATCATAATTTTTTTTTTTTGCTTCAATGTCTCTAAGTAATATGTGTTAGGTGGTAGTATTTATTTTTACATAATGATTGGGTTAAAAGCCATACTTTAAAGGAATCGTCAGGCAAAAAGAAAAAAAAAACGAGTTTCACTTACCTGGGGCTTCTACCAGCCCCATGTATGTGTTAATGTTCCTGCACCAATCGGAAATGCGTAAAAATGTACACAATGCGGGCCGCCGACCCCGAGGTTGGCAAAAACGAAACTAGCTGCCAGCGGGGGACTGGAGCAGCAATGAGTGACTACGAGGGCACAGGATGGCTGCATGGGGCTGGTAGAAGCCCCAGGTAAGTGAAACTCATTTTTTTTTGGCCTGACGATTCCTTTAAGGTATTATATTACCTGTTTCAGAGAAGGGCTTATATTCGTAGGATTGGCTTCCGATTCTTGTGCTTGGAATAAGCATATGCTCTAACTTAGGCCATCCCCCCCTTCAACCTCTGGCCTAGTTGTGCTCACTTTGCAGAACCTAAAACCACCCTGACCCAGATATGCCTATTGTATACTACCCCATCTCTAGCTTCCTCCCTATTTCTTTAGATTGTAAGCTTGCAAGGACAGGGCTCTCTCACCTTTTTAGGCTCCTTTCACAGTGGGACGTTACAGGTGCACGTTAGAGCAGCCTGTAACGCACCCCACCGCACAGCAATGAAAAATCAATGGGCTGTTCACAGTGCCCACGTTGCGTTACAGTGTAACGCTGCGCCATAAGACAACGTACTGCATGCAGTACTTTATAAGCGGCAGAGCCGCGTTAGACTGTTTGCACATGCTCAGTAACGTTGGGGAGGAGCGGAGAGTGGCCAGGCACATGGCTAATTATTATTCACTGCACTCAGTGACGTGCAGTGTTTACTTCCTGGAGCGGCCACTCTGTGCGGCGATTGGCCGGCGGGATCACGTGATGCCGCATGCGTCCAAGAGTACGCATCACGGCATCAAGGACGCCAGAGTGAGCTGCACAACGCGGCTCACTCTGACGTCCAAAGCAGGGAGCATCAGGCGTTGCGTTAGGGGCACGTTATGCGACTATAACGTCCCCTAAAACGCAACGTCCTGGTGTGAAACCAGCCTTAGTAGTTTAGTAGTTTTCTCCCTGGACCAAGGCTTGTATGGCCTTATCAGAAAGCTGGCCCTAATTCAGAGGGAAGGAAACACCAGATGCAGATTATTATTGTATTACTGTACTATAACTTACAGCGCAGAAATCACTGCAACTCAAACTTACAATATGCCATGAAAAACAAATATTTGACTATTTTTAATTTTCTCTTTTCAATCTTCTTAATTTCAGATCCTCTCTGCCTGGCAGCCCATTTTTAGCCTCCTGTGCTATACATCTTTTCGTATTGAACATTGTGCCTCTACTCGGATTCTTCGTGCTGCTTCGTTTGGTGAGTTCAGTTGATGTTTTCTTTGCACACTTCCTGGACAGACTCAGTACATTAGTGGAAGGTTTACAGATCAGGGGTCCCCATTGGCTGATAGCAGGAGCCTCTGTAAGAGAACCAGGTAGGGCATTCACTTCTATGTAGGCTTACCATCAATGATGACAATCGTTCAATAGTAAAGACAATTTAAAGACAAAAAAGGTGTTTCGTGTTCTGAAGCCACTTCCTCCTGTAAATAAGTCTTGCTTATGGTAATATTTCACTCAGAGTGCTTTTTTTAGCCATAGGTAAGCCTACACCTGCCTTCTTTTTATGCTGATTTTAGCTTTTTATTTTATTTTTGGGCTCCCCCTGTACTAGCTATTTGTTTTTACACTCTGTTTGGGGGGTTCGAAATGTTTGTAATTTAAAATAAAATCTGTAAAATTCCTCTTCTTTTGGAGAAGTGACTACACTTGTATTCTAAAGGCAGAGTGGGAGTGGTACTTCCCCACATGCGATTATACTGGTTGCCAATTCGGCAACCATAAAAGTTTGAGTATCTGCATTTTTGTATAGATCTGTACTTTGCTATAGATCCCAGGGAGTGCTTGCAAAGAATAAATGAAAGAGTGAGAATCCCCTATGAAGAGATGGACTAGTCAAAAATCTGTCAGTTCCGTCAGAACTACTATAAGTGACATCAACATAGCAGTAATGTAATATATAGCTTATTTAACTCTGGAAGAACCATACTTCTTGTTTGTATTTGTTTACATGTATTTTACATTTTACCATTTTTTTGTGATCATGGTCCTTTAGAGGTGGCCATACACTCTTAGATGACCACTAGATTCGACCGTTAGATAGATCCCCGTCAGATCAAATTTAAAGTGAACCAGAGACTAAGCACCCTCATGTATTGTACCATATATATCAGTGGGATTATTAGAGAAAACACCTACCCTGCTCTCTGCTTCATCCTTCACTGCTCAGCCTGCTTGTTACCAGCCCTGATAAAATCCCCGACTGAGCATTCAGTCTGGCTCTGCTCAGGAATCATTATAGCTGAGTCTGTCTTCTCTGATGTCTTTTCAAGCCCAAGCCTGCCCCTTTCTGGCTCTGCTTTCCTGTTCTGTATACTGCAGCATCACAGAGAGCTGTGATGAGATGGGAGGAGCTGCTGGTGCAGCTATATTTGTTAGACATAAGAGGTTTTTTAGAAATGGTGAATTCATTTTGCACACAGCCCACTAAATAATATGCTTTTCGGATGAACTGTTTTGCATGGAGTTTTAGTTTAAAAAAACACAAAGAAACGGCACACCAGAGCAGCGAAAATACCAGGTATAGTATTTATTTTGTAAAATCTATCAGGGGATATGTTTATTTTGTACCAAAGCGTTCATCTCTGGTTTCCTTTAACAGAGATCTATCTGACATGTGCCACACAATAGGCATAGATTTCAGTATAAAATGACCAATTCAATTAATTTGGGTCAAAAATTGATCAACACTTTATTTGTTTACCATCTCTTTCTTATATACTAACGTCTGTGTCTTTATTAACCACCCTGGAGTTCTATTACCTGCGCCAGGGTGGCGGCGCAGCAGTTTTTGTTACATTTTTTTTTTTAAATCATGTAGCTAGCCTAGCGCTAGCTACATGATGCCCCCTCCCTGCGGCGTCCAGCACGTAGTTCCGATCACCGCCGGCGTGTAGCCACGTAAGGAATCCCGTTCTGAATGGGATTTCCTTAAGGGCTTCCCCCATCGCCATGACGACGATCGCGATGGCGTCATCGACGTCGTGACGTCATCTGGAGTTCCGATCCACCCCGCAGCGCTGCCTGGCACTGATGGGCCAGGCTGCACATGGGGTCTGGGGGGGGGGGGGGGGGCTAAATAAATAGAAAATAACAATAATACTTATTTTTTTCTGCATTCTTTCTGTAAAGCTTTCTGTAGAGCTTTAGATTGTAAGTTCGCAAGGGCAGAGCTCTCTCACCCTTTTGTGTCTTGGACTTTGTTATACATGGATTCATATTAATTTTGTCACTTTAATTACCAACTCTGTATTTTGTACCGATTCTGTATTTGGTTTATCGGTGTATGTCATTGTCTGTATTCTTTTGTACCCCATGTTTGTTTCTTAATTTGTACAGCGCCATGGAATATGTTGGTGCTTTATAAATCAATAATAATAATGCATTTATAGATTTCCACCCAATGTTCCACGATTGTTTCCTTTTGGAGAATAATTGATTCAAAAGGAATCGAATCCTACCATACACTGCAAATCAGTTTCCAATAGATTGCAGCAGGCAATCGATTGATCGATCGAACTGCAGAGTTGCATTGTTGATTAATGAATCAAAAATTGATTCCCAGCAGATGAATCGAATCTGCAAGAAATCGAATAAGAAAATTGATGAGTGTATGTGCACCTTAAAGGGAAACCAAACTGAGAAGGATACGGATTTTTCCTTTAAAAATAATACCAGTTGCCCGACTCTCCTGCTGATCCTGTGTCTCTAATACTTTCAGCCACAGCCCCTCAGCAAGCATGCAGATCAGGTGCTCTGACTGAAGTCAGACTGGATTAGCTGCATGCTTGTTTCAGGTGTGTGATTCAGCCACTACTGCAGCCAAAGAGATCAGCAGGACTGCCAGGCAACTGGTATTGTTTAAAAGGAAACCTCTTTATCCCTCTCAGTTTAGGTTGTCTTTAAAATAGTAGGGGCCATCTTTAGTTTTTATACTTTTTCTTTAAACCACGGCCTTTAGGATCACGTGACCTTTTGAGGCCTCTGGTAACATCAAAAGAGTGACAAAGGCATTTCCAGCACCCCCTGCAAGTCAGATCGGTGTTGGAACAGATGGATTAATCACATTAAGAGGTATTTCCTATATACGCCTTAACAGTCTGTCTGCATAAGGCATAAATCCGCTCAGCCATCAGTGGTAGAATCTACCTGTGACGTGGCAGCCTCTTCAATGCCCCTAAAAGCTCAGAAAATCTATTACGTCCCTCAGGTTGGTGAATATGGCTTATTTCCTAGAGAGACCTTTTTAGGATAATCGATCTTTTAAATCTGCCTTCTTAGACAGCTTTGAGGCGGAGTCCCGAGGAAGAGAATTAACCACAGTGCTTAATCCCCCTAAAGACCAGGCTATGTTTTGTGTAATGGGCCACTGCAGCTTTAAGGCCAAGCTGCAGGGTCGCACAACACAGCACACTAGTGACCCCCCCCCCTTTTCTCCCCACCAACCGAGCTGTCTGTTGGTGAGGTCTGATCGCCCCCCTTGTGTTTATTTATTTATTTTTTTATAAATATTTGTTATGCTTTTTTGATTTTTTTTTTTTTACTATTTCTTTTTTTTTTATTTTTTATAATCCCCTACCTCCCCCCAGCCGGCTTCTGCCTAGTGCCCTAGGGGGACAGCCGTGTCACAAGGATGTCCCCAGTGCAGCGATGCTGCTGATCGCAGTGCTGTACTGGTTGAATAGACAGCGATTACGCTGCTGCTCGGAGACTGATGGCGTGGCGGAGCTCCGCCCCTCAAGCAGGAGATGGGCGTGCAGCCTGCACACAATCTCCTGCAGTAGCTGGCCCCAGGACCTGACGCCCATTGGCATAGGCGGTCCTGGGGCTGCCGCCGCGGCCACGCCCATTGGCATGGGGCGGTCGGCAGGTAGTTAAAGAGAACCTGAAGTGAGAGGACTGCGGAGGCTGCCATCTTTATTCTCTAGTAAACAATGACTTCTGTGCTGATGCCCGGCCTGTAATAAGATAAGTCACTGGCCCAGAATGAGCAGCACAACAGATGCTGTGACTCTGGTGTAACTCCACTGGCTGCATGCTTGTTGCAGGAGTGTGAGGCAAACAAAACTTAAAGAGGAACTTTATCCCAGGATTGAGCATCATCCCAATCAGTAGCTGATACCCCCTTTCCCACAAGAAATCTTTACCTTTTCTCGAATAGCCAACTCTGTACCAACTCTGTATTTCATTTATTGGTGTATATCATTGTCTGATATTATCAGGGATGTCTGTGTGGCTGATATTGGGGTGAAACCCCTCCTACAGTGTGATGTCATGACCATGGTCCTGACACTTTGCTGTCTGTGAACCTTGTTGCATTGTGGGAAATAATGGCTGTTCCCAATTGCCAAGCAAGCATTATCTCCCTCTATGCATGTAACTCTCAGTAAAGAACATTCAGTACAGATCACCTGGCAGAACTAAAGATGTCACCACCAGTAATAAATTGCAGAATGTGAATCAGGGAGAGAAAAGATTTTAGAAAAGATTTAGAATGGGCAAACACTGACTAAATAATCTACAGTGGTGTGAAAAACTATTTGCCCCCTTCCTGATTTCTTATTCTTTTGCCTGTTTGTCACACTTAAATGTTATCTTCGACTAATAGTTAACAGTTTTTGATGAGCAGAAACATTTAAGTGTGACAAACATGCAAAAGAATAAGAAATCAGGAAGGGGCAAATGGTTTTTCACACCACTGTATGACTGAATATTATAAAAAATGAACATTGGTATTCATTATGATAATTTCACTACAGTTCCTCTTAAAGCGGTATAAAACCCTGACATAATATTCATTAAAAACATGTTTTCCTACTTTTTATATGCCATACGGTTATCATATTTGCATTTGTGCATAATTATTATTATTCATTTCTAAATTACAAGTTCCCAAAAGTACAGTTTTTGCTTTCAGTGCTGACTTTGCGTTTTATTTATAACTGGTTTTATTCATTATGTATTGAAGGCAGAAATGCTTTGAGTTTCTGTCTGTGTCCAGGAGCTTCTTCTGCACAGTCAGAGAATGTGTCACATTCCTCACTTGATACAATTAAGTAAACACAAGATAACATTATCTAAACTTAGAATGCCTCCAGATTTCTCTGCACTGAACTTTCAAGTCCTGTGTGTAACCCTTTGAATGTTGTTCTAGTAGAAAAAAAAATGCTGGTTGTATGTTGTATATAATATGCTGTAAATAATTTTTTAGAGCAAAGAAGAAATGCTGGGTTATATTCCGCTTTAAAGGCAGCCTGAAGCAAATGATAAAAAAATAAATTAAAAAAAATAAAAAATCAGATACTCACCTAAGGAGAGGGAGGGCTCTGAGTCCTATAGAGCCTTTCCTTTCCTCTCAAGGTCCTGTCGTTCCAGCACTAGATCCCCGTTCAAATACCTCATTGGCTATCATTCACAAAAGTGTGTTCGGTAAAAAAATCTGGGCGGGAAAATACATTCGGTATTTTAGACCTTTGTGTGCCAATTCATAAACCTTTTCACAGCTGCCTTTGAAGTTCGGTAAATTACTGCAGCCCATTGAGCAGTACAGCAGAAGTGTGGCAATATCTCTCTTTTGTTACAAGCTGTAATTATGGTTCCCTGCACAGACTCACACAGACTTCGGCTCCCTGCACAGATGACTCACACAGACTTCGGCTCCCTGCACAGATGACTCACACAGTCTTCGGCTCTCTGCACAGATGACTCACACAGTCTTCGGCTCTCTGCACAGATGACTCACACAGTCTTCGGCTCCCTGCACAGATGACTCACACAGACTTCGGCTCCCTGCACAGATGACTCACACAGACTTCGGCTCCCTGCACAGATGACTCACACAGTCTTCGGCTCTCTGCACAGATGACTCACACAGTCTTCGGCTCCCTGCACAGATGACTCACACAGACTTTGGCTCTCTGCACAGATGACTCACACAGTCTTCGGCTCCCTGCACAGATGACTCACACAGACTTTGGCTCCCTGCACAGACTCGAACAGACTGACTCACACAGACTTCGCTCCCTGCACAGACTCGAACAGACTGACTCAAAGACTTCGGCTCCCTGCACATACTCGAACAGACTGACTCACACAGACTCCAACTCCCTGCACAGACTCGCAGAGACTTTCTCCCTGCACAGCCTACTTTGCTCTTATCCGCATGCTTATCGCCTCCTCCAAGCAAGCGGTATTCTCCGTCCCAATACCGCCTTCTCTAATCTTTATGAATTGACATTTAGTGACATGCGTTGAGACACGCACAAGGCAGTAATTTACCGCACTGCTCAGGAATTTCAGCTTATCATGCGGAAACAGCTTTTATGAATTTACATTTTTGCCAGGTACTCGGTAAAGTCAGCTGTTTTCAGCATTACCACATGCAGTAATGCTTTATGAATGATAGCCATTGTGGGAGTCTTTGGAAGTCTTCAGGAGCCAGAGTGCTCCCAAAGATGGGCGGCTTTGCACTGTGCGTGCGCAAGTGTGCGAGAGAGCAGTGTGAGAGAGTACATGCGCAATACAAAGCAGCCCGTCTCTGACCCATCAGTTGGAGAATGCTAACGACACAGCGCTAGAGCAAAGGGACCATAGGAGGAACCAGAAGGCTCTAAGAACCCAGAGCCTTCCCTCTGCTCAGGTGAGTATCTGTTCCTTTTTTTTTTTTTTGCTTCAGGCCTGGAACTCACTACAAATGGCTATCACTAATCGCAATCGCTAGCGTTTTGTATGAGCGTTTTGTAAGCGATTTCATGAGCGTTTTGGGCAGCGATTTTAAAAAGTTTAAGAGCCCATTCACACTTAAACGCAAAACGCTGTCGATTTTTGCCAGCGTTTTGCGGGAGTGATTTTTCCGCGATTTCACGCAGAAAAATCACTGGACAGTGCAGCGATTTCTCCCCGATCGCGTTTAGCGCTTCTATAGCACTGAAACGCGATTGCCGGGAAATCGTCTGAAAATGGTGCAGGCTACGCGTTTGCGTTTCGCGTTTTTGGGCGATTTGCGGCGATTACCACAAATAGCCCAAGTAAGAACGGGCCCTTAGGGTTTTATTACACTAGCGCTTTCAAAAGCACTAGTGTTTGAGCGTTTTCCCAAAATGGCCGGCAAAAGTGTGAATGGGGCCTCAGCGTTTTGCCAGAGATTGTGTAGCCATTAGTATTTTTAATTCTGATGGGTCCTTTCAATTAATTTTAATTTTTTTTTTACAGTGTACAGTCATTTCAAAACGCCAGCAAAATCGCTCTGTGTAGATTTTGATGAGCGATTACACCAGCGTTTATATACTTTACAGTGCAGAAACGCTAACCGCTAAAAATGCTGCATGTCCTGCGTTTGCGATTTTGGTAATCGCAATCCCTCTAGTGGAATTTGGTCCAGCCATTAACATTAGCTGAGCGTTTAGGGAAATCGCTAGTGTTTTGAATCGCTCCCTAAACGCTCACAAAATCACTGTAGCGGGTTCCAGCCCTCAGACTCCCTTTAACCAATTCCAGACCGACGCAGTTTAAATGTACGTCGGGCGGGTGGCGCTGTGGTTCTTACCGGACGTAAGCTCCTGGCCCTGTCATTACTATAAGCCACTCCCATTGGCTTACATTAAGTGACAGGGTCAGGAGCCAATGAAAGCGGCTCCTGACCGGCGCACAGCGCTCTGCCGTCATAGCAACGGCAGAGAGAGCAGCCTGCGGCGGGGATAGAGCGGCGTGACTGCCGGGAGTGGCGGATTATTGCGGCGATTCGTCGGTATGCAGCGTTTTAGTGTACCAGCAGCCTCTGGTCCTTAAGGGAGCAGAGGCTGCTGGTACCGAAGTGGTTAAGGTATGCATCTAGATTAACCTCTTTACTTCCTCACAAGTTTACGTTAAAATAAGGACAAAAATCAGTTCCAGGCTGGTTATGTAAATTCAGGCTGTTGCAAAATGCGTACTTATGACGGGTTCTCTTTAAGGTGTTTTTGAAAGACAACATACTCCAAATGAACAAGCCCTCCGTGTCCAATCTCAACCGTCTTTTTAGCACCTACAAGGAGGGGCGCGCTCTTAGTAAAAAAATAAAATAAAACCTGCGCTGGTGAATTTTCCTTCCAGAAATAAACCGGCGCATGCAAAGTTATTTGGTTATTCCGTCCGTGCGAGGATTAGGCGCCGGCATCCTATTTATTCCCCGCATCTGATGGAGAGATTGATATTACTAATAAATAGGGTAGCATTTATTTGTGGGTGTTTGAAACTGCCGGGATCGCCATGGCAACAATAATTTTAATTATGGAGAGCTGAGATGATAACATGTATATCAGATGTGACTGAGTTTTCCCCCTAGACCGAGCTCTGATTAGACGTTTGAGGGAAGCTTTGTCTGCGGATTCCCCTTGCAGGCCGGATTTCATTATCTGCCGCAGCAGACAGCTGTTTTGCTCCCGCTATGAACCTACACTAATGCAATGAATGGAATTGACTTAAAGGCCAATGGACATCGCTTTATGAGAAAACAGATAAACACCGCTGCTGCAGAGGTGTAACCGGGGATTTCTGCCCCCTCGGGCGCGGCGCCGGCGATCACGGCCCCACCCACACCGAAAAAATACAATCAGAAAAACAAAAATACATACACAAAGCTTTTTTTTTACGGTCTTCTGTTGAGGCCCCTTACACTTGCATTGGAAACCGGCGCTGCGTTACCCTGTAACAAAACGGAAATGCAAGGAGGTGGGGTCTACCACTCTTACCACGTTGCGTAGCGACGGAAGTGCCCGATCAGGCGCCAAGTCTCCGCAAAGTCAACAGTATGTTATCCCCCAACTTCTACAGAAATGCAGCGGCGAAAGAAGTAATGTAAGTCAATGGGCGACGCAGGACTTTTAAAAATGTTGGTGGTGATGGTGCGGCACGCATGCGTGGAGTGACAGGAAAACCCTGGGAATCCCTGCAACATACTTCCTGTCCAGAAGCGAGTATGTCACTGGGCGAGGGGCAGTGAAAGGCTTCCTGGGGGGGGGGGGGCACTATGCAAATGACCCTGTCAGCACACTCAGTAGCGTGGATCTAGGGGGTTGGCCCTAGAGCTGCGCAGCCGCACTTGCGGGTATGCGGACTGTGCAGCCCCGGCCAACTCATGCGGCCATGTTTGTAGAGGCAGAAGAGCCCGACCCGGGCTCCTGATAGCTGATAACAGCCTGTGACAAACAGAACATGGCTGCCCTCATTGTATCACAGGGAGAAATAATCATATTCTTTTGAAGCTGTTTGCAGCTAGATTTGCTGTGTAAACTAAACTTTAGGTAACATATTTAGACAAGTTACTTGTTATAATTAGTTTTTCATCTCGGATCCACCTTAAGGACCGTAGGCTTATACCCCCTAGTGACCAGGCTTTTTTTTACACTTCAGGCCACTGCAGCTTTAAGAGCTTGCTGCAGGGCTGTACAACTCAGCATACAAGTGTTCCCTCCCCCCCTTTTTTTGCCCACCAAGAGAGCTTTCTGTTGGTGGGCTCTGATCGCTGCTGCAGGCTGTTGTGTGTTTTTTTTTCTTCAATAAATCATACTATTTATTTTTTAAATTTTATTATACCCCTCCCTCCCCCCCAGCAGCCAATCCCAGCGATCGGCTCTCATAGACATCAGCCTATGAGAGCCGATCGCTCTCTGAGCCTCCCAGGGGGGACAGCCCACTCCGCTCCGTCAATCAAGTGGGGATGCGAACGCATCGGCACACGTGATCTTCAGCAAAACACACCCCCAGGACTTGACGCCAATTGGTGTGGAGCAGTCGGCAAGAAGTTAAGAGTACAGATACTGTTTCCAGTACAGGAAGAGGAAGTACAGGAAGAGTTAAAGAGAACCGAGGTGGGGTTCTGACAATGCTATCTACACACAGAGGCTGGGTCTGCCTATACAGCCCAGCCTCTGTTGCTATCCAGATCCCCCCTAAGTTCCCCCTGCGCTATGCTATCCCCCATAAATCACAGCCACGCTGTGCGGGCTGTGTTTACATCTGTACTGTAAGTCTGCTGCTCCCTCCGCCTCCTGCATAGCTCCGGTCCCCGCCCACTTCCCTTACCTCCAATCAGGAGGCGGAGGGAGCAGCAGACTGACACTATAGAGGTAAACACAGCCCGCTGCGACACGCTGCATGTCGACAGCGCGACTGTGATTTATGGGGGATAGCAGAGCGCAGGGGAGGCTTAGGGGGATTAGGATAGCAACAGAGGCTGGGCTGTATAGGCAGACCCAGCCTCTGTACGTGGATTGCATTGTCAGAACAAAAACAATATCGTTTTTGCATTGAAAATTTGCGATTGCGCGCGTTAATTCACAATCGCGAAAATGCGCATGAAAACGGCTGTGATATGAGTTATCACGGTTATCACGGTTTAGTGAATCAAGCCCCTGGTGTCCACCAGCCCAGAGACAGATTTAGATAACATTTTTTCTCCTGGGACGTTGAAAGGGTCATTAGCTCTGCTTGAGATATAGTTTAAAATAAAGGGTGTGGCTTGTAATTGCAAATATTAGAAAATGATGCAATGTTATAAAAAAAAAAGCTATTTCTCTAAAAATACCAATATGAGACTATTTTCTTTGCTACTAGTGTTCTATTGAACTACAGTACTACGAATCATTACATCAAAAGTTTTTTTTCACTTCAGTGTCACTTTAACCATTTCAGCCACCCAGACGTGATCCTCACGTCCAGACGGCTGCTCTGCTGCGGTGCCGCGCTTCGGCGCGCGATCGCTCCCGTGCTGTCCCCCGGTAGCCCTGGGATCAGTGAACAGGAATATGGTTCACGATCACCGATCCGTGTCCCCAGCAGAGAAACTGAAGCGCTCTTACAAGAGGCTTCAGTCTTTCTGCATGTAAAATTTTCCACGTCCTCCTTGTGCTTCCAGTTAGCGAGAAGCACAAGGAGGAAAAAAAACCTCAAGTTGGCCATCTTGTGGCCAAATAGTAAAACTACATCTACATCTTTTTTACATTACAATTTACACATATAATAACATTAAAAATGAACTGTTTATTTCCCACACCAAAATATTACCCAAATAAAATTTTTAATGGAAAAAAAAATTACAATTGAAAAAAAAAAAACATAAATAGTTACCTAAGGGTCTGAACTTTTTAAATATGCATTTGAAGGGGGTATACTACAAACATTTTTTAAATTCTAAGCTTGTAAATAGTGATGGAAGCAAAATGGAAAAAATGCACCTTTATTTCCAAATAAAATATTGCCGCCATACACTGTGATAGGGACAAAATTTAAATGGTGTCATAACCGAGACAAACGGGCAAATAAAATACATACGTTTTATTTATGGTAGCGTGGATTATTTTAAAGCTATAATGGACGAAAACTGAGAAATAATGAATTTTTTTCATTCTTATTTATCCTATTAAAATGCATTTATAAAAAAATAATTCTTAGCAAAATGTACCACCCAAAGAAAGCCTAATTAGTGGCGGAAAAAAACAAGATATAGATCAATAAATTGTGTTAAGAAGTGATAAAGTTATTGGTGAATGAATGGGAGGTGAAAATTGCTCTGATGCATAAGGTGAAAAATCCCGCGGGCTGAAGCGATGACGGGCAGATTCGACTAAGAGACAAGTCTCTCTCTAATTGAATCTGATCGGAGAGGGATCTCCTGGCTGCCCATACACCACAGGCTGATTCCTGATCAATTTCATCCTGCAATCTCTCGGGAATCGTCCGAGCTCGCCGCTTCCACTACATCCACCGCCTCGCCGCTGTTGCCCTAATGTATAACTGTGTATGTAACATGTACACTTATACATTACCTGTCCCCGTGTTGCTATGCCTGTCGTCCTTCTGAATCCTCCGCTCTTCCATAGCTGCATACATGGTGCAGGCGTGATGTGTGATGTCACACAAGCACCAGCAGCGTGTATGGGGCTAACAGAAAAGCAGAGATCCGGAAGATGGATGGACGCCACAACACAGGACAGGTCATGTATAAATGCACATACTACATACACATTACAGGAAAAATGTTGGGGGTTTCGTTGTGTCCCGATATCGCTTGCGGTTACCGACACGCACCTGACCGACCACAACAGCCCGACATCTTGCAGCATGGTCAACCGATATATATCCGGGCCGAAATTGGTCGCATTGCCGGTGGGGCATGCACTTGGCGGCACCAATTTTCAACCGGTTCCGATTATAATAATAAAATTGGATGGTCGATCGGCCACCAAGTCGTCAGATATATGGCCAACTTACACTCTTTCTAGGAAGCACCCTGGGCAAAGCATAGAAAGCCAGACAGGCCTGTCTGGTATACTGTGCTATGAGAGGTGTACTCTTAGGCCCAGTGCAGTGCTCACCAAAACCCGCTAGCAGATCCGCAAAATGGTAGCAGATTTTGAAACGCTTTTTCTTATTTTTCTGTAGCGTTTCAGCTAGCATTTTGCGGTTTTGGGAAGCGTTTTTGGTGTAGTAGATTTCTGATATTGTTACAGTAAAGCTGTTACTGAACAGCTTCCGTAACAAAAACGCCTGCAAAACCGCTCTGAACTGCCGTTTTTCAGAGCGGTTTGCGGTTTTCCTATACTTAACATTGAGGCAGAAACGCATCCGTAATCCAAAATCTGCAGCAGCCCGGGAGTATGCGTTTCTGCAAAATACCTCCCGCTCTGGTGTGCACCAGTCCATTGAAATACATTACCCAAGCGTATCCGCAGCCGCAAGCGGATCGAAAAAAGCTGCCGAACCGCTCTGCTGTGCACTAGGCCTTAGTCCCAGTGCACACCAAAAACCTCTAGCAGATCCGCGTTTTACTAGAGGTTTTTGAAGCAGATTTCAGAGCGATTATAGGCATGTATAGAAAGATGTTTTCTACACATGCCTAGCATTTTCTGGAGCGTTTTTGTGTAGCAGATTACAAATATTGTTACAGCAAAGCTGTTACTGAACAGCTACTGTAACAAAAAACGCCTGGAAAACCGCTCTGATCTAGCGTTTTTCAGAGCAGTTTTCCACTTTCCTATACTTTAACATTGAGGCAGAAATGCCTCAGAAATCTAAAAAATGCTGCAGCCCCCGAGTTTGCGTTTGTGGAAAAAACGAGCCGATCTGGTGTGCACCATCCCATTCTCTTTCATTAGCCAAGCGGTTATCCCCTGCAAGCGTTTTAAAAAACGCTCCAGAACCGCTCTGGTGTGCACCAGCCCTCAGACAAAAAAAAAAAAATGTATGGCACTGCCCACAGTCATATATAACTCGACAGGCTCTGCTTCATTAAATGATGCTGCCCTCAAAAAACAGGAAGTTCGCTGCCATCATCATATAATTTCTGCTGCCCATGTTTAGTATACTGTGACACAGGACATTAGACAAGCGACAGTATTGTGCTCAGTACTGTGATAGTCTGGAATTGTGGTCTGTCGAGAGCAAGCGTGAGATGAAAATCTATTAGACCTATCAGCTTGATCTGTATGGGCCTTCCATCTGTTTTTTTTTCTTAAATCCTTATCTGCGAATCATTAAAACTGAAATTGTTCCTCCCAGGTGGAAGAACAAAATTAAATGAGTTCTCGGTAATAAGGGCAAACATACTTTTTCTAATTATTTAGCAATTAATATAATACCCAACAGGCAATAACTTGCGGGCAAGGAGGGAGAGCCCGTGGTCTGGTGTTAATGGCACTTGTTTTAAAGTGGCAGGCTGTGATTAATGAGTGTAGCAAGTGTGTGACAACACTTTCCGTAGGAAAGGCTCCCTGGAAATAGCGAGCGCTGGAATACGGGACAAGAATACATCCCCAGCTTTTATTTGTTTCGCGTGTCACATCCGTTTTATTAGACAGCGCGGATTTTTACTGAGGAGTTACGTCCGTGATGATAATTATAACTGATAATGGAAGGTGATGAATATTACCGGCGTCGTCTCTGGGGTGGCAGCACTGATTAGCTATCTACCCCCCGACCCAATACAAATTCACAAAGAATTAATAGTGTCTTATAAAGAATAGTGGTTTTATATCTTCTTTACAGGGTGTGTTATGACAAAAAAAATATAGGGAGACATTTATCAAAAGTGTCTGAGACAAAATATTGGAAGGTTTCTAGAAATCCGTGCAGAATTGTCTCAGACATTCTAAGAAATCACTAGATTTGCAGATTCCTGCTTAAAGGGGAACTTCAGCCTAAACAAACATACTGTCATCAAGTTACATTAGTTATGTTAATTAGAATAGATAGGTAATATGATCTCTT
The DNA here is from genome assembly GCF_040937935.1 of Hyperolius riggenbachi. Classification (NCBI taxonomy): domain Eukaryota; kingdom Metazoa; phylum Chordata; class Amphibia; order Anura; family Hyperoliidae; genus Hyperolius; species Hyperolius riggenbachi. The sequence continues at coordinate 470,273,125 of NC_090649.1, read as the reverse complement.
ACCCACCCTGTTTTAAAAGAAATGGCAAATGTTTGTGATTCATGGGGGCTGCCATCTTTGTCATGGGGGCAGCCGTCTTTTTGGTTGAAAGGAGGTGACAAGGAGCAGGAGACACAGTTCCAACTGTCCTGTGTCCTGATTACCCCTCCCAGCTGCACACGCTAGGCTTCAAATGTCAAATTCAAAATGTCAAAAAAAAAAAAAAAATTGCACCAAAACAGCAGAACGAGAACAACAACATCAGAAATCCCATCATGCTCTGCACAGCATCAGGGGAAAAAAGCCCGGGCAGTTTTCTTCTGTGCAGCTAAAAATGAGGCTTGTATAAGAGAAACAAAGTTCTGATGCTGTGAAACTGTTAAAGAAACACCAAGCCTTTTCAGTGCTGCTGAGTCGATTTTTAGTCCGGAGGTTCACTTTAAACTGTTAGAAATAGGAGGAGTTAGGAAGGTCTCTCAGGCAGTGCGTTGTGTGAGGGATATTACTGTTGCTGAGGTAACCAACACATCTGTTGTCAGCAGGCTCTGAGTGAGGGGGAGGAGCCCTTTACAAATCACATTTATCCTGCACTGCTGCAGTATCTGGAGAACTGCTATAATGCACGTCTTAATCTGCGGCAGTTTAGGGATGGATTTGCACTGTTCTTAGCTGTAGTGCAGCTCTAGAAATCCATGCTTAACTGCCGCTATTACGTAGGATTTGAGAAGTTTCTTATTATCATGCAGAACAGTTCCCCCCTGCTGGTTAGAACAACTGTCAGTAATGCTTTGATAAATTTGTCGCATTGTGTAGTGCTTTTCAGAGTACATTAGATTGGGAGGACGCACACCTAGTGTAACTCTTAAAATGAAGGTGCAGGGTAAATATAAACTAAAAATCTACTCACCTGGGGTTTCCTCCAGCCCCTGGCAGCCGTGCCCTCACCGCAGCTCCGCATGCAGGCGGTGGCCTGGGGTCCACTAGGGTGTGGATGCCGACCTCACCAGGTTGGCATCTACTGCGCCTGCGTGAGAGGACCTCGCGGTTGCACTGACGTACTCCAGAGTGTACTGCGCACTCCAGATGACATCAGCGCAACCTCCAGCAACACTCACGGAGGCGCAGTAGATGCTGACCTGACGCGGTTGGCATCTGCACCAGAGGGGGCCCCAGGCCACTGGCTGATTGCTAAGCTGCGGCGAGGGCACAGGGCGGCTGCCAGAGGCTGGAGGAAGCCCCGGGTAAGTAGAGTTTTTTTGTTTTTATGCACTCTGCACCTCCCCATTAAGCAATAAAAAGTAAGAAAAAATAAGCTTACCTCAAGATACAAATGGCAACGCGTTTCGCAGGTTGTACACACGTCATCAGGTCAAAACTGTATCAAAAGTAGTGCTATAGTTGGGCTCATGAACCGAAGCAGGTGTTTTCGGCGCTTAATGCTAAGCGCCAAAATTAGGCGCCCCATAGCAGTAATGTTATACTGCGTGGGGTGCATAAGGGTAATTCAGGGCTTTGAATTATACCTCCCTTTGAGTTGTGACGTAGAATTTTAGACTTAAAGAGTAACTGTTCGCCCCCAAAGTGAAATTAAAATCTTAACAGCAATGTTTTATTTAGATTTAAAGTGATCAAAAAAGCCAATGCAGAACTTAAAAATCAATATAATTTTGTTACTATGTAGCCTTTTGCCCAAGCTAAGGACGCAAAGCCGCATATCAGATACTGATGAGCATGCAGAGCATGCCTATGTCTGCCCGACCCCCCTCTCCCCCCTCTCCCCCCCAGGACCAGGTGCCGATCTATTCGCACCACAAACAGCTGACCGCTCTGACAGGGAGAGAGAGCGGCAGCACTTCCAGCACAGCCACGGCAGAGCAGCCGCCACCGTGCATCTCTCTCACATGTGACTCGGCGGCGGCTGCTCTGCGTGGCTGCACTGGAAGTGCTGCCGCTCTCTCTCCCTGTCAGAGCGGTCAGCTGTTTGTGGTGCGAATAGATCGGCACCTGGTCCTGGGGGGGAGAGGGGGGAGAGGGGGGTCGGGCAGACATAGGCATGCTCTGCATGCTCATCAGTATCTGATATGCGGCTTTGCGTCCTTAGCTTGGGCAAAAGGCTACATAGTAACAAAATTATATTGATTTTTAAGTTCTGCATTGGCTTTTTGGATCACTTTAATACTAAATAAACCATTGCTGTAGAGATTTAAATTTCACTTTGGGGGCGAACAGTTACTCTTTAAGCGGCAGCAGGGAGAGCCGTCATTTGGCTCACCCTGCACCCAGCTCACCGGCGGCATACACATACGTAAGCTCAGGAGTGCCAATGCTATAGAAATAAAGAGAGCCCACTATGGTGTAGTATTTTTTATTCAATTGGAAGTGAAAATAATATACTCACATATGTGATATTATAATATTATACTTACAAGTGTGGGCTACCCCTAGGTAACAACTTTTTAGGCAGCAGGGCATGCTCTCTGGGGATTTTAAGATGTTGCTCTTTGTACACAGGAAAAATGGGACTCCTCCACCTCGGGTGGACTCAGTGTATGTAACAGCGATGAAACAGAGGCACCAATCAGGATAAAAGAATGTTAAAATGAATAAAAGTAGCAGAAGCAGTACTCACCTCCCTGTAGCATATTCTGTACGAATTTAGCATCATTAACTCTTTAATAATGTACTCCAAAGTATGCAGAGTGTTTCGTGGTAGACAGCCCACTTCATCAGGCAGTAAAACGGGAGCAGCTGTTTTAATAGCAAAGCAAGCGGGGCGCCTCTATACCGGAGGCACCATGCTCGCTTTGAGCATCCTTTTATTACGGTCTAGCCAACTCCAGAGCAGCTGTTGCTTTGGACCACACTGTTATGTAGGGGTCATGCTGGGGTCATGTTGGCCATTCTTGTTATATGACAAGGCAAGGTAGACTTCAAAGTATGCAGAGCGTTTCATGGGACACAGCCCCCTTCCGCAGGCAGTAAAACAGAAGCAGCTTTTTTTAACCTCCCTGGCGTTCAATTTTCCCAGGATTTGTGTGGAAAAAGTGTTAAAATTAATTTTTATAACTTTTTTTTTGTTTTTGTAACTTTACAAAATGTGTCAACCAAAGGTCTAGTATACAGAGCAGGAGAGTATTGATGTGTATGCACATTTATACTGTTCACAGCATGTTTTGTATGGATAGATAATCTGTCAATACCTGGATAGGGGAATACGTATGTAGAAGAGCAAGTATTTATCTACTTATATATGTGGGTTTTTTTCTGAGATAGTATGGCTGACAGCTCCTCTTTAAGCAATGAGCATCCTATAAAGCAGGAAGGGATGTTTTCTGGCCCATCAGCTGTGGCGGCTCTGCCCATGTGTCACTCGGCGCTCTGAGACCCGGGGAAAGTCTGTTATAACGACATCAGCAGGGGGCTAATGAAAAGGCTTTGTTGATTTTAACGAATTGCAAGCAACTGTAGCCAAAATAAATATAATCTTCTTTTTGGATTAGTCGTTACAGATGATTTTACCTACTAACTATGATTAACGGGCCTTGCAGACGGCAGCGGTGGCTGCTCCCTGGTGACGCCTCCCAGAACAGCAATAAACAGGCGTAAACAGACACACACTGACACTCCACCGGCTCCTCTCCGCAAACGGCCCATACACAGTGCACAATACAAACCAAACTGTCCGAGCCAGCGTTTATAGGAATGCTGAGTGACTGCTGGCAGGGAGGATCAGTCAGGTTAAAGGAAATTTAAAGCGGGAATCAATTTAACTTACCTGAAGCTTCTTGCAGCCCCCTGGAGTCATCCTGTGCCGCGCTGTACTATTAAAGCTGCGTACCCACCTGGCGATTTTCAAACGACGTCGCAAGGTGGGTACAGGCGCACAATCGCGAAAGTCGCCTAGCGTCACGCTGATGACAACGGGCCGACACAGCAGATCAGATCTTTGAGATCCCTGACGACACAGCGCAAAGTACGGCGATCATGGAAGTCTCACTCGCGCCGCCGTGTTCGTCGCGTGACCTCACGCTTTAACCTGCTGACAGGAAGAGGCGTCGCTGTTGACCGTCGTCAAGGGGACATCGCGGGAGCCGTCGGTCAGCATCGGTGACCCCTGCAAAGCTGGCCGGCCATACGCCTCCTTACCACGTCCTCATGCACAGCAGAGTTCCGCCCATGGGCAGTACGCAAAAATTGCTAGTGCTCATGCGGCAACAGGAGCGCGATCAGGGTGGGCGTGGCTCGGGGGCCTTGCATGCGCAGTAGCTTCCGACTGGCCATGACCAGCCAGCTTTGAGGGGGTCTCCACTGCTCGCTGGAGGGTCTCGGAAGAATGGCGCAGGCCTAGGACGACTGCAGGGGCCTGCAAGCTGTCCCGAGTAAGTTACATTGATTTTTTTTTTTTGTCCTTAGTAACCCTTTAAAGAGGAACTCCAGTGAAAATAATGTAATAAAATAAGTGCTTCATTTTTACAATAATTATGTATACATGATTTGGTCAATGTTTGCCCATTGTAAAATATTTTAAATCCCTGATTCACATTCTGACATTTATTACATGGTGCCATTTTTACTGCTGGCAGGTGATGTAGCTGCTGCATGCTTTTTTAGCAGTTGTGAACAGCTGTAAACAGCTATTTCCCACAATGCAACAAGGTTCACAGACAGGAAACTGCCAGGAGTCCCACGGTTCTCAGAGTTTTTTGTGGGAGGGGTTTCACCACAATATCAGTCATACAGCGCCCCCTGATGGTCTGTTTGTGAAAAGGAATAGATTTCTCATGTAAAAGGGGCTATCAGCTTTTCTCTGCGCTTTGAGCTTAGAAAATCGCTTTTGTAAAGCGCTTTTCTAAGCACTTTTGCTGAGGGATTGAGATTTTTACTTCCTGACGTTAGTCAGAAAGTGAACTCTTTCACCCATTGTGCTCTGGAAATCGCTATACAGAGCGATTTTTCAATCGTTTTGTGATTTTCCTATACCTTCTATTATAGCAAAAGCGCTCAGAAAATGGTACATGTAGCGCCGTTTGCAATTTGCTGAAAATCGAAACGCTTACATGTGAACCCTCTCACAGGAAATCATTGCCCAAGTGCATTTAGGGTGATTTTAGGGCGCTACTTATTGTATGGGAGGCGGGGAGAGGAGAGAGGGGGGGGGGGAGAGGAGAGAGGCAGTGTGAAAGCCGGCGGCTTCATCTATTACATTGCCGCCGGCTATATTTAATTAAATTAAGCAACTTGTAATAAATTTGGGCGCAGCGAGACGGCGTAAACATAACATTTCTAACATTGGCCACTGCGCTGCGGCCACTTCGCACATTGGCCGGCCAGGCCAGGTTCTGGCCGTAACATATACACAGTCCTCAAAAGGTTGCTACCCTCCACTCATTGAGTTTGAGTGAGTATCTATCCGGGCAATAATTTGTGTATCCCTTATAGACTAGAGGTGGCCAGCATGTCCTATCAATATCAATAAAATCATAGATTGTGTGGACATGTTTCTCCTCTGACTCAATAGATGTATGGTCGATCGGTCCGCAAAATCACTAGATGTATATCCAGTGATTTTGCGGGCCGATCGACCATACATGTATTGAGTCAGAGGAGAAACATGTCCACCCAATCTATGATTTTATTGATATTGATCAGACATGCTGAAATATCTCGGTCGCAAGAGCTCGATCAGGTGAGCTTTGGTAATGACGTGTTATATCACGATGGCCAATCTACCCAATGGTTCCCTGTCCGATGTCCCCTCCTCTCCTAGTATATCACGATGGCCAATCTACCCGACAGACCCCTGGCCAGTGTCCTCTCCTCCTCCACCCTCCGCTCATCCCCTAAGGTGTAAAATGTCCCTCCGCACCCATGTGCAGTGTTTTAACATCCCATCTCTCCACCAATGTGACTCCAGCCCTCCTCCACCTTCACGGTTGCGTCCGCTTTTACTATGAGTTTCTGTACCACATGGCACCAGGCGCATGTGTCACCACACACATAATCTATGTCACACGCGGACATCGGTGCCGGGGGAGTAGGCCAGGAATCGCACTGGCAGACAGGTGAGATTTTAGGGTGCACAGGCACTTGGGGAACATTTAATCTCCTCATAGCTCCCAACTGTCCCCCTTTTGGAGGGACAGTCCCTCTTTGGGAACCAAATCTCCCTGTCCATCTGTCCCTCCTTCTTCCTTATTTGTCCCTCTGTCAAGACTGATGCACAGATCTGTGTTAATATGTGTATTGTTCTACTGAAAATGTGTTTAACTGACTTTTTTATTTCCATCAATAAAATGGATGTATTTCTTATTTTCAAATGTTACATTTAAGAAAAACTAATGGTGATAGAGGGGAACAGTGTGGTTTGAATAATAAAACGACATCTTTTGATTTTGAATTGTTTGTGAAATACATGGCGAGGGGTGTGGTGGGGGTGTGGTTAGCGGTGTGGCATGGGTGTTTCTTGAAGTTATCTCAAAAAGTTGGGAGGCATGTTTTCATACAGGCGGCCTGAAATCTATTGTGATCGGACTGCGGTGTAAGGGGAGGCAACAGATCCCTCTCTGATCAGATTTCATTCAAGAGAGAGATCTTTCTCATTGTTGATCTGCCCATACATCGCCTGATATATGGGCACCTTTACTTTATGAAACAGCATCATTTCAGTCTATCAGTTTCTTATTGGCGCATGTAAAACTAATTAAAGGGACTCCGAGCATCTCTCATGGGTATTCCTTTAAAGAGACTCTGACCAGTACTGCAAAGTACTTAAAGATGCATACCTTTCTGTAGCTTGTGCTCTCCTCTTTCATTTGATACCTGAATCGCCGTTCTACACCAAATAGTTTTCATTCGATTTCAATTTAAAAATCCCGGCTGCCATCTTGGCTATGTTATAACTTCCGGATCACCCCTGTCTTCTCTGTTAGAGAAGTGCATCACTGAATGAAGCAGGAAGAGGAAGTGACACGCATGGCCATTACAAGAGGCTCCTCCAGAGGGGTCATAGCACGACTTTGTTGGTAGTCGTCTGGCTTAAAGGCATGCCCATGAGAGGTGCTCAGAGTCCCTTTAATGATGCCTACAATCATACAGAAGAGTATCCAAAAACGACTAATAGTCGCTGATGGGTAAATATAGTATCGATACTGAATAAACCGATTGCAGTAAGTTTGGCCAGTATTAAGCTGGTATATAAAGTGGGGCCTCGGGGCAAAAGTAACCTGGGGGCACGCATGAACTTGGACAAGGTGAGTATGTGTCTGTTCAGACTGCTTTGATAATGCTGGTGGGGCGGACGTGGCGGGGCTTGGCCACATAATTTAATGGGGTGATAAGGGTTACTCGGGGCCCCTATGGATGCTGGGGCCCTGGAGCAATTGCCCCCTTTGCCACTATGGTAGTGCCAACCCTGCTGGTTTATATCTGCAATGTTAAGAGGAAATGTAAGTCATCAGGCATGATTATTTTATATGCTGTGTCTCGTCATTTATATTTTGTTTTGCTTTGGCCGGTCGTTAGATGTCTGCTTATTATTCATTGCTTTGGACTGGAGTTTCTGTTTCCTCGCAGTGTCTGTCAGCAGCACAGATTCCGCTCTGCAGTACGGGGGGAAAGCAGACATTTGCTGCGGTAATTTGCACAGAAGTTCCAAGGACAGGACCTGACCACTCTTTCTGCTGGCAGTTGGTATCAGTCTGTCGGGGTCCCATGGCTGTCAAGAGCACCTTGACTTGTCTTGATGGGTGTTTTATTTTCGGAAGTAAACAGATCGCGGATGCTCGTGTTGGGAGAGAGGAGCAGACACAGAGATTTTTCAATTTTCCACAGTTCCTCCTCTTTTTTTTTTTACATTGCAGCTCCATCCTTTGTCACAGTATATAATATATAATATATACTGTATGTATGTATATATGTGTATATATATGTATATATATATATATATATATATATATACATACATACATACATACATACATACATACATACATACATACATACATACTGAAATATTCTTATTAAATATTTTGTTCTTTACATAGTTAAATGTGCTGACAATGAAATCACACAAATATTATCAGTGGAAATCAAATGTATCAACCCATGGAGGTTTGGATTTGGAGTCACACTCAAAATTAAAGTGGAAAAAAACACTACAGACCAAAATTTGATGTAATGTCCTTAAAACCGGTCAAAATGAGTCTCAGTAGTGTGTGTGGCCTCCGTGTGCCTGTATGATCTCCCTACAACGCCTGGGCATGCTCCTGATGAGGTGGCGGATGGTCTCCTGAGGGATCTCCTCCCACATCTGGACTAAAGCATCCACCAACTCCTGGACAGTCTGTGGTGCAGCCTGGCATTGGTGGATGAAGCGAGACATGATGTCCCAGATGTGCTTAGTTGGATTCAGGTCTGGGGAACGGGAGGGCCAGTCCATAGCATCAATGCCTTCTTCTTGCAGGAACTGCAGACACACTCCAGCCACGAGGTCTAGCATTGTCTCGCATTAGGAGGAACCCAGGGCCAACCAACCACACCAGCAGCATATGGTCTCACAAGGGGTCTGAGGATCTCATCTCGGTACCTAATAGCAGTCAGGCTACCTCTGGCGAGCACATGGAGGGCTGTGGGGCCCCCCCAAAGAAATTCCCCCCCACACCATTACTGACCCACTGCCAAACCAGTCATGCTGGAGGATGTTGTAGGCAGCAGAATGTTCTCCCTGATGTCTCCAGACTCTGCCACCTCTGTCACATGTGCTCAGTGTGAACTTGCTTCAATCTGTGAAGAGCACAGGGCGCAAGTGGCGAATTTACCAATCTTGGTGTTCTATGGCAAATGCCAAACGTCCTGCACGGTGTTGAGCTGAAAGGTGGGGGACCTGTGGATGTTGGGACCTCTTACCACCCTCATAGAGTCTGTTTCTGACCTCCTGTTCCTCCTTGCAGAAAGGCGGAGGTAGTGGTCCTGCTTGCTGGGTTGTTGCCCTCCTACGGCCTCCTCCACATCTCCTGATGTACTGGCCTGTCTCCTGGTAGCGCCTCCATGCTCTGAACACTATGCTGACAGACACAGCAAACCTTCTTGCCCCAGCTCGCATTGATGTGCCATCCTGGATGAGCTGCACTACCTGAGCCACTTGTGTAGGTTGTAGACTCCGCCTCATGCTACCGCCGGTATTCAAAAGTGACCAAAACATCCACCAGAACCACTCCTTTATTGGGGATATCTTGCTAATTGCCTATCATTTCCACCTGTTGTCTATTCTATTTGCACAACAGCATATGAAATTGATTGTCAATCAGTGTTGCTACCAGTTGACAGTTGGAGTTGCATTGTGTTGTTAAGGGCCCATTCACACTTGCAGATCGCAAAATGCTGGTGATTTTGCTAGCGTTTTGCTCTGGCGTTTTTTGGGGATTAACGCCCAAAAAAATCACCATTCACACCTGACGATTTTTTTGCAATCGCTTTTTGCGCTTCTATAGCACTGAAATGAGAAACGGGAAATCACCTGAAAATGGTGCAGGCGATGCGTTTGCGTTTAGCAATTTTGGGCGATTTGCGGCGATCAGTGCAAATTGCCCTAAATGAGAACGGGCCCATAGACTTTTATTACGCTAGCGCGTATATACTGTATATTCCTGCGTATAAGACTACTTTTTAACCCTTGAAAATCTTTTGAAAAGTTGGGGGTCGTCTTATACGCCGGGTGTCATTGATGTCGGGTGATACGCCCTATCCTGTTACCGCCTCTCAGATCTCCCTGCTGTCTATTCTTCCATACCGCTCTGATAAACAGGTAGACAAAGAGAGCTGACCAGTGTACTTAAGGAGAGTTGACCAATGCAACAAGTCAATTGACTATATACTGTTATATACTGGGTAACACATACAGTACAGCACCAGTATCTGTTCACACACAGCACCAGTACATGATTTTTTTATTTTAATTTGGTGTGCGCTGGACGAGGGGTAGTCTTATACAGCGAGTATATCCCAAACTCTATATTTTAACTGGAAAAGTTGGGGGGTCGTCTTATACGCCGGAATATACGATATGTATATATATATATATATATATATATATATCATCTCATAAACTCACCATTTTCTTCTTACAACGATTCCTTCCAGTTCTGACAAGATTTCAGTCAGAACTGAAATATATACTGTATATACTCGCATATAAGCCGACCCGTATATAAGCCGACCCCCTAACTTTTACCTGAAAAACCAGGGAAAAATGATTGACCCCCATATAAGCCGGGGGTAGGAAATGCTGGCCGCCTTATTCCCCTAGTGTGTCCCATTATAGCTAGTAAAGTGCCCAGTATAGGTAGGTAGTGCCCCAGTATAGCTAGTATAGTGCCCAGTATAGCTAGTATAGTGCTCAGTATAGCTAGTAAAGTGCCCCAGTATAGCTAGTATAGTGCCCAGTATAGCTAGTATAGTGGTCAGTCTAGCTAGTAATGTGCCCCAGTTTAGCTAGTATAGTGCTCAGAATAGCTAGTATAGTGCTCAGTCTAGCTAGTATAGTGCTCAGTCTAGCTAGTAATGTGCCCCAGTTTTGCGAGTATAGCGCTCAGTATAGCTAGTAATGTGCCCCAGTTTAGCTAGTATAGTGCTCAGTCTAGCTAGTAATGTGCCCCAGTTTAGCTAGTATAGTGCTCAGTTTAGCTAGTATAGTGCTCAGTATAGCTAGTAATGTGCCCCAGTTTAGCTAGTATAGTGCTCAGTATAGCTAGTAATGTGCCCCAGTTTAGCTAGTATAGTGCTCAGTATAGCTAGTATAGCGCTCAGTATAGCTAGTAATGTGCCCCAGTTTAGCTAGTATAGTGCTCAGTCTAGCTAGTAATGTGCCCCAGTTTAGCTAGTATAGTGCTCAGTCTAGCTAGTAATGTGCCCCAGTTTAGCTAGTATAGTGCTCAGTATAGCTAGTATAGTGCTCAGTCTAGCTAGTAATGTGCCCCAGTTTAGCTAGTATAGTGCTCAGTATAGCTAGTATAGCGCTCAGTATAGCTAGTAATGTGCCCCAGTTTAGCTAGTATAGTGCTCAGTCTAGCTAGTAATGTGCCCCAGTTTAGCTAGTATAGTGCTCAGTATAGCTAGTAATGTGCCCCAGTTTAGCTAGTATAGTGCTCAGTATAGCTAGTAATGTGCCCCAGTTTAGCTAGTATAGTGCTCAGTATAGCTACTAATGTGCCCCAGTTTAGCTAGTATAGTGCTCAGTATAGCTAGTATAGTGCTCAGTCTAGCTAGTAATGTGCCCCAGTTTAGCTAGTATAGTGCTCAGAATAGCTAGTATAGTGCTCAGTCTAGCTAGTAATGTGCCCCAGTTTAGCTAGTATAGTGCTCAGTATAGCTAGTATAGTGCTCAGTCTAGCTAGTAATGTGCCCCAGTTTAGCTAGTATAGTGCTCAGAATAGCTAGTATAGTGCTCAGTCTATCTAGTAATGTGCCCCAGTTTAGCTAGTATAGTGCTCAGAATAGCTAGTATAGTGCTCAGTCTAGCTAGTAATGTGCCCCAGTTTAGCTAGTATAGTGCTCAGTCTAGCTAGTATAGTGCTCAGTCTAGCTAGTAATGTGCCCCAGTTTAGCTAGTATAGTGCTCAGTATAGCTAGTATAGTGCTCAGTCTAGCTAGTAATGTGCCCCAGTTTAGCTAGTATAGTGCTCAGAATAGCTAATATAGTGCTCAGTCTAGCTAGTAATGTGCCCCAGTTTAGCTAGTATAGTGCTCAGTATAGCGCTCAGTATAGCTGGTCCGCCGGTCCTCCGCTCCCCCCTCGGCCGCCGCTGCTATTACCTTTCCGCATCTTCTATTCCCCTCTCCGTGCTGCTTGTAAACATTCACAGCAGCGCGCCTGGCGCTGCTACTGTGACGAGCGGCGAGCCAGGAAAGAGCGGTTCCCATAGTAACAGGAAGCCGCGCTCTTTCCTGCCTCGTCACAGTAGAAGCGCCTGGCGCGCTGCTGTGAATGTTTACAAGCAGCACGGAGAGGGGAATAGAAGATGCGGAAAGGTAATAGCAGCGGCGGCGGCCTTGGGGGGAGCGGGGGACCGGCGGACCAGTGGAGGGGGGGACCCGCGGACCAACATGACTCGCATACAAGCCGACCCCCCAACTTTTGGCCCCCTTTTTGGGGGTCAAAAATTCAGCTTGTATGCGAGTAAATACGGTAAGTTGTGGTCAGTTATATATCACTCGCTGTCAGTTATAACTGAAAGGACAACTGATGAGCAAGGTAATGTCCATGCTTTCCTATAGCTTAGAGTGACACTGAAGCGGAAAAAAAATATGATATAATAAATTGTATGTGTAGTATGGATAATTTATAGAACATTAGTAGCTAAGAAAAGAGTCTCATATTTTTATTTTCAGTTATATAGGTTTTTATATAACATTGCATCATTCTCTAATATTTACTACTTACACACTACTCTCAACATTCTAAATGATTTCACAGAGCAGACTAATGAACTTTTGAACTTTACTCTGCAGAAAAAACAAAATACAGTGACAGACACTTGAGATAATAAGCTTCAGCAGACAGAGCTCTCTGCAACTTTGAAAGTCGTGGAGCTCAGAGAAGCTCTTTTGCATAGATAACAACTGGAGTTTCTTAAAGAGACCCTTAAGTCTCCCAAAAACCCAGTTTTTATTTCATTTGCCACCTAAAACGCCGCATACCCGCAGCTGAATACTCACTATAACCCCCAAAATCCCTGGGCAAAAATGCACGACTTTCTTGGTCGTGGATTTTGCTGCCCTAAGGAGGCAGAGCAATAGCCAAAAGCTCTGCCTCCTTAGGGCAGCAAAATCCACGACCAAGAAAGTCGTGGATTTTTTGCTAAGGGATTTTGCATTCATCAGCGCTGATCGCCGCCTCTTCCCCGTCACTCCCAGTGAAAGAAAATTGAGAGGGGCGGGGAGAGAGAGGCGGTGTAGTGTCTGATTACGCTGCCTTTGGATTTGCGCTGCCCCGCATGCGCAGTAGGAGACTGTGCGGCCACAGTTCCTATTTAATTATGCTGCTGATGGTAAAATACTAAATATCTCCGCTTCCTCACATCCCACACTCCCCAAATTTTCAGGGTAGGGAGGGGACCCCCCGAACTACCTCTATGCCAAATTGCAGCCCCCGAGACCCACTGGTTCCCGAGATAGGTTTCTCTAATCTATCTCCTGAACCAGCGGGGCTCGGGGGCTGCAATTTGGCATAGAGGTCGTTCCGGGGATCCTCTCCCTACCCTGAAAATTTGCTGAGTGTATGATGTGTGAAAGCGGAGATATTTATTATTTTACCATCAGCAGCATAATTTACTTCACACTGAGCATGCGTGCTACTCAGTGTGGAAGGGAGCTTCCGGGCAGCGCAATCAGACATTACAAGGGCAATCAACGCAGATGGACGTAAGTAGAGGCAGAGCTACAGTCCGGGGGATTTCAAGGGGGGGGGGGGGTGGGGGGGGTTATAGTGAGTATTCAGATGCGGGTATGCAATGTTTTAGGTGGCACATTAAGTGGGCAATATTACAGTTTTAGGCTCCCTGCACACTGCAAATCCGTTTTGCGATTCCGATTTGCAATTTTAGATTTTCCCTGAATACAATCAACAAAAAAAAAAACGGAGGAAAAAACGCAGCATGCAGTAATGATTAAAAATCGGAATCGCATGCAGTGTGCAGGAAGCCTAACAGTGTGCTGACCCGGAAGCTGTTACATGGTCATTACCATGTTTAAAATGGAGGACATAGGAGAGGAGAAAGAGATTGATGAGTAGACTATGCTGGAGGTAAATATGATGTGTGGCCCAGTGCACACCGAGCGGTTTTAGGAGCGATCCGCCAACTGCATCCGCTAGTGAAAACGCTTAGGTAATGTATTTCAATGGGATGGTGCACACCAGCGTTTTGAGGTTTTTAACAAACGGTTTGCAGAAGAGTTTATGCCTCATTGTAAAGTATAGGAAAAGCTCAAACCACTCTGGAAAACGCTACATCAGAGCGGTTTTCCAGGCGTTTTTGTTACAGAAGCTGTTCAGTAACAGCTTTTACTGTAGAATGTATTTGTAATCTGCCGCACAAGAACTCTCCCAAAAACGCTAGGAATGTTTAGAAAACGTCTCTAAACATGCCGAGAATCACTCTGAAATCAGCTCCAAAAACCTCTAGCGTTTTGACGATCTGCTAGCAGTTTTGGTGTGCACTGGGCCTAAGTATGTTTTTTTTTACTTGTTTTCAGCTCAGTCTTTCTTTAAAGGGAAGGTCCAAGCAAAAAAAAAAAAATGAGTTTTACTTACCTGGGGCTTCTACCAGCTCCATGTAGCCATCCTGTGCCCTCGTAGTCACTCACTGCTGCTACAGTCCCCCGCTGGCAGCTTTCTGACCTCGGAGGTCAGGGCCACATTGCATACATTTTTACGCATTCCAGCTAGTGCAGGAACAAAAATGTACACGTTGCACCACTAACGCGTAAAAATGTATGTGTTAATGTTCCTGCACTAGCGGGAATGTGTAAAAATGTACGCAATTCAGCCCTGACCTCCGAGGTCAGAAAGCTGCCAGCGGGGGACTGGAGCAGCAATGAGTGACTACGAGGGCACAGGATGGCTGTATGGGGCTGGTAGAAGCCCCAGGTAAGTGAAACTCATTTTTTTTTTTGCTTGGACCCTCCCTTTAACCACTTGCCGACCGCACACTCATAACGTGCGTCGGCAAAGTGGCAGCTGCAGGACCAGCGACGCAGTACTGCGTCGCCAGCTGCAGCCTAATTAATCAGGAAGCAGCCGCTCGTACGAGCGGCTGCTTCCTGTCAAATCACGGCGGGGGGCTCCGTGAATAGCCTGCGGGCCGCCGATGGCGGCTCGCAGGCTAGATGTAAACACAAGCGGAAATAATCCAGGCAGATCGGCGATCCCCGGCCAATCAGCGGCCGGGGATCGCCGCCATGTGACAGACCACATCCTGTCACTGGCTGCACAGGACGGATAGCGTCCTGTGCAGCCCGGAACACCAGGGGGAGGCAGCAGGTAGGAGAGGGAGGGGGAATTTCGCCGCGGAGGGGGGCTTTGAGGTGCCCCCCCCGCCACCCACAGCAGGCAGGAGAGATCAGACCCCCCCAGCACATCATCCCCATAGGGGGGAAAAAAGGGGGGCGATCTGATCTCCCTGCCTGCACCCTGATCTGTGCTGGGGGCTGCAGAGCCCACCCAGCACAGATCAATCAAACCAGCGCTGGTCCTTAAGGGGGGGTAAAGGGTGGGTCATCAAGTGGTTAAAGGATACCCGAACTGACATGTGACATGATGAGATAGTCATGTGTATGTACAGTGACTAGAACACATAACTATGCTGTGTTCCTTTTTTTCTTTCTCTGCCTGAAAGAGTTAAATATCAGGTATGTAAGTGGCTGACTCAGTCCTGACTGAGACAGGAAGTGACTACAGTGTGACCCTCACTGATAAGAAATTCCAACTATAAAACACTTTCCTAGCAGAAAATGGCTTCTGAGAGCAAAAAAAAGATATAAAAAGGGGAATTTCTTATCAGTGACGGTCACACTGTAGTCACTTCCTGTCTGAGTCAGGACTGAGTCAGCCACTTACATACTTGATATTTAACTCTTTCAGAACGAGAAATAAAAAAGGAACACAGCACAGTTATTTGTGTGCTAGGCACTGTACATACACATGTCTATCTCATCATGTCACTTGTCAGTTCGGGTATCCTTTAAAACAGAAGGTGTTTAGAGTGTACATCTGCTGTCTCCCACAATGCATCACTGCTGAATATGCAAATTTTCCTTTGTTGTTCCTGTACCACGAGCTTGCTGGGTAATCTGTGACGCTTTTCCTATTTGAAGACTTTTATTTTTCTGGCACAAAGTGTATTTCACATGCAGTGCATGACACTAACGGAGCTGTCCAGTGCTGAAGCTGAGAGAATACAGAAACAAGCTGATATTATTTCTATTTAAATGGCTCAATGCCCCAACATTTTATGTAAAATGTGATACAAGCAGAATGTGATTATTTTGCATATCATTTTACTTTGGACAATATAATGACAAATAACAAAAGTTATAATATGGGAAAGATTGTTGCTTTCTGAAAAATGTATGCTGATTTTTAATTTCATGCCAGTAACATGCTTAAAGGACACCCGAGGCGAAGATAAACAAATGAAATAAACAATTGTATCTATTTTCCTTCTCCTAAAAATTACTTTTTAAGATATTCAACAATTTTATTTTATGTTTAAAACTACTTTTTTCAGTTTTAACTGTTTTATTGTTTTTGCTCAATGACACATTCATAGAAGTATGCCAGAGCTAAAATATATGAACTATTGACCCTTTTTATCTCTTTCCTGCTCTCAGAAGCCATTTTCTGCTAGGAAAGCATTTTATAGTTGGAATTTCTTATCAGTGAGGGTCAAACTGTAGTCACATCCCGTCTGAGTCAGGACTGAGTCAGTCAATTACATACCTGATATTTAACCAGTGTTCTCCCCAGAATTATTTTCCAGCCGGGTGGCATGAAATAGTAGCCGGGTGGCAGGAAAAAGTAGCCAGGTGGGGCGAGATGAAAATACAGGGCAACTCTACTTACAGCATAGGAGGAGGTGAGGAGTTGAGCCGATGATAGCCGGGTGGTCACCAAAGCTAGCCGGGTGGAGCATCCGGCTAAAAGAGCCTGGGGAGAATACTGTTAACTCTTTCAAGCAGAGAAAGAAAAAAAAAAGGAACACAGCATAGATATTTGTGTGCTAGGTACTGTACGTACGCATATCTCATCATGTCACATGTCACCTCGGGTACCCTTTAACACTGTGCGGTATCGCCTCTGTTTTTAGCAATACTCTGGGAAGTAAGTAGATTAATGGCTGTAGCTTTGAAAATGACATGTTGTCTAATTATTGTGTGATATAGGATTTTAGAGGCTCAACATTTTGAGTTTGAGCTTTTTCACAGTGCAGGGCTGTTTCTGGGCATAGGCTGTACAGGCAACAGTCTGTAATGCCTCCTACTGTCCTACTGTACTGAATGCAAAACTGTGTTAATGAGATTATATTTGGAGGCATTCTGCACAGCACAGTATGGGGTATATTCACTAAACTTCGATAATCAGATTAATGTGTGTAAAGTTTTACCACCTGATGAGCAGAATGCAATGCATGACGCTCTACTCAACATGCATAAGACTTTGTGCACATTTCTCTGATTACTGCAGTTTAGTGAAAACACCTCTATATCCCAGATTTTGCAGTACCCCTCCCCCCATCCTCATAGAGTGTGGGAAGTCTGTATAGGGCGGTGGTGGGGGGCTGTCATTGGTCGTTTTAGTACCACGACTCTTTCAGTAAAGAACCATGATGCTGTTATATGTGTAGAATGAGGTTTGCCTTAAGTAAGCAAGCTCTTCCCTTCTATTGGCTGAGCGAGATTGAGGGAGATGGGCGGACTCCGGCGGGGCGCCTTGTATATCCGCTGCCCGGTGCGTTAGACACTTAGACGCTCATCTCCGAAGAGGCCGTCATGTTAGACGGCGAAACATGTCAGATGTATAGCGTCTGACGCCATCTCCTACACCCTCCGCAAGGCTATCCGGAACCAACTTCCATCTTCAAACCGCATCTCAGCGGTGCGGTAATTATACTATGATACTCATCATGAACTAAGAACTATGCACTAACAATATCAATATTACTGGCTACAAATAACCTCCCCTGCATGTGGATACTAACTGGCTACTGTGTATGAATTTCAAACTAATACTACAAAATGCTACAAGTGATTTGTCTCGCATATGGACATTGATTGACAATTCATCACTACACTTGCATGGCTTCACGTCTCTGCTTTGCAAGCTTGAGTTGCTATCTGGAGATCCGGTTATGTGTCATTGGGGACTGTGACTGAGTCCAACTTTTATACCTGCTAATGTTTGTAGGTGTGACATGTGACTGCGATTGAGTCCAACCTGACTGACATCTATGGGCACCTATTTAAAACCACAGGCATTGTATGGATAGCTATTGAGATCAATTGGAACGTGAGAGGCTGGATGCATATACTATTTGGCTAGTGATTTATTTCAACATCAACATCACCTGTAGCCATACAGTGATTAATTCAATTCCATTTGTTCTTTCAGTTGGGGAGTTTACAGAACTGAGTCTTAAATATGAAAAATGGTTTGGTGCATTTCAGAATAGAGGACTGCAGCCTCTAAGAGATCCAGCGGTGGGTGTGAGTGAGATAGCTACTATATAGGGTTTTAGTGTCCCTATTTTTAGTACAGTTCATGTTAATTGTATGTTATATATGCTATGTGTTTTTGTACAGCAATTTCTACATTAAAAGTATTCTGGCATGCACCCAAGAGTCAGTTGCTCTTTGTATCTTTGCTACCTGTCCTCCGTAGTATATTCCAGATTCCAGTGTCTCCTATAGTGTAATCTTTGGCTGATGCTATATCTCACTTATCCTTTCCTCCCCCCATCCTCATAGAGTGTGGGAAGTCTGTGTAGGGCGGTGGTGGGGGGCTGTCATAGGCTGACTTGCCTAGGCGCAGTGATCTGCAAACTTGGCTCTCCAGCTGTTAAGGAACTACAAGTCCCACAATGCATTGCAGGAGTCTGACAGCCACAGTCATGATTCGTAAAGGTAAATGCATTGTGGGACTTGTAGTTACTTAACCTCCTTGCCGTTATAAAAAATTAGGCAAGGAGGCAGCGCTGCACTTTTTTTTTATTTTATTTTTTTTTAAATCATGTAGCAAGCCCAGGGCTCGCTACATGATAGCCGCTGAGCGGCGGCATCCCCGCCACCCACTCCGATCGCCTTCGGCGATCAGAGTATGCAGGGAATCCCGTTGAGAACGGGATTTCCTGCAGGGCTTCCCCGGTCGCCATGGCGACCGGGCGGGATGACGTCACCGACGTCATGGACATCGTGACGTCAGAGGGAATCCCGATCCGCCCCTTAGCACTGCCTGGCACTGATTGGCCAGGCTGCGCAGGGGTCTGGGGCGGGGGGGGGGGGGGGCGGCTCGGCGCGGCGGGTAGCGGCGAATCGGCGGCGAGCAGCGGCGATCGCGTACTACACGCAGCTAGCAAAGTGCTAGCTGCGTGTAGGAAAAAAAAATTATGCAAATCCGCCCAGCGGGGCCTGAGAAATCCTCCTGCGCAGGTTACCCCGAACTGTGTTCGGGATAACCGGCAAGGAGGTTAACAGCTGGAGAGTCAAGTTTGCAGATCACTAGCCTAGGGCACCAAATATGTCAGAAATGGGCCTGAGAGGGTGACAGGTCTGGACTGCAGATTGGTCGTTTTAGTACCACGACTCTTTCAGTAAAGAACCATGATGCTGTTATATGTGTAGAATGAGGTTTGCCTTAAGTAAGCAAGCTCTTCCCTGAAAAAGAGTAATGCTGGGCGTACAGGGATAGATTATGCGCCGGAATCGAGACGCTCGATAGATTCCGGCACGTCCCCGCGGACACTTCTTATCTGCCGCTCGTTTTCTTCCATTGTCCGCCCGTGGGGATTAAGCGCGGAATCGAGTCGGCGCAGTGATCGGACACGTCGGAGATTATCAATCGAGCCATCAGCGGCTCGATTGATAAGAAGAAACTCACCGTGTATGCCCAGCATTAGGCCTCGTTCAGACTATGCGCGCTGCCGTGCGCATAGTGTGCGACACGCAAGAACGGTAGAAGGGCATAGACAACCCTTCTACCGTTCCCATCATATGTGCTGCTCAGCAGTGCGTTGTGCTATCGCACTGCTGTTTTTTTCTACCTACATATTTGATGGCTGACAATCCTGCATTAACACGAAGAAGGAGAGGTTAAAGTTAGGCATTAGGAAGGGGGTTAATGTTGGTGGGGGGTGGGGAGGGATTTGAAGGTAGGGGAGGTAAGGTTAGGCATCAAGAAGCTGTTAACCTTGGTGACATTGGGGGAAAGAATTTCAAAGATAAGTGGGCTAACAGGAAGAGATGCATGTGCAGGAGAAGATGAAGGTTGGGTGTTGGGAGGGGGAGATCTCTTACAGGAATCAGTAACAAGTAGCTGAACTTAGGGGGAGGGTTGATGCAAAAAATAACTGTACAAATTAGTTGCATAGCCAAAGTCAAACACCAGCGCCCATATAAACAACACTGCAATCAAAACCACCCATAAGGGGCTCTATCACAAAATGAGATCAATAAACCATCTGTTGTGGATGGATACAGCTAGGAAAATACGTCCGTTATATTGTTGTTGCACTACATCACCCAGCATCTGTTGCCACCCAGTATTATTATTTCCTGGCCACGAAAAAAAAAACAAAACTAGCTAATTACAGCTAAATGTACCAGTTTCCAGGCCAGCACCCCTTAAAGTTTTTAATTAAAGTCATAAAACTTTATAGCAACCATGCTATTTACATAATACGGTATTAATGGTTGAGACTTCTGCGCGAGATATATATTGTCTAGATTGCATCTGTGCCCAGCAGCGCGGGCAGCATACCAAGCGAGGTCATGTGTTTGGTCAGAACTAAGTGAAGTGATGTCATCCCTTGGCATGAGGCTGGTATCTGCCTCTGTTGCCTGGGGCCGGCGCAGGAAGTTAAGTAAGCCAGCGCCGGCATTCTTATGCGCTGCATGCTGCGGATGTCCCAAAACTTTTTTTTTTTAATCTATTCCATTTTTATAGAATGTTTTACGACTATCAGAGGGAAGAGATATGAAATCATAATGATTGGAAATTTTGCAGAAAAAAAAAAAAGTCACAGACTGCCAAGAAGATAATCTACTGCAGTGAAAGCTGGGATGTATGGAAGCCTTATTCTACCTAAAACTAAAGGGTTCATTTTGGGTAGCCTTAAAGGGAGCCTCCATTGCGAGGCATATGGAGGCAGCCATGTTTATGGATTTATAACAAAATACCATTTGATTGGCTTTTGGGGTGAACATTCGGTTTCAGTAGTGATGGTTGTGTCTAGGAGAACTCATGGAGAAGCATGTGTTTTGTTTGATCAGCTGATTGATCTGCAAAGCTCTGATTTGCTCTAAACACATCCTCCTTTAGCACATGATCATAAATAGCAAATCAGAGGCTTAAAGGGAACCAGAACAGAGTACAATTATTTAAAATAAACATGTGATGTACCCGCAAATGAATATTACATACTCACCTCGCCGTCAGTTCCTCTCAGAAGCTCACCACTTTTTTTCTTACAACAATTCCCTCCATTTCTGACAAGATTTTGTCAGAACTGAATTATCTCAGTTGCTGTCAGTTATTTATCAGTTGGTGTCAGTTATAACTGAAAGGACAACTGATGTGCAAGGTAATGTCCATGTTTCCCTAAAGTGGGCAATGCTATAGTTAAACAGCGTGTTGACCAGGAACCATTTATGCGGTAATGGCCATTTTTAAAATGGAGGATGGAGAATTCTATTGATCACAAACAGGACACAAGAGAGGAGAAAAAGATTGATAAGCAGACGATGCAGGAGGCAAGTATGACGTGTGTATGTTTATTTTGGCTTTTAATTTTCAGTTCAGGTTTGCTTTAAGGTGGCCATACATCTAGTGATTTTGGCAACTGATCGACCAATAGACAGATCTCTCTCTGATCGAATCGGAGAGATCCGTTGGCCATCTTAAACCGCAGGCCGATTCCTAACCAATTTTTACCATGAAATCTTGCGGCAATCGGCTTTGTGACGCTGCCTCGATGGCCCCAGGCCGTGTCCCTCCTACTGTAAATGCACACCCCCTGCACACCCCCTTGTGCCTTTGCATAACTACTGGACACCTCTTCCGCGTTCCTCTAGTCCTTGCCCCGCGTGGCACGTGGTTGTCAACAACCCTGTAGCGGCGCAGTGCACGTATCCGGGGGGGGGGGGGGGATGGGGGGCAGCGGTATGTCAGCCCGTATGTTGGCCTCATCTTGCAGCATGTCTGAGCGCGATATATGCAATCAATTTCTGTTACAAATTGGTTGCAGTTTTCACCTTAAAGCGGTATTAAACGATGAAATAATATTCAATGAAAATGTGTTTTCCTCCTTTTTATATCCCATACAGTTATCAGATTTGCTTTTGTGCATAAGTATTATTATTCCTTGAGGAATTACAAGTTCCCAAAGTACAATTTTATTTGCTCTGAAAGCTGCCATTGCATTTTATTCATAACTGGTGTATTCATACTGTAATGTACCCAGTAATGATTTCTGAGCAGTGTTTCAGTTCTGGACACATTAGAAGAAGCTTCTGCACAGTCAGGGAATGTTTACATTCCTCTCTGCTACAATTAAGTAAACACAAGATAATGTTATCACCAGTTCGGATGCGGATCTGTCTCTAGGGAGCTTTCTTTTGAAAAAGTAAGTCCTGTGTTTTAACCCTTGGAATGCTGTTCTGCTAAGAAAAAAATAAATAAATGTGGTAGTATATTATATGCTGTGAATAATCTTTTAGAGCAAAGAAGAAATGCTGGGATTTATACCACTGTAAGTCCCTCCCAGGCCTCACCACAACATGCATGGGGGTTGTTAGCCCCACCTTCCTGAGAACGAGATAAGCTTAAGATCAGCCCCTTTTCTGGAAAATTAGACAAATGTGCTCTGCAAAGGAAGGAGGGGTTCTGTCTCCCCACCCTCTCATCTTGCTGAGTCACTGCCCAGTAATGTGCACTATGCTAGCGGCAGAGCTCGATCATCCACAAGTCAAGCTAGGCAGGTGCCTGGGGCCTAGTGGGTATCAAGAGGCTCACCTGCCATCCTCTGTGACCCCTCTCCACCTCAGATTACTAAAAGGACCATAAGGGTAAGCCCAAGCTACTACCTTGCCCTGTGCCTCATTTCATCTTAAAGTGAACCAGAGGCGAATCACCCTCATGTATTTTACCATATAGATCAGTGGGAACCTACCTACCATGCTTTCTGTCTCATTCTGCACTGCACAGCTTGTTTCTTATCAGCCCTGATAAAATCCCCGACTGAGCATTCAGTCTGGCTTTGCTATAATGACTCAGCTATAATGATTCCTGAGCAGAGCCAGCAGGGGGCAGGCTTGGGCTTGAAAATACATGAAAGAACACAGCCTGAGCTATAAATATTCCTGAGCAAAGCCAGACTGAATGCTCAGTCGGGGATTTTATCAGGGCTTATAACAAGCAGGCTGAGCAGTGAAGGATGAAACAGAGAGCAGGGTAGGTGTTTTCTCTAATGTACTCACTGATATATATGATAAAATACATGCTGGTGCTTCGTCTCTGGTTCACTTTAAAGTGGTCCTGAACTATTGCACAAGACAAAAGGAAAACAGAGAAATGCACCCTGTATGTATTTAGAGAGTTTAGTTTAATTCCCCCTCAATTGTGTCTAATCTCAAGTTGTAATTTTATCCCTCCCATAAGCCCATTTGGTACCATAGGCTGTAAACAATATGTCTGCTTCCATGAATCAGTAAGTAGAAGCAGTGCGGATCTATTGCAGGATCTTTATCAGGTGTAACAAAGAAATGTGTTCTTTGTTTAAATGTTATTATGCTTTTGCCTATCTTTTAGAGCAGAGAAGACATTCTGAGTTCAGGTCCGCTGTAACCCATCTCTGTCTAGTGGGTTTCCAAGTTCCATGGTGAATACCAGCCTGCATGCAGGGGCGCCGCCAGGCACCAAGCAGACCAAGCGGCTGCTTGGGGCCTCATGTTTTTAGGGGCCTCGGAGTCTCCGTGACGTCGTTATGACGTCACACCGTCACCGTCCTGCCGCAGCAGCTGCTTGGTACTCGGGCTCAGGGGGCGGGCAGACTCCGGCGAGGGGAAGGCTCTGTCCCTGCCCACCCACCAATAGAGCGGCTGCTTGGCCGCTTTAGTTCCGCCCCCGCCCACTGCTCTGCCCACCCTCCCTGAAGCCGGGTGTATGCGCCGCATACTTCCGGTTCTGCGTTCCACATGGACTGCAGGAACCGGAAGTACAAATGGTGCATGACTCCCGGGCCCCGGCAAAGCCACCACTCTCCTTGCCCGCCTGTCTGCCTTCTACCCCTGCTCCCTGCCCGCTCGCTATCTATGGGGGCACCTACTTATGCCTAGCTATCTACCTATGGGGGCACCTAGCTACCTATAGGGGCACCTAGCTATGCCTAGCAACCTATGGGGCACCTACCTACACCTAGCTACCTATGGGGCACCTACCTACACCTAGCTACCTATGGAGCACCTATCTACGCCTAGCTACCTATAGTGGCACCTAGCTACCTATACTGGGACTCCTACCTACCTATGGAGCACCTAACTATGCCTAGCTACCTACAGGGGGCACCTACCTATGCCTAGCTACCTATGGGGCACCTACCTACCTATGGGGGAACCTACCTACGCCTAGCTGCCTATGGAGCACCTACCTATGGGGCACCTACCTTCCTATGGGGGAACCTACCTATGCCTAGCTACCTATAGGGGCACCTAGCTACACCTAGCTACCTATGGGGCACCTAGCTACACCTAGCTACCTATGGGGACACCTACCTATGCCTAGCTACCTACAGGGGGCACCTACTGACGCCTAGCTACCAATGGGGCACCTACCTACGCCTAGCTGCCTATGGGGGCACCTACCTACGCCTAGCTACCTATAGGGGCACCTAGCTATGCCTAGCTACCTATGGGGCACCTAACTATGCCGAGCTAACTATAGGGGACCCACCTACCTACACCTAGCTACCTATGGGGCACCTACCTACACCTAGCTACCTATGGGGCACCTACCTACGCCTAGCTACCTATAGTGGCACCTAGCTACCTATACTGGGACTCCTACCTACCTATGGAGCACCTACCTACGCCTAGCTACCTACAGGGGGCACCTACCTATGCCTAGCTACCTATGGGGTACCTACCTACCTATGGGGGAACCTACCTACGCCTAGCTACCTATGGGGCACCTCCCTATGCCTAGCTACCTACAGGGGGCACCTACCGATGCCTAGCTACCTATGGGGCACCTACCTACGCCTAGCTGCCTATGGAGCACCTACCTATGGGGCACCTACCTACCTATGGGGGAACCTACCTATGCCTAGCTACCTATAGGGGCACCTAGCCACACCTAGCTACCTATAGGGGCACCTAGCTACACCTAACTACCTATGGGGGCACCTACCTATGCCTAGCTACCTACAGGAGGCACCTACTGACGCCTAGCTACCTATGGGCACCTACCTACGCCTAGCTGCCTATGGGGGCACCTACCTACGCCTAGCTACCTATAGGGGCACCTACCTACGCCTAGCTACCTATGGGGGCGCCTATTTACGCCTAGCTACCTTTACTGGGACACCTACCTATTACACTCCTCCCCACTTAGTGTCTGTCTCCCTCCTCCACACCCCATTAGTATCACCCACCTCCCAACCCAGTCAGTGTCACCCTCTCCCCACCCAGCGTTATCCTCCTCCCCACCTAGTGTCATCCTCCTCCCCAACTAGTGTCATCCTCGTCCCCAACTAGTGTCATCCTCCTCCCCTTCCAGGCAATGTCACCCTCCTTCCGCCCAGTGTCGCCCTCTCAGCTGCATCCAGTTTCACTATCCCACCCTACTCAGCAGCTCCATCCCGCCAGCACCCAGTGGGCCAGAACATTTAATTAAATTATGTCTAAGGTAACATTTGCTGCATTTTTATATGTGTATTTTTCATGTGTGGGTGGATAATGCTTACTGAATTTTAACGTGTGGGAGGAAACATTTGCCTAATTTCCGATTTGATGCATTTCATATGTCAAAAGTAAAGTTTGCTGTATTCCATGTGTTAAAATCATTTGCTGCATTCATTTGTCGGAAGTTGGGGTTGTTGCATATCATGTTTCAGATGTAATGGTTCTTGCATTTCATGTATTGGAGGTAATAGTTGTTGCTTATCATGTGTCGGAAGTAAGGTTTTTGCATATCATGTGTGAGAAGTAGGGGTTGTTGCCAGGGCTATGGAGTCGGAGTCGAGGAGTCGGGGCAATTTTGGGCACCCGGAGTTGGAGTCGTTGATTTCATAAACTGAGGAGTCGGAGTCAGGAGTCGGATGATTTTTGTACAAAATCCACAGCCCTGTTAAGTATTAGACTAAGGAGTCGGAGTCGAGAAGTCAAAGCCATTTTGGGTACCCGGAGTCAGAGTTGGAGTCGGGAGTCGTGGTTTCATAAACTGAGGAGTCTGATTCGGAAGATTTTTGTACCGACTCCACAGCCCTGGTTGTTGCATATCATGTGTCAGAGGTAATGGTTCTTGCATTTGATGTGTCGGAGGTAACGGTTGTTGCAGTTTATATGTCAGAGGTAATGGTTGCTGCATTTATTACTTGATGGTCATAGTTGGCTACATTTGCTGCTTTGGGATCATTGTTGCAGCATTTGACATTCTTTTGTCATCTCATGATTACTAAATGGTATGCTAATAAATAGCAGTTTCTGCTGATTTATCATCTGCGCATCCATGATGCAAATCTTCTTTCTCACCACATCATGGCAGAAACACTGCTTCCTTATAGTTTGTGGAATGTCTAATTACTCTTAGGCTCCCTGCACACTGCATGTGATTCCGATTTTTAATCGTTACTGCATGCTGTTTTTTCTGCGTTATTCTGTTGCTAGCATTCAGGGAAAATTGGAATCGCAAATCGGATTTGCAGTGTGCAGGGAGCCTTATGCTGGGTACACACTATGAGATTTTCTGGTCGATTTACTGTCAGATGGATTATTTCCAACATGTCCGATTTGCTTTTCGATTGTTTTCCGAGCATTTTCCGATCGATTTCCGTGCACTTTAATATGAAATCGATCGGAAAATGCTCGGAAAACGATCGGAAAGCAAATCGAACATGTTGGAAATAATCCATCTGACAGTAAATCGACTAGAAAATCTCAGTGTGTACCCAGCATTAGAGTAACTTTGCCTAACTGTTGTTGGAGGAAACTCTGGCCTGCCGCTTCACTGTTATGCGTTACATTAGTTAGCCCTGCTCAAATGAAGTCATGACCATGCCCATTTTTTGCAGCGGCGCGCTACGCGCCGCACTGACGTACCTTGGCACCTATACTGTTGGCTGTGATCAGGCTTGGGGCTGGTGTACCGGGCTGGCTGTGTGCTCTGTTGTGCATGCTTGGCCGTGTTTGCTCCTGCATATCACAGCATTCTGTGCTAGTGCATTACTACCGCCGTGACCTCTTGTGCAGCACTTTACAAAGTACATAGCCATGTCACTGACTGCTCTCAGAGGAGCTCCCCATCTAATCCCTACCATAGTCTAATGTCCTACTTATGTATTATTTTTTTTTCTTTTTTTAGGGGGGGGGGGGGGGGGGATTAAGTCTACCGCTTTCTACATTGAAATGTTTTTTTTTTTTTTTGGTCCATATTGACATGTAAGCATCATGCAGTTGGCTCCACCCACATGTCATGGCCACACCCTGGCTCCACCCACATGTCATGTCACGCCCACTTTCCCGCGCAATGAACACACCCATTTTTCAGCGCAGCGTGCTTCGCGCGACGCAGGTTGTGGGCCTCGGCCTGCAGTCCGCTTGGGGCCACAAAAACCTTAGCTGCACCCCTGCCTGCATGGGGCACAAGGCGGGTCTGCAGGGCATGAGGGGGGGGGGTGATCATAGTGACACTAAGGTTAGGGATGTTGATGTATTCTCAAAAAAGGATTAAATGAAATGGGGACTGCTGATGGTCACCTGACTTTTTTTTTTTTAGTAAAGATTTAGTGGGGGAGGGGCATAAGGACAGGGGAGCGGTTCCTGTGACCACACGCGGGCCCAGAGCTGTAAAGGGGCGCCAACTACTGCTTCACTACCTGCGATAAAGGAGACCATCCTTCAGATCAGGTGTTTTTGTGGTTATACTTGTCATGGGTTTGAAGATTATGATAACAACGCCAGTTTTACGACCCTTGCAAGACGGGTCCCCGGCTCAGAGCCGGGACAAGGTCCTCCAGCACCCAAGGCTGAGACACCAAAGTGCGCCCCTCCATCCCTTCCCCTCCAGCCGTCACACACTGACTGCTATTAGACTAAGGCGACCCAGGGCCCCCAACACCCCAACCCCTTAATCTCTAGATATCTGGCTTGCAGTCACTGATATGTATCCCCTTTTCTTATTTCTCTCTGCATCAAACACAATAGGGGAATGATAGCTAAACGAGTTGTGCGCCCCCTCCTACACTGCGCCCTGAGGCTGGAGCCTATCCTGCCTCGGCCCGGCCCTGCCCCGTGTAGGAGAGTCACCAGGGGAAGAGGTGTGAAAATTGTGGGGGCCCCATCAACGTTTTTCTGGGGGGCCCCATGACTTTTAGTTACACCCCTGATTGGGTGCTAACGTCTACCAGACCCCTAGACTCTCTCCAGGCCCAAGACAGGTGCCTAGATTAGCCTTGATGGTGTATTATCACCCATTTTACTAAATCTCTCCCTATATGTATAGAATAAGCTCTGAAAAGCCTCTCCTGTCTTCCTTTCACCATTATTGGTGTTGTTGTTCTCCAGAAATGACTTTTTCCTGTAAGTAGGAAAGAAAATAAGGCTTGTTTGAAGTGATGTCATAGTAGCCTGTTGTTAAAATGCATCCCCGCTTCTGAAGCGCGATCTGGATTCTGATGTGCTGCAAAACTGTTACATCAAAGGGCGCCGGGAGATCTAAGCCCGAGAAGAGAAAGTAGAGGGGAAGAGGAGAACCCCCGGATGACTAAAAGTTGTTAAGAGCGTTATATGAAAGACGAAAATGGCCTTTCTCCCCTGACAAATCGTTCAAAAGGTAAGCGCCAGTTAGGAAGTGCCCCGTCACACGGAATACAAATTCAGCCGCTGCCAATCTCAATCTGCCGCCGAACGTTTTTCATCCAGCCGCTCCGGTTTAACTCCTTAAAGGGTAAACAGCCTCTTTCATAGGAGCAGGAATTATATTCGCTTTATTTTCTTTTTATTTTTTTCTTTACATGATCAGAAATACGGGAACATCAGTCATCCCTGTTCTTTATACCTCAAGTCTCTGCAGGATTGCATTAATTAACGTTTGTCGCGGACGCAGCTCTACTCGCCGGGCTGATGCGCAGCAGACAGCGGATGTCCAGGGTCCGCCAGCTGCAAAAAGTGACAGTTGCAAAAATAGGATATTACTGCTTTTCCCCTGGCTGGGCTGAAATTCTATAGCCTGTTATTGTTATTAGAATTTGTTTTCGGCAGTGATGAGCACGAATTTTGCATCATCGTAATTTTGCATCGTAGTTTGCAATTATGACGCAAAATGTTGGGAAAAATCTTAAAGGATACGTCCAGGAAACTAAAAAAAAACAAAAAATTCACTTACCTGGGGCTTCCTCCAGCCCCTGGCTGATGTCCTGTGCCGTCCGGTGGCTCCCGGTCTCCGCTGCAGATGCCGACCTCGCCAGGTCGGGTTCCGGGTCTGCTTCTTCTGCGGTCCACCACACAGGTCACGTGCTCGCGTTGACAACATCAGGACCAGCCTGAGGAAGTCAGTGCGACCACATGACCCGCGTGGTGGAGCGCAGAAGAAGCAGACCCGGAACCCGACCTGGCGAGGTTGGCATCTGCAGCGGATACCGGGAGCCACCGGACAGCACAGGACATCAGCCAGGGGCTGGAGGAAGCCCCAGGTAAGTGAATTTTTGTTTTTTTTTAGTTGCCTGGACGTATCCTTTAAAGCGGACCCAAACCAAAATTTTTTTTAATTCAAAATATTTAGTTGCACCACTCTGACACATACAAATATAACACTCCCACTCCTTCAAGCCTATGAACATTTCAATGCATGCTTTTCACCCTTCTCTTTTCATTACTAGGGTTATACAGGTGGCTGCCATTAGCAATTCCTCCTTTGCCGGACACCATCTACTCCACCAGTTTGCCAGATTATTTGCCGGCAATATGAAAGGAAGGGAGGGGTTCCTCCAATAAATGTAAAATATTTTATATTTGTCATCATGCAGCTGAAAAAAGGTTGCTATTTATTATTATAATTTAGAAAATAGATTTTATTTCTGAAATCTTGTATTTTTAGTTTGGGTCCACTTTAATTTTGCTTTTAAACGTAATCCAAAACTGTAATTTCGCAATTTTTAATTTTTGCATAATTACATGCTGAATTTAGAGCTTAATAGCTACTGTCACCGCTATGTACCGACCATAAGATGCACCTGGGTTTAGTGGACAAAACCAGGAAAAAAAATATACTAATCCTGGTGGTCCTTAGTGAAGGGGCATTTTATGGACCTTCCCCCCGAAGCCCCCCAAAGTATTATGTCTTGCTTGTACCTCTTGTGTCCCCTTCTACCTTTTGTGTCCCTCTGTGTCTTCCTCTGCACATTTTGTGTTTCCCTCTGTCCTTCCCGTGTTCCCCTCAGTGCGTCCTGTGTCCCCCTATGTCCGTCTTGAGTCTTCCTATGTCCGTCCTGATTCCCCCTCAGTTTGTCTTATGTTCCCCTCTGTCCATCCTGTGTCCTCCTCAGTCCTTCCTGTTCCCCCTCTGTGTATCCTGTGTCCTCCTCTGCCCTTCATGTGTCCCCTTCAGTCCATCCTGTGTCCCTTTATGTGTGTCCTGTGTCCTCCTCTGTCTGTCCTGTGTCCATCTCTGTCCTTCCTTTGTTCTCCTCTGCCCTTCCTGTGTTCTCCTCTTTCCTTCCTGTGTCCCCCTCTGTTCTTCCTGTGTCCCCCTCTGTTCTTCCTGTGCCCCCCTCTGTCCTTCCTGTGTCTCCCTCTATCCTTCCTGTGTCCCCCTCTGTCCTTCCTGTGTCCCCCTCAGTCCATCCTGTGTCCCTCTATGTCCTTCCTATGTCCTCCTGTGTCCTTCCTGTGTCCCCCTCTGTCCTCCCTGTGTCCCCCTTTGTCCTTCCTGTGTCCCCTTCAGACCATCCTGTGTCCCTTTATGTCCGTCCTGTGTCCTCCTCTGTCTGTTCTGTGTCCATCTCTATCCTTCCTGTGTTCTCCTCTGCCCTTCCTGTGTCCCCCTCTGTCCTTCCTGTGTCCCCTCTTTCATTCCTGTTTCCTCCTCTGTCCTTTGGTGTCCCCCTCAGTGCATTCTGTGTCCCGCTATGTCCGTCTTGAGTTTTCCTATGTCCATCCTGATTCCCCCTCAGTTTGTCTTACAGTGGTGTGAAAAACTATTTGCCTCCTTCCTGATTTCTTATTCTTTTGCATGTTTGTCACACTTAAATGTTTCTGCTCATCAAAAACCGTTAACTATTAGTCAAAGATAACATAATTGAACACAAAATGCAGTTTTAAATGATGGTTTTTATTATTTAGTGAGGAAAAAAAACTCAAAACCTACATGGCCCTGTGTGAAAAAGTGATTGCCCCCCTTGTTAAAAAATAACTTAACTGTGGTTTATCACACCTGAGTTCAATTTCTGTAGTCACCCCCATGCCTGATTACTGCCACACCTGTTTCAATCCAGAAATCACTTAAATAGGAGCTATCTCACACAGAGAAGTAGACTAAAAGCACCTCAAAAGCTAGACATCATTCCAAGATCCAAAGAAATTCAGGAACAAATGAGAACAAAAGTACTGTAATTGAGATCTATCCGTCTGGTAAAGGTTATAAAGCCATTTCTAAAGCTTTGGGACTCCAGCGAACCACAGTGAGAGCCATTATCCACAATTGGCAAAAACATGGAACATTGAGGATCCTTCCCAGGAGTGGCTGGCCCACCAAAATTCCCCCAAGAGCGCAGAGAAAACACATCCGAGAGGCCACAAAAGACCCCAGGACAACATCTAAAGAACTGCAGGCCTCACTTGCCTCAATTAAGGTCACAACAAATAAGAAAGAGACTGGGCAAAAACGGCCTGCATGGCAGATATCCAAGGCGCAAACCACTTTTAAGCAAAAAGAACATTAAGGCTCGTCTCAATTTTGCTAAAAAAACATCTCAATGATTGCCAAGACTTGTGGGAAAATACCTTGTGGACCGCCGAGACAAAAGATGAACTTTTTGGAAGGTGCGTGTCCTGTTAAATCTGTCGTAGAAGTAACACAGCATTTCAGCAAAAGAACATCATACCAACAGTGAAATATGGTGGTGGTAGTGTGATGGTCTGGGGTTGTTTTGCTGCTTCAGGACCTGGAAGGCTTGCTGTGATAGATGGAACCATGAATTCTACTGTCTACCAAAAAATCCTGAAGGAGAATGTCCGGCCATCTGTTCGTCAACTCAAGCTGAAGCGATCTTGGGTGCTGCAGCAGGACAATGACCCAAAAGACACCAGCAAATCCACCTCTGAATGGCTGAAGAAAAACAAAATGAAGACTTTGGAGTGGCCTAGTCAAAGTCCTGACCTGAATCCTATTGAGATGTTGTGGCATGACCTTAAAAAGGTGGTTAATGCTAGAAAACCCTCAAATAATGCTGAATTACAACAATTCTGCAAAGATGAGTGGGCCAAAATTCCTCCAGGGCGCTGTAAAAGACTTGTTGCAAGTTATCGCAAACGCTTGATTACAGTTATTGCTGCTAAGGGTGGCCCAACCAGTTATTAGGTTCAGGGGGCAATTTCTTTTTCACACAGGGCCATGTAGGTTTTGAGTTTTTTTTCTCACTAAATAATAAAAATCATCATCTAAAACTGCATC
The DNA here is from genome assembly GCF_040937935.1 of Hyperolius riggenbachi. Lineage (NCBI taxonomy): Eukaryota > Metazoa > Chordata > Amphibia > Anura > Hyperoliidae > Hyperolius > Hyperolius riggenbachi. The sequence continues at coordinate 470,240,499 of NC_090649.1, read as the reverse complement.
TTGTGTTCAATTATGTTATCTTTAACGAATTGTTAATGGTTTTTGATGAGCAGAAACATTTAAGTGTGACAAACATGCAAAAGAATAAGAAATCAGGAAGGGGGCAAATAGTTTTTCACACCACTGTATGTGCCACTCTGTCCATCCTGTGTCCTCCTCAGTCCTTCCTGTGTCCCCCTCTGTCTATCCTGTGTCCCCCTCTGTCTATCCTGTGTCCCCCTCTGTCCTTCCTGTGTCCCCTTCAGTCTGTCCTGTGTCCCTTTATGTTTGTCCTGTGTCCTCCTCTGTCTGTCCTGTGTCCATCGTTGTCCTTCCTGTGTTCTCCTCTGCCCTTCCTGTGTTCTCTTCTGCCCTTCCTGTGTTCACTTCTGTCCTTCCTGTATTCACTTCTGTCCTTCCTGTATTCCCCTCTGTCCTTCCTGTGTCCCCCTCTGTCTATCCTGTGTCCCCCTCTGTCTATCCTGTGTCCCCCTCTGTCCGTCCTGTGTCCCTTTATGTCCGTCCTGGGTCCTCCTCTGTCTGTCCTGTGTCCATCTCTGTCCTTCCTGTGTCCATCTCTGTCCTTCCTGTGTTCTCCTCTGCCCTTCCTGTGTTCTCTTCTACCCTTCCTGTGTTCTCTTCTGTCCTTCCTGTGTTCTCCTCTGCCCTTCCTGTGTTCTCCTCTGCCCTTCCTGTTTTCTCCTCTGTCCTTCCTGTGTCCCCCTCTGTCCTTCCTGTGTCCCCCTCTGTCCTTCCTGTGTCCCCCTCTGTCCTTTCTGTGTCCCCCTCTGTCCTTCCTGTGTCCTCCTCTGTCTGTTCTGTGTCCATCTCTATCCTTCCTGTGTTCTCCTCTGCCCTTCCTGTGTCCCCCTCTATCCTTCCTGTGTCCCCTCTTTCATTCCTGTTTCCTCCTCTGTCCTTTGGTGTCCCCCTCAGTGCATCCTGTGTCCCGTTATGTCCGTCTTGAGTTTTCCTATGTCCATCCTGATTCCCCCTCAGTTTGTCTTATGTTCCACTCTGTCCATCCTGTGTCCTCCTCAGTCCTTCCTGTGCCCCCATCTGTCTATCCTGTGTCCCCCTCTGTCCTTCCTGTGTCCCCTTCAGTCTGTCCTGTGTCCCTTTATGTCTGTCCTGTGTCCTCCTCTGTCTGTCCTGTGTCCATCTTTGTCCTTCCTGTGTTCTCCTCTGACCTTCCTGTGTTCTCTTCTGCCCTTCCTGTGTTTACTTCTGTCCTTCCTGTATTCCCCTTTGTCCTTCCTGTGTCCCCCTCTGTCGATCCTGTGCCCCCCTCTGTTCGTCCTGTGTCCCTTTAAGTCCGTCCTGTGTCCATCTCTGTCCATCCTGTGTTCTACTCTGTTCTTCCTGTGTCCCCCTCTGTTCTTCCTGTTTCCTCCTCTGTCCTTCCTGTTTCCTCCTCTGTCCTTCCGGTGTCCCCCTCAGTGCCTCCTGTGTCCCCCTATGTCCATCTTGAGTTTTCCTATGTCCGTCCTGATTCCCCCTCAGTTTGTCTTATGTTCCCCTCTGTCCATCCTGTGTCCCCTCTCTCTGTCCCCCTGTCAGTTCAATGTCCTCCAGTGGCTCACTCAACCTCCAGCGTGTGAGGAAGTAGTGTAAAAGATTCCTCCAATCAGGTCAATCACGGCTGGAGCTGATGGTCTCACAGGCAGGACCATGGCTCCATCATTCTGTCTAATCACTGCACTCGCTGAGACTCAGAGGGGAGAAAAAGTACGTCTTATGGTCCAAAAATACGGTATGTTAAAAGGAATAGTGGAAACAAGTAAAAAAAAAAAAAAAGTTCAAAAAGACCTTTTAGTTTCTGAGAAAATCAATTTTAAAGATGCAAAGAAAACATGCTTTTTAAACTGTCATTTTATTCCTGTGTTTAAAAAACAGTTTTCTTTTGAATTTTTTAAAATCGATTATCTCAAAAATGACGTTACTTTTGAATTAATTTTTTAGCAAGTATGAGGGCTTTGTTATAAACTGCAAAAGTTAGCACAAAAGTACATAAAATGTCATGTTATTATGCAAAATTACGAATAGATTACACAAAATAAATTGACTTTCCAAATCGCAATTACGTATTGCTGTACTTGCAAAAATGTGCTCAAAATTTCACGTGATCGTAATTATGCACTTTTTCGATCATCACTAGTCTTCAGCATACCCAGAAGTTTTAATGCACAAACTGCTGAATGATTGGGATCTGATGTTGGTCCTTACATAGTTACATAGTTACATAGTTATTTTGGTTGAAAAAAGACATACGTCCATCGAGTTCAACCAGTATAAAGTACAACACCAGCCTGCTCCCTCACATATCCCTGTTGATCCAGAGGAAGGCGAAAAAACCCTTACAAGGCATGGTCCAATTAGCCCCTAAAGGGAAAAATTCCTTCCCGACTCCAGATGGCAATCAGATAAAATCCCTGGATCAACATCATTAGGCATTACCTAGTAATTGTAGCCATGGATGTCTTTCAACGCAAGGAAAGCATCTAAGCCCCCTTTAAATGCAGGTATAGAGTTTGCCATAACGACTTCCTGTGGCAATGCATTCCACATCTTAATCACTCTTACTGTAAAGAACCCTTTCCTAAATAAATGGCTAAAACATTTTTCCTCCATGCGCAGATCATGTCCTCTAGTCCTTTGAGAAGTCCTAGGGACAAAAAGCTCATCCGCCAAGGTATTATATTGCCCTCTGATGTATTTATACATGTTAATTAGATCCCCTCTAAGGCGTCTTTAATCTAGACTAAATAAACCCAGTTTATCTAACCTTTCTCGATAAGTGAGACCTTCCATCCCACGCATCAATTTTGTTGCTCGTCTCTGCACCTGCTCTAAAACTGCAATATCTTTTTTGTAATGTGGTGCCCAGAACTGAATTCCATATTCCAGATGTGGCCTTACTAGAGAGTTAAACAGGGGCAATATTATGCTAGCATCTCGAGTTTTTTATTTCCCTTTTAATGCATCCCAACATTTTGTTAGCTTTAGCTGCAGCTGCTTGGCATTGAGTACGATTATTTAACTTGTTGTCAATGAGTACTCCTAAGTCCTTCTCCAAGTTTGATGTCCCCAACTGTATCCCATTTATTTTGTATGGTGCTAGACCATTAGTACGTCCAAAATGCATGACCTTACATTTGTCAACATTGAATTTCATCTGCCATGTATGTGCCCATATAGCCATCCTATCCAGATCCTGTTGCAATATGACACTATCTTCCTGAGAGTTAATGATTCTGCACAATTTTGTATCATCTGCAAAAATAGCAACATTGCTCACTACTGCATCTACTAGGTCATTAATAAATAAATTGAAGAGCACTGGACCCAGAACAGACCCCTGTGGGACCCCACTGCTAACAGTCTCCCATTTTGAGTATGATCCATTGACCACAACTCTTTGTTTTCTGTCCATTAGCCAGTTCCCTATCCATGAACACAGACTCTTCCCCAGTCCTTGCATCCTCAACTTTTGCACCAGACTTTTGTGGGGAACAGTGTCGAAGGCCTTTGCAAAGTCCAAGTATATCACATCTACAGCATTCCCAATATCCATATTAGCATTCACTACCTCATAAAAGCTGAGCATGTTAGTCAAACAGGACCTGTCTTTAGTAAACCCATGTTGATGCTGAGAAATAAGATTATTTTCTACTATGAAGTCATGTATAGTATCTCTTAGTAACCCCTCAAATAGTTTGCATACAACTGATGTTAAACTTACAGGTCTATAATTTCCTGGATCAGATTTTTTGCCCTTCTTAAATAATGGGAAAACGTGGGCTGTACGCCAATCCACTGGGACTCTGCCAGTTGCAAGAGAGTCACAAAAGATAAGATAAAGGGGTTTATCTATAACTGAACTTAATTCCCTTAGGACCCGAGGATGCATGCCATCCGGGCCAGGTGCCTTGTCTATTTTTAATTTATTTAGTCTTGCCTTCACTTCTTCCTGCGTTAAGTATTTAATATTACAGTTAGAAGATTGAGACTCTTCCGCCTCTGTAGTTTGCAACAGTGCTGTTTCTTTTGTGAAGACAGAAGCAAAGAAAGCATTTAATAACTCTGCCTTACCTTGGTCATCCACCATTGAGTTCCCATCCTCATCCTTTAGGAGTCCTATACAGTCAACCTTTCTTTTTTTAGAGTTAATGTACTTGTAAAACTTTTTTGGGTTAGATTTGATATCCTTAGCGATTTGTTTTTCAGCTTCAATCTTTGCCTGCCTAATTTCTTTTTTACAATTTTTATTGCACTCCTTATAATTGCTTAGTGCAGCCTCTGTCCCCTCCTGTTTTAAGACCTTATAGGCATTCTTTTTCCTCTTCATTTTATCTTTAACCTTTCTTTTCATCCATAGAGGCCTTTTTTTATTCCTAGACATTTTGTTTCCATATGGGATATACATACTACAGTATTGATTGAGTATAAGTTTAAAAGCTTGCCATTTCCCTTCAGTGTCTTCCCCTTGTAGTACATTATCCCAGTTCACCAAACTTAGTGCCTGCCTAATTTGAGTGAACTTTGCTTTTCTAAAGTTCATAGTTTTAGTGGTCCCGCTGCCCCGTGGCCTATCAGTCACCAGCTCAAACGTTATCATGTTGTGATCACTATTTCCCAAATGTTCTTGAACCTGCACATTTGATACATTATCTGGTCTATTAGAAATGATCAGATCCAGTAACGCATTCCCCCTAGTTGGTTCAGTTACCATTTGAGTCAAGTAATTGTCCTGTAGTGCTGCCAGAAATCTGCTGCTTTTACCAGAATGGGTAGCCTCAATACTCCAGTCAATGTCTGGAAAGTTGAAGTCGCCCATAATTATGACCTCATTTTTACCTGCAGCTTTTTCAATCTGCTGTAGTAATCGCAGTTCTGCAGCTTCATTAATAAGAGGTGGCCTGTAGCATACCCCAATAAGCAATTGGCAACTTTTATTTCCACCATGAATATTTACCCAAACGGACTCCACATCTTCGCAATCTTCCTCCATCTCATCGTTGAGGACAGCTGTAAGAGAATTCTTAACAAAGAGACAAACCCCTCCACCTTTTTTCCCTGTTCTATCCCTCCTAAACACATTGTATCCTTTTAAATTAGCTATCCAGTCATGGCTTTCATCCATCCATGTCTCGGTTATTCCCACAATGTCATAGCCTTTGTCATTCAGAATGAACTCTAGTTCGTCTATTTTATTTGCAAGGCTCCGAGCATTGGTTACCATGCACTTTGTATTTTTACCACCACATTTACCAATTTTGTTTACATGAAATTGGCTACTTGAATTTTTACCAACCTCCTTAATCTTTACACTGTCCCCACCCCCCTCTCCACCCTCCATAATGATAGGTTCCCACTGTCTTTTTACCTCATCTTGTCTATGTATTGAGTCCTAGTTTTGCTAATCCATTTTCAGTATGGCTAAAGGTACCCATAGATTTATGGATTTTTCCCATTCGATTCCTGGCAAATTTGATCGGTCTGCTGGAAAACGATTCCCCAAAAATGTCCAATTGATCGACTTTTGATCAATTCTGATCAAAAATCTATTACAAGGCGCACTATGATGCTGGAGCCTCCTGAGCCTCTCCCTCTGCCAGGCCCTGCACCGGACTGATGTACAGTTCTATGTAAATATACATAGCAGCAACCCAATTTGTGTGTTACTATCTTTATCACACTTGCAGAGGACAACCTCACTTCCTGTCTCAACAGGAAGTGCTGGAAACTCACAAATGAATAGAAAATATATGTAGCAGAAACCCAATTTATGTGTTGCTATCTTGATCATACTTTTGGAAAATGACCTCACTTCCTGTCTCAACAGGAAGCTCTGGAAATTCTCACAGAGGACTACAAAATATACATAGCAGGAACCCGATTTATGTGTTGCTATCTTTATTACACTTGCAGAGAACGACCTCACTTCCTGTCTCAACAGGAAATTCCGGAAACTCACAAATGACTGCTTGTAAAAGAAAACAAATCTAATAATAGACTTTAAAACCTTACCTTGTTATCCAAAACTATCCAAATTGAGCTTTAATAATATTTTCACGAAATTGTCATAAAAGACTCGTTGTCAGAACACCGAACAGTCCACGCCGGCGCCGCAGTCTACCTCAGGTTTTGTCATTTTACTGGCTTGATTATTCCAATACTTAAGATAATGCGGTGCTGCAGCCTCGACAGCTTCAAGACTTATTTTCTTCAGTCAAGTATCCCGCAAAGGTCGTGTCAAGCCTGAAGTGATTAGGATTTGACAAGTTCCTCTCTTCTCATAATGCAGAGAGACACTTTTCACTTATAGTACTTTATTAGTAACAAAGATTTAGTTACACGAAGCCATTCAGCCTCATTGACGTTGATTAAAACTAAAGAGTTGGCAGCGTGCTACCTGAGAGTCAGCTGTTACCATACTAACCGCTCCCGAGAGCTGACGTTTATCACTTCCTATATGCTGAGGCACTCCAGAAATGACTTGTGTTGGGAAAATAAGGAGTGGAACTGAAGAGCAAAAAATGATGCTATATATTAGTTCATACTTGGCCGCCTTTTGACTTTAAATTTAAAGTAAACTGTAGAGAAAAAAAAGAACAGTGTTGCTTACGAGTTTTCGCTAAAGTCATTTTTGCATCGAAAATCTTACTTTCGATTTGAGAAAATTTTCACACAAAAAAGTGCTTAAATATTCACGTTTTTGTGTTTTTCACAAAGATGTGAAAAACTGTATTTTTACCTTAAAAATTAAAGTGAAAACAATATTTTTACCGCGACTGTTATTCTGCAAAAATAATATTTTACTGCAACAAAACCCAAACTTATTTTTAAGTACATTTTCGCGCGAAAATTGAATTTTACATTACTTTCGAGAATTTAAATGAGAAAAGAATATTAGCATTTTCGCTCATCACTGAAAAAGAGCTCCAAGCCATTACATAAAACAGAGTAAATTGTTGGGTGCTGTGCGATTTTTTCCAAATCGGGGGGTGGGGGCGCATCCTCACAAGTTTGCCTCAGGCCGCAAGAAGACTAGAACCGACCCTGCTTAGGAGGATGAGGTAAGTATCCCGAAGTAAGTACCCCAAGGGAAGTTTTCTTTATTACAGGTTTACTTTAAAGAAAACCTGTAATGAGAAAGAGTTCCCCTGGGTGGTACTCACCTCGGGTGGGGGAAACCTCTGGATCCAATCGAGACTTCCCCCGTCCTCCTGTGTCCCACAGCGGCGTCAAAAAAGCTGTGTACCTCCCCGGCTCCAGCGCAGGCGCAGCATCGGCTCTCCGCTCGGAACTAGACGGAAAAAGCCAATTGCTGTCAGGCCTCTCTACTATGCAGGAGTAAGTCTCCTGCGCCTGCATAGTCGAGCGGACCCAACGGAGATCGGCTATTTCCATCCATTTCCGTGCTGAGAGCTGCAACAGCACCCCCCCTGGAGCCAGGGAAAATGTTGACTAAAGTTAGTTAACATTTTTTAAAAATGTGGAATCCGCTACTTTTGTGGATGTACGCTATTATGCAGAAACTGCATTTCCAATTGGCAACCGTGGTAAACTTCTGCATTTTCTGATTGGCCTAATACTTCGAAATCTTCTGATTGGCCTAAAGATACCACAGTAATCTGATATCCTCAGAAAAATTCGGCATTCTGTGATTGACCTAATATTTCCAAAGTCTCCTGATGGGCCTAAAATGACCACGGGAATCCCATTCACACCAAACAATTCTGCATTCTCGGAATGCTCTAAAATGACCACAGTAATCCGATTGGTCCAATGCTTCAGAGTTCCGTGATTGGGCTAAAATTTCTGAGTTGCAGTGATGCGGTATTTCAGCAGGAATCCGATTTCCGCATAGCGACTTCTGCCGCGGCAAGTACATTTCCGATTGGAAACTCAGAAATCGGCATTCTGCAGAAATGTTCCGGCCATCCTGTGTGCGAATACATATATGTGTGAGATATATATATATATATATTACGTACGCGAAAATTGTGGCGATTTTTACCACGATTTTAAAGAGAATCTGTATTGAAGAAACGCCTGATCTCCCAAGCTTGCAAATGCTGCACCAGTTTAGCCTGCTGCTTTGGTGCCCTTGCTCCTGTGGCGCCCTAGGCCATGGCCTAGGCGGCCTTGGCCTAAATCCAGCCCTGTTCATCTCCGATTTGATGTGGGCTTCATTCGGACCAGCATACTGCGGGGCCTTACTAGACACAGCCATCTCTGGCTCCTTCATCTGCTGTCAACATCATACTTCCCACAGTTGTTTTACATAACAACAGTATCAGTTTTAAGAGATCTATTCAGCTGAATCGATACAAATCAAATCTCGCCCATTCCCTTCCCAGTGGCGGGCTACACAGGCTATAAATTAGAGGTAATGCAAAGTAAACACTGGTCTCAGTTTTAATACAATTAGAACTCTTAGCTGCTAGAAGAGGATATTGTAGTCAGAGCACTTGTATGGAGATGGATTCATGAAATGTCTATTGTTTAATTGTCCAGTTTGGTACGTTAAGACTGATTTTTAAAAAAATTTTTATTTTATTAAATGTTCCCTCGTTCCCCTACCTAACCTAAGACTAAGCTCCCAAAATCACACTTACCTATGGGATTGTCAACTTGAAGGACCACAAGAACGAACTGAATGAACATCTTTCTTACTCCTGGAGTCCTGGCCTCTTCAGCTAGGATCTCCTCTGAGGACAGTCAGTGACATGACTATTTATTATTATTATTATTTAGTATTTATATAGCGCCGACATCTTCCGCAGCGCTGTACATAGTACATATAGTCTTGTCATTAACTGTCCCTCGAAGGAGCTCACAATCTAGTCCCTACCATAGTCATATATGTGTCTGTATGTATTGTAGTCTAGGGCCAATTTAGGGGGAAGCCAATTAACTTATCTGTATGTTTTGGGATGTGGGAGGAAACCAGAGTGCCCGGAGGAAACCCACACAGACACGGGAAGAACATGCAAACTCCTTGCAGATGTTGACCCGGCTGGGATTTGAACCGGGGACCCAGCGCTGCAAGGCAAGAGCGCTAACCACTATGCCACCGTGCTGCCCATGTACTTTGTAAAGTGCTGCAGAGGATGTCAGTGCTATATAAATACATCATAATAACATGGTAGGGCATTAGACTAGGACTATGGTAGAGATTAGATTGTGAGCTTCTCTGAGGACAGTTAGTGACATGACTATGTACTCTGTAAAGTGCTGCAGAAGATATCAGTGCTATATAAATACATCATAATAATATGGTAGGACAATAGACTATGACTATGGTAGGGTTAGATTGTGAGCTCCTCTGAGGACAGTCAGTGACATGACTATGTACTCTGTAATGTGCTGCAGAAGATGTCAGTGCTATATAAATACATAATAATATGGTAGGTCATAAGACTATAACTATGGTAGTATTAGATTGTGAGCTTCTCTGAGGACAGTCAGTGACATGACTATGTACTCTGTAATGTGCTGCAGAAGATGTCAGTGCTATATAAATACATAAATACATAATAATATGGTAGGACATAAGACTATGACTATGGTAGGATTAGATTTTGAGCTCCTCTGAGGACAGTCAGTGACATGACTATGTACTCTGTAAAGTGCTGCAGAAGATGTCAGTGCTAAATAAATACATAATAATATGGTAGGACAATAGACTATGGGCTCGATTCACAAAGCGGTGCTAACCCAGTTAGAGACTTTAGGCGTGATAACCATTGCACCACGCTGGTGAAAAGCCAGTTTAGGCATGATAAGTTTAGGCATGATAAGTTTAGATAAGTTTAGATCGCGCGCAAAGTCCCGCACGCAAAGCAGCGCCATTAAACTCTATGCGAAGTGCACCAGACTTTGCTAGCACAAAACTTTTGATCCGCTGTGCACTGCAGTGCTAAACCAGTTGGGGCCATATTCTATTGCTGAACTCGCCAGCGCTAAGCACTGGCGAGTTCTTAACTTAGGCGATGGGGGTATCGCCTAATCTAATTAAACTTTAGACCCCCCCAGGCGGAAAAGAACTCGCTTGGGCGATATAATCGCCCAGCGAGTTCTTAACACGGAATCCAATTACCCTTATCATTTCTCCGGGAAGCGATGCTTCCCGGCAGACATGAGCGTTAGCTTAGACCTGCAAAAAGCAGGTCTAAACTAGCTAACGCACGTCGCCGCCGCAGCATCTGGGGGTCTCCTTTAATAAGGAGACCCCCAGAGCTCCCCGTCGGGTCGCCGCACAGTTTAGAAGCCAGCGCGCAGCTCTGCCAGGCTCCTCTGTCATACGTACCGCCGCCGATCACCCGCCGCCTCTCGCCGCAAAATCCGTCACGTAATTACAGTGTATCTAACACTGTAATTACTGTGCGCATAGAAGGAGCCCGGGCAAAGCATCTTTGAATCTGCAGCCGGGCTCCCCATTGGACTGCTGTGTGAGCCATTTTATTGGTTCAGACAGCAGACCAATGGGGAGCCCGGCTGCAGATTCAAAGATGCTTTGCCCGGGCTCCTTCTATGCGCACAGTAATTACAGTGTTAGATACACTGTAATTACGTGACGGATTTTGCGGCGAGAGGCGGCGGGTGATTGGCGGCGGTACGTATGACAGAGGAGCCCGGCAGAGCTGCGCGCTGGCTTCTAAACTGTGCGGCGACCCGACGGGGAGCTCTGGGGGTCTCCTTATTAAAGGAGACCCCCAGATGCTGCGGCGGAAGATGTCGGCGATGTTCGGCGGACGAGTGCGCATGTGTGGGGAGTGAGGCCGTGGTGCTGATGGACAGCACCACAGCGTAAACCTCACTCCCCATCGCTCGGTAACAGGGAGCATCGCTCAGGCTTTCGCCTGAGTAATGCTCCCTAACGATCGGCCATCGCGCGAAGGATATGGGCAATAGGATTTGCCGGTAATCCTCGCGCGATGGCAAGGTGATAAGTAGCTCGCATCTGCAAGCTACTTATCACCTTGAATAGGATATGGCCCTTGGTGCTTAAACTTATCACGCCTAAACTTATCACACCTAAACTTATCATGCCTAAACTTATCACACCTAAACTTATCATGCCTAGGGCCTGATTCACAAAGCGGTGATAACTCAGTTATCACGCCTAAAAGACTTTAGGGGCCTGATTCACAAAGCGGTGCTAACAGTTAGCACCCTGGTGAAAAGCCCTTTATCATGCCTAAACTCAGTTTAGGCATGATAAGTTTAGGTGTGATAAGTTTAGGTGTGATAAGTTTAGGCATGATAAGTTTAGGTGTGATAAGTTTAGGTGTGATAAGTTTAAGCGCCAACTGCGTTAGCACCGCAGTGCACAGCTGATCAAAAGTTTTACGCTAGCAAAGACTGGTGCACTTTGTATAAAGTTTAATGGCGCTGCTTTGCGTGCGGGACTTTGCAAGCTATCTAAACTTATCTAAACTTATCATGCCTAAACTTATCACACCTAAACTTATCATGCCTAAACTTATCACACCTAAACTGGCTTTTCACCAGAGTGGTGCAATGGTTATCATGCCTAAAGTCTCTAACTGGGTTAGCACCGCTTTGTGAATCGAGCCCTAGGTGTGATAACCTTTGCACTGCTGAGTTAGCACCGTTTTGTGCTCTTTATCGTGCGCAAAGTCCCGCGTGCAAACTTTTGCGTGCGCAATCGCGCAACTCCACGCGCAGCGCCCATAGGGTTTAATTGGCGCATCGCGAGCACTGCAGCATGCGCCGCGCGATGCGCACGGGAATTTCGTGCGAGTTTCATTTTATCACGCCTAAACTGAGTTTAGGCGTGATAAAGGGCTTTTCACAGGCATGCAAACACTTTGCACCGCTTTGTGAATCAGGCCCCTAAACTGAGTTTAGGCGTGATAAAGGGCTTTTCACCAGCGTGCTAACTGTTAGCACCGCTTTGTGAATCAGGCCCTATGACTATGGTAGGATTAGATTGTGACCTCCTCGGAGGACAGTCAGTGACATGACTATGTACTCTGTAATGTGCTGCAGAAGATGTCAGTGCTATATAAATACATAAATACATAATAATATGGTAGGACAATAGACTATGACTATGGTAGAGATTAGATTGTGAGCTTCTCTGAGGACAGTCAGTGACATGACTATGTACTCTGTAATGTGCTGTAGAAGATGTCTGCTATATGCAGTAAATGCATTATAATCATTAATGATCATAATCTAAAGTGTATATCCATATAATAAAGGTGGCCACAGAACTTAATTTCTAGTGAAAAATTATTCAAGCAATCAGATAATTCTTATCGGTAGTGAAATATCGTAATACATTGTTCACTTCACCATCAATGAACCAATCTTTGTTTACCTTTCTATAACAACCAACAAGAAAATCCAAATTTTGGTTTGAGAAAAATCCAAAATCGAACGACTGTTTTTATAATCGTTCGGGATTGATTGTCCCCATCACCGGAGATTATTTACAACCAATCCGATCAGAAATATCTGATCGCTCAACTAATTTTTCACTAGAAATTGGACCGTTAGTGGCCACCTTAAGATGCATTCACATATAAATATGTATTTTCTTGTGTATAAGACTACTTTTTAACTCTTGAAAATCTTCTGAAAAGTTGGAAGTCGCCTTATACGCCGGGTGTCATTGATGCTGGGTGATACGCAATGCTGATGCGCGTACGTGACATGCTGATGTTTAGGTGATGCTGTAACGTGATGCGCATACGGGACATGCTGATGATTAATAACCGGGTGCTGGAGTTTCAGCAGTCACCGCATATGCTAGGGGAGAGCTCACGCTGCAAGGTCTGAGACGCCCAGGGTATGGAAGAAAGAGATTGTGCTGTGCCCATAAAACACGCCTCTTCCACCTGTCTGGCCCGCCCTATCCTGTTACCGCCTCTCAGATCTAGCTGCTGAGGACTGTAGTGAAGCGGCGCAGGTGCACGTGTGCGAGATCTGAGAGGCAGAGAAGGAGGTAAACAGGATACAAGGGTGGGCCAGAAGGGTGAAGAAGGCGTGTTTATGGGCACAGTGCAATCTATTCTTCCATACCGATCTGATACACAGGTAGACAAGCTGACCAATCTGCTTAGGGAGTGGGAGAGATGACCAATCCAACCAGTCTATCGCCTATATATACTGGGTACACATACAGTACAGCTCCAGTATCTGTTCATACATAGCACCAGTTTATGATGTTTTTTAATTTTTATTTGGTGTGCGTTGGAAGAGGGGTAGCCTTATACGGCGAGTATATCCCAAACTCTATATTTTATGTTGGGGGTCGTCTTACACGCCCAGTCTTCTTCTACGCCGGGAAATACGGTATTTTGCTGGAGCAAAACATAGAATATCCCCCATATGGCAGAATGATTCTGAGCCCCTGGCTTGTGTATGGAAAACACGGTCTTGCGTTGAGTCGCATGCACGCAATGGAAATGCTGCGCTGCGGGCGGAAGCATCAAACAAGAAGTTTGACCTCTAATTAAAGGATTAAGTTGTAGTAACTCGATTACCACTGTGACTAGTGGGCAGAACCACCCTGTACTCTGGAGAAGGTAATCCCAATTGAAGACTCAGTGCCAGGCCTGTCTGTGTGACATTGGATGAAGTACAACATACGGTCTGTCTCAAGACTTTCGAGCTGCAATTCAGAAGAATAAAACCTCGGAGTAAAAATGAGACTTCTGTCACCCAAAAAGATCTGATGTTTTTATGAGCACCCCCGTCCTCTGCTGCTGGGAACAGCAATAGCCTATGTTAGATTTATTGGGGCGAATACTATTGCATTTTCCTGCAGTGGGTGGCCTCTTGCTCCTCCCCCCCTGGTGTAGTACAGACAGCTAGGCACAGCAGAGCGGAACAGTAAAAAATGGTGCACAGCGGCAACAGTATAAAAAGGGCACTGGTAATTACTATTATAAAGCTATATTTATCGTTTTATAGGTTAAAAATAATTAGGCAGCAGGGATCGGGGAGAGAGGCAGCGGGACACTAGACAGCAGGGTGGAAGCAGGGCCAGATTTGTACTCTTTACCGCCCAAGGCCACTGTCACCAGTCGCCCCCCTTCAGTATAAGTAGCGAGATGACCCCTGCCCCCTTCCCTCCAGTATAGGTAGCCAGATGACCCCTCCCCCCTTTCCCCCCAGTATAGGTAGCCAGATGACTCCCTTAATCCCTCCTTTTCTCACCCCCCTTTCAGTATAAAATACATATATCCAGGCACATCCCATCTAGTTAGGACATTAAATAAGTTAAGGAAAGGGAGGTGCTGAAGGGGGTGTGGCTAGAAAACAGCAAAAATCTATTAACCCTTCGCACTCTCACATGCAAATGTTTAAACAAATGCATTCACAGATTCACTCATCCAGGCACAACTGTTATCCCTACAGCTGAGTTAAAAGCCGGGGTCTTAGTTCACAGAAGAATGCATTCTTATGCTTAGTCACCTATACTGCGCAGAAGTACCCAGGTAAACATAGGTGTCCTAACTCTAGCCCTGTAACATGCATAGTGCAGACATGCAAACACATTCATTGCATCAAACCTATCAATGTATTAGGAGCACACATCCTGACGTCCTCTCCTGGGACAAATAGCGCATCTTACCAATCGCACAAGGGAGCCAACGTAATGTATCCATGTGCACCATGCGCATACACCAGCATAAGCTGTCTGCATGCTGACAAACACATACAGGGGAAGGAGGGAGTGCACTGAATTAGACCCTAGCCACAGGGGTCAGTAACAAGAAAAAAATACATATATCCAGGCACATCGCCTATAGTTAGGACATTAAATAAGTTAAGGAACCAAACACCTTATCAAGGGTACCCAGGAAAAAGAGGGCCAGACGAGGCACAAGGGGTGGGAAGAGGGGCAATAAAAAGGATGAGGAATGTGTAGGGGAGGGTATTTACAATTTGAGTGATGTTGCACTTAGCACAGAGGAATTGAAGATGTTGGATAAGGGTCTAAAATATGCACCCAGACAGGGTTTGGATAAATTTGGTACATACATAGATATTAATAAATTCACTAGGAAATTGCACTTAAAGAAGTATTTTGCGGGTAAGAGAGAGGGAGGGGGGAGGGAAATGGTTAATAAGGAGTACAAGCATACCAAACTAAAATCTAAATCAACTTTTAACCCTCAGGATGGAAGTTATAATGCCATAGAGGTATTCAAAAATATGGTAATAGGGGACCTCAATAAATTGCCTGATGGGAGGAAAGGGAAGGAGAAAGCCATTGCTAAGGACATGTTGGAAGGAAAAAATTTGGTAGTAAGACCTGCGGACAAAGGGGGTGGAGTGGTAGTTCTTAATAAGACTCAGTATAAAAAAGAAATGGACAGAATAGTGGCAGATAGGGAAGCCTACACCCTGTTGAAGGGAGACCCGACTGGTGAGTATATGAAGGAATTGAGAGAAATACTTAGGGAGGGCCTAGATAGAGGGTTGGTGACAGATGAAGAATTCAAATTTATTATTCCTGATAGTCCACGCATCCCAATAATATACCAGGTCCCAAAGATACACAAAGATAAAGTGAATCCACCGGGGAGACCCATAATAAGTGGTATAGGGTCAGTGACGCATAGACTGGGGCAGTATTTGGATGAGTACCTGCAACCAATGGTAGAAAAGTTACCGAATGTTCTTAAAGATACTAAGCATATGCTACAAAAAATAGAGGGACAAAAGCTGGGAGAAAATGACATTATGGTGACGGCTGATGTAGCCTCATTGTACACAAATATCAAGCATGACTTGGGAATCCAAGCTGTTAAGTACTATATGGAGAAGGAGGATGATCTTAAGGAGGAACAAAGGGAATATATTCTGAGGTTGTTGAAATTTGCATTGGAAAGGAACTATTTTTGGCATGATGGGCAATTTTATAGGCAGCACCGTGGTTGCGCTATGGGGGCGAGCTATGCCCCAAGCCTAGCAAATTTATTTATGGGTAAATGGGAGGAAATTATTGTGGGAGGGGGGGCACCTATTAGATTATGGAGTCGGTTTATAGATGATCTGTTTTTTGTTTGGGGGGAGGGTAAAGAAAGTTTGAGTGATTTCCTAAAAATGCTTAATGAAAACAGCCTGGGAATCTCCCTATCAGTAGAAACAAGTTCAGAGAAAATACACTTCTTGGACTTGGAAATATCAAAGAATAATGAGGGGATGAAAACAAGGAGTTATTTCAAGGATACAGATAGAAATGGCTACATATCAGTACTGAGTTGTCACCACCCTGCGTGGATCAAAGGAATACCAAAGGGGCAGTTCATGAGGATGAGGAGGAACTGCAGCAACCTTAAAGATTATGATGAGCAGGCAGGAGTCATCAGGGATAGGTTCATGGAGAAGGGCTATGACCCATCGTTTTTGGAGCAGGAAATGCATAAGGTGAGGGGGGTGGAGAGAGAACAGTTATTGGAAGATAAAAGAAAGGATGATACAGAAGGTGAGTATGGCTTGGCATTTATTACAGGCTACAATGCGCAGTACAGGGAAGTGCAAAATATAATCCAGAGACACTGGGCCATACTTGCCACAGATTATGTGTTGAGACCAATAATCCCTGAAAGACCGAAATTTATATACAGGAAGGCCACGAACCTTAAACAGATACTGGCCCCGAGTTGTGTTGAGCCAAAAAGACAGCAGAAAATGCAGGGTTGGCAGACCCCGGGTTTTTTTCCCTGCAGAGCATGTAAGGCTTGCAGGGAGGCTAAGGGGGTAAAAACTTCAAAAGTGGTATCGTTTAGCAATGGAAGGGAATTTCCCATCAGGCAATTTATTACTTGTAATGACAGACATGTGGTCTACCTAGCGTGGTGTAGCTGCGGGTGGCAGTATGTGGGGAGGACCACAAGAACCCTCAAAGAAAGGATGGGGGAGCATGTTAGGAATATAAGAAAGGGGTATGTAAATCATAGCCTGTCCTCGCATTTTGGAACTTCACACAAGTGTGATCCTGGGGAGCTCTCGTTTTGTGCGTTGCAAAAAATTGTCCCCCACTGGAGAGGATCCAATAGGATCAAACAGGTATCTCAAGCTGAGACAAGGTGGATTTACAGCATGGGTAGTCTGAGACCGCATGGATTAAACATTGATATAGACTTAGTATGTTTTTTGGGGGAATAAGGGGAGGGTCGAAGGTACCTATGCTGTGGTCCCAGTGGGATCTGAATTTAAAAAGGTTTATGATGTACTATATACTGACAGATTTTATCCAGTGGGATTTTACGATGTTATGATTCTGTGTATGTAATGGATAAGGATGAGGGTGTAGAGGGTAATGTAGTACCAGACGCGGAGATGTATTGTGTGGGCACTCTGGTATAGATAGATATAAGGGTGGTGACTGGTGGGGTGGATGAAGGGGGGGGGGGGTGGACTAGGAGTATATATTAGTAGTAACATATATGGAAACTGGAGGGCGACAGAATACATTTGCCGCATTGGGGGTTAATGTATAAGATGTAAGAGGTATGAATGAGAACTATGTTTTATATGTCTGTTAATAAGGGAACCGTCTGGCATAGTGATGGTAGCGTTGCGTAGGAAATGCGCATTTGATAGAGCTTATACGGCGGTGAGGAAAGAGTGATGCGTGGTAGGGGGGCGGACCCATAGTTGCGCACGCAATAGGATTTCAGCATAAAGATGAGTCTCTGATGGCGTCCTGGCTACGCTTCTGATGAGTCACGTATGACGAAACATGTAAGGCGGGGCCAGGACGCGGAAGAGACTACAGTACGCACGAGGGTGACGGCGTGATCCGGGGCTGCGGGAGTGAGTGGATGACCGAGCGCGCGGCGGTCAGCTTTCCCTAGTCATCGGGTGACATCTATGCCAGCCGGCCACCTAACGGGGGAGAGCCCGTGGTAAACTCTACGCTCTGATTTTAATTGGACATTGTAAGTGCAATTCATTTTAATACTTTTAAATAAAAGAGACAGTATTACACTATTTTAAGCATTTTTATTGAGGTTACTAAGAAGAATTCAGCAAGGAGAGAGGATCTGTGATTTAGCGGAGGTGGTGGGGGACGACCAGCAAACGGTCCCAAGGCGCCAATAGACCTATCAGAAGGTCTTACCGCACGGTGAGTGCTCTCACTGGGGTGTGGTGGAGGCTGTCCTGTCCAGTGTCATTCAGATCTGAGGATTTGTATTGGAAACGGTGTGATATCGTGACATCAATAGTGAAACTCACTGAAGTTGTTGGAACTGTGGCTGGGACTTATATGGACATTGTCAATTATACACATGCATTAGGTTTTAGTTTGCCTAGTTTTTTTCCTCTTATAGGGTTGAATAATTTTTGATTTCGCTCAGTGCTGAGAGCGCCAGCCTGTGAATGCATTTGTTTGAACATTTGCATGCGAGAGTGCGAAGGGTTAATAGATTTTTTCCCCTTTCAATATAGGTAGCCAGCTCACCTTCACACCGCAGCAACCATCAGTATCCCTCATTTCTCCACTCGTCTTAAGTGCAGAAGATTTCTCTTCCTTACTGTCTCCAATGCTGCCCAAGTCCATAGCCGCCTGCTACAACGCCAACGTGCACAGAGAGCAAGGTGGCTGCTGCACAGGCGGCTATCAGCAGAGTACCGACATAATGCTGCACTAGTTTAACCTGCTGCTTCAGTGCCCGAGATCCTGTGGTGCCCTAGGCTATGGCCTAGGTGGCCTTGTGCTAAATTCTTCCCTGGGTGGAGGGAGTAGAATTAGGTGGAGGGAGGATTAGGTAGCATTGGCATACATTGCCTTGTCCTGGCCGGCGATCGCTCCTTCACTTCTGTTAGCTTGCTGTAGTCCTGCATCCAGCCAATCACCATGCAGCTTCAGTTTCCGCATGCTGATTTTCTGGATGCAGGACTCCTGCAAGCTAACTATGAAGTGAAGGTGCGATCGCTGGCTGGAACAAGGTAATGTATGCCAATGCTACCGAATCCTCCCTCCACCTAATCCTACTCCCTCCACACCGATGCCTAGTGTCCCGCTGCCTCTCTCCCCGACCCCCGCTGCCTAACTAGCCCTCCTACATTTTTCAATGGCGCACCGTTCTGCTGATAAATATTTCATAAAACGCTATTTATCGGTTTAATGTATTTTATTAAAACGGTAAACAGCGTTTTATGACCGGCGGAACGGTGTGCCATTTTTCACTAAACCCCAGCAGGGTGTGCATGTCTGTACACCGCAGAATGCATGTCAAACCTGCACACACCGTATATTCTGGAGTATAAGACTACTTTTTAACCCTTAAAAATCTTCTGAAAAGTCAGGTGTCGTCTTATATGCCGGGTGTCATTGATGCCGGTTGATACACCCTATGCTGTTACCGCCTCTCAGATCTCGCTGCTAAGGACTGTAGTGAAGCGGCGCAAGCGCACATGTGCAAGGTCTGAGAGGCAGAACAGGAGGTAAATAGGATACAAGGGCGGGGCCAGAAGGGTGGAAGAGGCGTGTTTTATGGGCACAGAGCGATCTATTCTTCCATACTGCTCTGATAAACAGGGAGACAAGGAGAGCTGACCAATCCGCCTAGGGAGAGGGAGAGTTGACCAATTCAACCAGTCAATCGCCTATATACTGTTATATACTGGGTACACATACAGTACAGCACCAGTATCTGTTCACACGTAGCACCAGTATATGATGTTTTTTTAACTTTTATTTGGTGTGCGTTGGAAGAGGGGTAGTCTTATACGGCGAGTATATCCCAAACTCTATATTTTAACTGGAAGAGTTGGAGGGGTCGTCTTACACGCCCAGTCATCTTATATGCCGGAATATACGGTATGTCTTTAAAGAGGAACTGTAGTGAAAATAGCATTGATGAATATAAATGTTTTTGTTTTTAATACAATATTCATTGATAGATTATTAGTGTTTGCCCTTTGTAAAATCTTTCCTCTCCTTAATTTACATTCTGAACTTTATTACATCTTTACTTCTGCCAGGTAACCTGTATGAAATGTTTGTTTACTGTTCGTTCTATGCACAGAGGGAGATACTGTTTGCTTGGCAGTTGGAAACATTTGTCATTTTTCACAATGCAACGAGGTTCACAGACAGCAAACGGTCAGGACCATGGTCATGACATCACACTGTGGGAGGGGTTTCACCACAATATCAGCCATACAGCCCCGCCCCCTGATGATCTATTCAAGAAATGGTAAAGATTTCTCGTTAGAAAGGGGGTATCAGCTACTGATTGGGATGAAGTTCAACCCTTGGTGACAGTTCCTCTTGAAAGCACACCTAAAGTGAGAGGAATATGGAGGTTGACACATAGATTTAGTTTTAAACAATGCAGATTGCCTGGCTGTCATGCTGATCCTCTGCCTCTAATATATTCCTGATCACATGACTGCAACGAACCGGAAACGTATGGCTGCCTATTCTTGTGGTAAAGGATGCCGGGAGGCTAAGACCGGGGTTTCCTTACTCGGTTAGTAATTGAAGTAAACCTGAGACGAAAGGTAGAAAAATATTTTTATTTACCTGGGGTTTCCTCCAACCCCTGTAGTCCTTCAGCTTCCTTGATGCCATTCTGGTCCGATCCATGGTGCTCCTGTGAAGTCTGCACAGTCCAGATGGGTTGCGTTAACCACTTGAGGACAGTAGGCTTACACCTCCCCTTCCCCCAGTGACCAGGCAATTTTTTTACAAATTAGGCCACTGCAGCTTTTAGGGCTCCGCTGCAGGGCCGCACAACTCAGCACACAAGTGAACCCCCCCCCCTTCTCTGCCCACCAACAGAGCTTTGTGTTGGTGGGCTCTGATCACCGCTGCCCTGTTTGTTTATTTATTTTTAATTTGTTTGTTTATTTATTTTTTTTATAAATGTGTCATTTTTTCCCCCAGAGCCTTCCCTCCCCCCGCCAGCGAATCACCGCATCAGCCTATGACAGCGGATCGCTCCTGCGCCTCCCCAGGGAGACAGCCAAGTGACACGGCGGTCCCCAGTACAGCGCTGCCTTACATCGCAGCGCTGTTCAGTTGTAAATAGACGGTGGTTTCGCCCCAGGACCAGGACTTCACGCCAATTGGCGTTGAGCGGTCCTGGGGTTGCCGCCTTGTTCACGCCAATCGGCGTAAGCGGTCGGCAAGTGGTTAAGCCCCGTACTTGCAGTAATGCGCTACTGCTCTTGTGTCAGCTCGGATTCCTCTGGCGCACCACAACAAACCGCAATAAGGGATTGATTCGCTAAACCGTGATAACACGTATCACGCACACAAACGCGAAAACGGTCGTGATATGAGTTATCACGGTTTTCGTGAATCAAGCCCTAAGTATGAAAGTCTCTATAGACTTTCATTGCTTTTGCAGACCCTTGAATCAAAATAGGGTAACACAACGTAGGTTTACCCCGCTAGTGTAAAAGGATCTTATAAGTCGCAGAGCACATCAGCCCCAATCCAGAGATCAACCCAGAAAAAGATTCGGCAGCTTCCAATACAATACACCAAAGAAGAAATTGTTTTTACAGTATACCTAAAGCTGAATACTTACCTGAAGATGGGTCAGGGAACCTCACAGCGAGGCCTCCCGACGAATGAGGTTCCCCGATCCATCCTCCTCCCAGCGGGAATACGCAATGTCACACGACGGGTAAGAAGAACGGTCAAAGGATTTCAGTACTTTTCGCGTGAGTCGTCGAGGATCTTAACGATCTGATCAGTCGCGACGGTGCTTATCGCTGTGCGTCGCAAAATGTCGTTCCTGTAACCCACAGTGCGAGATTGCGGATCGGATGAGAAATCGTTGTATAAATCGCGTAGTGGGTAGGGGCCTTACAGTGAACCTCCAGACTAAAAATCTACTCAGCAGCACTGAAAAGGCTTTGTGTTTCTTTACCAGTTTCACAGCATCAGAACTTTGTTTTTCTTACCCAAGCCTCATTTTTAGCTGCACAGATGAAAACTGCCCGGGTATTTATCCCCTGATGCTGTGCAAAGCATGATGGGATTTCTGATGTTCTCCTTCTGCTGTTTTGATGCAATTTTTTTTATTTTTTTATTGAGATTTGAAGCCTAGCACACGCAGCTGGGAGGACAGTTGGAATTGTGTCTCATGCTCCCTGTCACCTCCTTTCAACCAAAAAGATGGCTGCCCCCATGAAATCCCAAACATTTGCCTGTTCTTTTAAAACAGGGTGGGTAAGAGATTATATTATCTATCTATTTTAGTTAACATAACTCATGTAACTTAGTGACAGTATGTTTGTTTAGGCTGAAGTTCCTCTTTAAAGCAAACTTGAGGCAAAAAAACAAACCCTTTTGATACAATGAATTGTATGTGTAGTACAGCTAAGAAATAGACCATTAGTAGCAAAGAAATTAGTCTCATATTGTTTTCCAGTTTTGGAAGACTTAAAGTGAACCTGAGATGCGGTGGGGGTAAATATATATACCTGGAGCTTCCTCCAGCCCCCTCCAGGTCGATCGCTCCTTTGCCATCTTTTTCCGCTTTCTAAATCGTCTGAAATTGGCCCCGGAAAGTCCTCCGGTCCACGGCGTACCATGCATGCGCGGCTGGGTCATGTGCGCACAGCCGGACTGCCCCTGTGCCAACGGGCCCTGACTAGAGGATTTTATGGGGCCAGTTTCACAAGAACCAGGAGACGAGAAGGATGGCAAAGGAGTGATCGGCCTGGAGTGGGCTGGAGGAAGCCCCGGGTATGTATATCTCCCCCAACCCCGCCATCTCAGGTACACTTTAAGAAATGTCAGTTGTTATCTATGTAAAAGAGCTTCTCTGAGCTCTGCGACCCAACTCGGGTTGAAGATGGGCCTGTTTTCTGAAGCACTTTTACATCAGAGAAGCAGTGAGAGACAGCCTGAGATAAGGTTTTACTGCAGGAAAGTTCAAAGGGCCATTAGCTCTGCTCTGTTGAATAGTTTAAGATGCAGAGTGTGGTTTGTAAACTGCAAATATGAAAGAATGATGCAATGTTATAAAACAAATATATAAAATATAAAAAAGAGACTCTTTTCTTTGCCACTAATGTTCTATTCCTTACCTGTGCTACACATTAGGGATGCTCATTCGGATTCCACGGAAATGCAATTTCCGAAATTCCGATCAGAAATTGCATTTCCGCATCGGAATACGGAAATCGGTAATACAAGTGCGGTAGGCGGATTTCCGCTGCAAATCGCGGAAATTTCCTCCGACTTTAACATCGATTTTCTCAAAGACTATAAGGTCTTTTTGAAAACTTTTTTTGCATCTTGTTCACAAGATTCAGTTTAATAAACCCTGAAAATGTGGTGTTTCTAGGAATTTTAAGCCAATCAGAAGACTCAGAATGAATAAACTAATCAGAGAATGGGGATTAGGCGGAAATTTCCGCATTCTCTGATTGGCTTATTCATTCTGAGTCTTCTGATTGGCTTAAAATGACCGCATATCGGATAATGCGGATTTTCAGAATTTTACAATACAGTAAAAATCCACCAACTTTAGCGGTTAATAGCAAAGCCCCCGTAAGTCCTAGAAACACCAAATACCAGGGTTTATTAAACAGAATCTTGTGAACAAGATGCAAAAAAAAGTTTTCAAAAAGACCTTATAGTTTTTGAGAAAATCGATTTTAAAGTCTGGGCAAATTTCTGCGATTTCCGGCGGAAATCCGCATCGGAATGTGGAAATTGGTAACGGAAAGCAGAATCGGTAGCAGTAGCGGTAATTGGCAATGGCAGAATGCGGATTTACCGCGGAATCGGAAATTCGCATTTCCTACCATCCCTACTACCCATACAACTCACAAGGTTTTTGTTTTTGTTTTTTTGCTTCAGGTTTGCAGTGTATTTTTTCCCTCTGACTTTCTGTACATCTCTCAACGCGTTTGTTTTTTCCCTGTAGCAGAATTCCCTCGTCACAAAACGGCGTCTCCTTCATCCTAATTCCGTGCAGCGTGATCGTCACCCAGACAGCGTCCCCGAAGAAATAATTAATTATCTGGTTAATGTGCATCGGGTGGCGTGAGCGCGAGATTAATCACATGAGCCCGGCTGTGTTGCTGAAGTGCATTCTGCTTTTTTTTTCTCTCGCCATCTCCTGTCACTCGGCTTAATGGCTTCTCTTTCTCTCAACATCAGGTGAACAGGTGCGCGGATGCTGTATTTTTACTTTCCTGGCGTCAGGAACAGCCGGTCGGTGAGAGATGTTTTTTCTTTTTTTTTCACTCTCAGTCCAGTCGTGCTGCATGAGCAGTTTACAGCATGGAGCGAATGGCGCTTCAGATGTTGCAGCAGCGGTGGGGCCTTTCCGAGGAAGTGACAAGATTATCCGCCGTCTTCTCCCCCACTTACCCAGCGATATCCCATTCTCCGAGTTATCCCCCCCTCACAGCGGAGGCAGCAGCGGGGAGCGTCCGCGGCTCCTCTGCTATTTATCGTATTTATGGCTTCTTGGCCAGCTTTACTTCTTCATCCTACTTGGAGAACTGGAAATTGGCCAGTATTTTTTTTTCTTGGAGGCACGCTGGCGGTTCTGGCTTCGGTTTAATGTCTGTCTGACTTGTCACAGCCGGGACGAGCCTTCGGGGGCTTTGGTGTCACTTTTGCGGAAAAATAAATGAAGCCCATCAGGAGAGGAAGCAGAAATGAGATGAAATTGAGGAGGACGAGCAATTTGGTGGGTCAGGGCTACGGGCGAGTCAAGATTTGGAGTAAAATTGAGACAAATTAAAATCCGATTCCAGGAAAATAAATTATTATTTTGGTAAGGGGTTTGGATTTTTACTGGTGCTCCCACTTGTGAGAATTTCTATGGGGGAAAATTATCTCCAAGACTGACAGAGATTGAAACGGACAGGACAGCAGCACATAATGTTTTCTGCACATTTTTATTGCTGTCCCTCACTTCCTGTCACCAGAACTTTAATTTTGTATCCTTAAAGAGGAGCTGTCAGCCATACTATCTCAGAAAAAACAAAACGCATATATTAGTAGATACATACTTTCTCAACTTGCATAACATATGTATTGCACTGTCCACGTTTTGATTTTAGTGATTTTTCTACAGTAAAAAAAAGATAAATCCTTCTTAGCGTTTCCCATTTTAAGTGTGACTATTTTGAAGCCAATCCTGTTGTAATTTCCTTCCTTTACTCTCCTCTGCCTGATTTCCCCGCCCTTCACTATAGAAAGTGCATTGTCTCAGCATGAGAACTATTGGCCAATAAGATAGGAACAAAGGTGTAGGAGGGGAAAACAGAAGGAAAAGAGGCTTCAGCCAATCAGGCTGCATTAGTTAAATCTTAGGTGAAAGTAAAGAAGCAAAAAAGGACAACCCAGCATGCCCTGCAACTTCCTTTGTGCGGCAATGTACCAAATAAGAGTCAGGTAAACCGGGGAATGATCATTTATCAACAAGAAAAATAATAGTAATTTTAGCTTTTGGATCACCTGGTTAGCATCCTTATTGTTTACTAGATAAAAAGAAAGAATTGATTTTTGATTTTCTGCCCGACAGTTACACTTTAAGTCTTAAAGCTTTTTGAATGTCCAGGGGAGAGGAAGTGAAAAAAATCTCTGCAATAGGAACACAAACTTCAACAACCCTTAACCCTCCCTTGACAAGGCCAGACTTATAGTATTTCCACCCCTAGGCCAGCTTTCGTACGACTCCCCTTCCACGTGAAACACCTCCTTCTAATCCTTGTGAAGCCCTCTCTACCATGTCTAACCTTCATGTACAGCAGCCCCCTTCTGTTACATAGAGGTCGCTTGAGCAGTAGCTCCCTATATCCATGTGTTGCTCCTTATTTGCACCTTCCATATTCCTCCCTATTCAGCAATCCGTTTTTCATGTCCAGCCACCCATTGGCCAGTTGCCGCCCAAGGCCCAGGCCTCTGTAGCCTTTCCAGACATCTGGCCCTGCCTATTGATATGCATCGTCTAATGCTCCCTGCAAAGCACTTGGAAAGATGCTACAGTACTCAGGATAGTTAAAGAGGTAAAACGGGGTTTTAAAGGAACAATTTCACTCTTTATTCTTCAATCACAAGTCTTCAACAGAAAGATTGCCTGACACGTGTTTCATGGCCAACAAGCCGCTTCCTCAGAGGCACACAATATGCACAAGCATCAGGTGCAGGTCAATAAAATATATGCCCAAACTATTATATAATCCATTGTCCGGCCCTTGGTGGAGAGGTGTTACACCTACTTCCTGATACTTTACAGAGCTACTTCTTAATATGGGTGGGATTTGGTTCATTCTCCCCACCTGCCTGTACAGTGGTTGTCTTAGAGGTTAACGTGTCAGAAACGAATTATAATCAGGACATGCTACACCATATTGGTTTCTTCCACCCCCTGCTTATTTGTTTTACAAACCCATTAGGCACACCTCCCGACTTTTTGAGATAAGAAATAGGGACACTTTAAGATACACCCTAGCCACACACCCCAGCCACACCCCTAATCAGGCCCCAGCCACACCCCTAATCAGGCCCCAGCCACAACTCTAGTCACTGATACCAAAACAAATTCAGAAACAAAAGAGGAAGTTTTAAAAATTTAGACCACACTGGTTTTCTCTATCACCATTAGAAGTAAATCAATCTGAATGATAAAAATAACATTTAATGTATATTAAACACATTTTTTTCAGTAGATTTATACATATATTTACATAGACCTTTACTTGAGTCCTGAAAGAGGGACACATGAGGGAGAAAGAGGGACAGAGGGATTTAGTTCCCAAAAAGGGACTGTCCCTCTGAAAAATGGGCAGTTTGGAGCTATGCCATTAAAGAGAGTATGAAGCCAGTTTAAAAACTTGTTTTTACCTGTTATTTAGGTTAAGGAATATGGCCAGTGCTAAAACACCGCATTCCAGCAGCAGAACGAGGGTTTTATACCCCCCAAATCCTGTAGCAAAAATCCACGACTTTCAAAGTCGTTGATTTTGCTGCCTGGGGGAGGCAGAGCTTAGCTCTGTAGCTCTGCCTCTATTAGCGTCAATCCTGCGCTTATCGCTGCCTCTCTCCCGCCCCTCTCAGTGAAAGAAGACTGAGAGGGGCTCGGAGAGGCGGCGATCAGTAGGGATTGATGCGAGTAGAGGCAGAGCTACTGTAGAAAGCTCTGCCTCTACCAGGAAGCGCTCCCCGGTTTTTGCCCCGGGCATTTGGGGAGTATAAAACCCTTGTTCTGCAGCGTTTTAGTACTGGCCATATACCTTAACCTAAATAACAGGTAAATAACAGGTTAAAACACGTTTTTAAATTGGCTTCAGACTCTCTTTAACCCTTTAGCAGCCACATATAGCAAAGCTGTATACGTATTTTAACTGTAGGGCCGATTTTGTATTTATTTATTTATTTTTGCTGCTGGGGAAGTATGCCTTCCCCAGCCTGGCAGGGTGTGCAGAGGGGAGAAGGGAGCTTTCATATTTTCCTTTTCTGGGTGACTGGGTCGGCTTCTCCTCTCCTCCACTAGGCGCTGCAATGCCAACATCCTCTTCTGAGTTCCGATCACATGATCACATGATATGACATGTGATCGTAACCCAGGGGATGGTGTCAGCGTTGCAGCGCTGCCCCTCTTCCACCAGCCGTAGAGCTGTAACACTGACACCATCCCCTAGGTTACGATCACGTGCCATATCAGGTGATCAGGAACTCTGACGAGGATGCTGGGAGTGCGGCGCCGCATGTGGAGGAGATGCCATCCAGCCGCCAGGAACAGGTAAATATAAAGAAGTTCCCTGCGCCGCTCTGCATGGCCTCATTAAGCAGCAAAATGGCATATGCTGGCACGCATCAACTGTCTTGAGATAATGCATGCAGGGCAGCTAATAGGGTAACCTTTTGCGGACCGACGCAAGTAAATCCTACGCCACACTTGTGGCTGCTCTAAGCTGATGCGGCGTAGGATTTACACCACCCGCCGTTTCTGCTCCCGACACGATCGTGCGCACCCGAGAGGGAAGATTAAGCTGTCATATGACAGCTGACATCTCCCCTCACTGACCAGGAGCCATCTCGTATGGCTCCTGATCATGTGATCACTATGATCGCTGGCAGATCATCGTGATCCCTGTTACTGATGCGTTGATAGGTGGGGAAAGAAGAGGATCCACTCACCTTCCTGCTGTTCCCCCGGCGAACGATGCTCCCCTCTGCTCTGGTCGGCATCCCTGCTTGCTCTGATGTAAGTGTCGGGTCCTGGCTTGATGATGTCATCAAGCCACGACCCGGGACTGAGCAGCGGTATGAGCAGGGGTTGTGGCCAGAGCGGAGGGGCTCACAGCAGCTCATCGCTGGAGCCTGGGAGGTGAGTAAATGCTGCTGGCTACAGGGGGGACATCTGGATACAGGGGGGACACCATGCCCAGCTACCAAAAGTGGGGATCCGGCTGCCTGACCTGGCAAAATCGCCTGGTCCTTAAGGGGAGTTAGGCAGCCGGTCCTCAAATGGTTAAGAAAGCACTAACTGCATGCACAGACACAACACTTGCAAAGAACACAGAAGCGCAAGACACGCACAACACAGCATATGCCTAACACATGCACAACACACGCACAAAACACACACAACACTCAATGCATGAACAACACACACAGAAAGCACAAGGTATGTACAACACGCACAACACAGCATATCCTCAACACACACACACAACACGCACCCAACACAATGTATTCACAACACACAATACACACAGAACACAGACACACCAAACACACAAAACACAGCACAACGTATGCACAGTACACACATAAAACAATGTATGCGCAACATACACAAAAGGGAAAAAAATAATGTTTCTCTCTCTTCAGTAGTGAATGCGTCTCAGATTTTGTGGAGCAGCCTTTAATTGCGCTATAAACTGCAAGCCTATCGGAGAAAATGCATCACTTATCATTACCATAAATTACACAATTTTATGATTAGGCATTAAACTGTACATCTGTGTACACTTTTTCCCCCCTTCCTTCCACCCTACTGTATTTTTACCAGCCGTCGCGCGATAAATTACAAAGCCGTCAAAGGACTTGTCAGAATTCACAAAATCTGAACACATGTCCTGCTATTGACAAACGAGACCCGCGCCAATCTAGGCTGGCTTTTATTTTCTTGCAAGTGATGAGGGATCGCCGGCCTTCACGCGGGGGCAGATGACTGCTGGCATGTGTCTCATCTCAGCTGACCTGCTACAGTACACGCTGCAAACGCTTTCTCCTTTCAATAGTTACAGACTACCCAGCATGCTCATGGTGAACCAGAACTCCTAGGAGTGTGTAAGGGACTACAAATGACCAAAAAGCCCTCTTATTAAAATGTTAAGCAAAACAAAAATGTTGCCTTCTTGAAACAGAAGCTATTTGCGATCATTCAGGTTGGGGTGAGCATATAATGCCTCCCACAATGCATCACTGCTGAATATGCAAAGCATCCTCTGTTGTCCCTGTAAGCTAACTACACCTCCAGAACCGCTGGAATGCGATGATTTGTCAGCTTGTTAAAGGACAACTCCAGTGAAAAAAAAGTAAGCAGTTAAAATCTGACAGAACCGACATGTTTTGGACTAGTTCATCTCCTCATGAGGGATTCACAGAGTTTCCTTTGTTTCCAAAAGCATTTGCTGAATGGCAGTTTAAATCGATAATGTATTGGTTCTATATACTGTTATTTAACGTCTCACTCTGTAATGTACTGATTTAATTATCCCCCTACTGCCATCTTTCAGCAAAGTTCCTGTTCAGTAAGCAAAATAATAAATATCCAGACACCAGTATGTGCAGATTGTTTTGTGTACTTGAATATATCACAATATAAAATAGTGAGTTTTCTTTTGCTGTTTGTCTTCATGTGTTGTGCTTCCTTTTGCCTCTCATGAACGTCCTCTCTCTTCGGCCCTTGCTTCTTTCATGTGTTGTGCTTCCTTTTCCCTCTGGTGGACTTCCTGTCTCTCCGGCCCTTGCTTCTTTCATGTGTTGTGCTTCCTTTTCCCTCTGGTGGACTTCCTGTCTGTCCGGCCCCTGCTTCTTTCATGTGTTGTGCTTCCTTTTCCCTCTCATGAACTTCCTGGCTCTCCGGCCTTTGCTTCTTTCATGTGTTGTGCTTCCTTTTCCCACGTGTGGGTTTCCTGTCTCTCCGACCCTTGCTTCTTTCATGTGTTGTGCTTCCTTTTCCCACGTGTGGGCTTCCTGTCTCTCCGGCCCTTGCTTCTTTCATGTGTTGTGCTTCCTTTTGCCTCTCATGAACGTCCTCTCTCTTCGGCCCTTGCTTCTTTCATGTGTTGTGCTTTCTTTTCCCTCTCGTGGACGTCCTCTCTCTCCGACCCTTGCTTCTTTCATGTGTTGTGCTTCCTTTTCCCCCTCATGGACTTCCTGTCTCTTTGGCCCTTGCTTCTTTCATGTGTTGTGCTTCCTTTTGCCTCTGGTGGACTTCCTGTCTCTCTGGCCCTTGCTTCTTTCATGTGTTGTGCTTCCTTTTCCCTCTTATTAACTTTCTGTCTCTCCGGCCTTTGCTTCTTTCATGTTTTGTGCTTCCTTTTCCCTCTCACAGACTTCCTGTCTCTCCGGCCCTTGCTTCTTTCACGTGTTGTGCTTCCTTTTCCCCCTCACAGACTTCCTGTCTCTCCGGCCCTTGCTTCTTTCATGTGTTGTGGTTCCATTTCCCTCTCATGGACTTCCTGTATTTCCGGCCCTTGCTTCTTTTATGTGTTGGGCTTCCTTTTCCCTCTCACAGACTTCCTGTCTCTCTTGCCCTTGCTTCTTTCATGTGTTGTGCTTCCCTTTCCCTCTCATGAACTTCCTGTCTCTCCGGCCTTTGCTTCTTTCATGTGTTGTGCTTCCCTTTCCCTCCCGTGGACTTCCTGTCTCTCCAGCCCTTGCTTCTTTCATATGTTGCGCTTCCTTTTCCCTCTCGTGGACTTCCTGTCTCCCGGCTTTGGAGTCTTTCATATGTTGTGCTTCCTTTTCCCTCTCGTGGACTTCCTGTCTCTCCGGCCTTTGCTTCTTTCATATGTTGTGCTTCCTTTTCCCTCTCGTGGACTTCCTGTCTCTCCGGCCTTTGCTTCTTTCATGTGTTGTGCTTCCCTTTCCCTCTCGTGGACTTCCTGTCTCTCCAGCCCTTGCTTCTTTCATATGTTGCGCTTCCTTTTCCCTCTCGTGGACTTCCTGTCTCCTGGCTTTGGAGTCTTTCATATTTTGTGCTTCCCTTTCCATCTCGTAAATTTCCTGTCTCATCAGCCCTTGCTTCATGGAGGAAATAATGGCACCATTCAGCACTATCCATAATTAGAGCTGGGCACTATAATTAGTATTCTGGGCATCAGATTTAGGCACCACTGGAATGCGTTGCGATCGCTGACGTTCCTCTTCGCACTCCATGGGGGGAGGTGATGGCGGTTGATGGAATCTCGGCCAGAGGGCACATGGAGCATCCATTACGTCTTTCAAGGCAGGACTGTTCCATTCCGTACTCCGTATTTATTACTGGTGTGATGGATTAAGCCCAGTCGAGCCTTGTGTTTGTGAAGGTTTCCTTCCAGTGCTCAAGTTTCCTCAATACGATCTAAAAATATATACAGGCAAGTTAATTGCAGAGCTCTAGTTATTTGGCCTGACTGACAACAGTTCTTTTCTGGCACCCAAGGTAA
Organism: Hyperolius riggenbachi; assembly: GCF_040937935.1. Lineage (NCBI taxonomy): Eukaryota > Metazoa > Chordata > Amphibia > Anura > Hyperoliidae > Hyperolius > Hyperolius riggenbachi. The sequence goes on along the minus strand of NC_090649.1, from coordinate 470,208,864 downwards.
TGATTTTTCCCCCCATTGCATTTAGAAAGAGCTGGCACATTTTCTGCAGAACTTTACGGAGTTCATCAACCAGTTTAGGTCATTAACTCCTAAGGATGGATACTCCCAAGTGTAAAAATATGTATAAACTTCTAATAGTTAAAATAAGAATGAGAGGTCATCTCTTTGCTCTCCTGACAACAACAAAAAACAGTAGTACTAGAAAAGTATTTATTCAAGACACAAAATAAACAATGCGTTTCATGGGTACTAGCACGCTTCCTCAGGTCAATACACAGTGCGTTGCAGCAAGGTGAATAGGATGAATAGGATATGGCTATGGCACACTTATCTGATCACTCTGAAGTTTAGGCAGTTGGATAGAAACATATGCCTTCATCCCTTATTACTAGGCACCTCACCAGGCCAGAGATTCAAAGAGATCTGCAACCACTGGCAGTAGGTGGAGAGCTTTGTGAGGTAGGTGGGGACTATGTCACATCTCCAGGCAAGGCACTTATGAATCTCTGTTGATGGCTGTAGGGGCTGGTGAATAGAGCTGAGAGGGACACTTTTTCTCTTTGTTTATTACCAGTTCTTATAGCTGGGGAACAGGGCCGGTATACCTTCAGGAAGGCCTGGAAATATCCTACATCTTGGAAAGCTACCTGTGGACTTTGGTAAGTGAGCCAGTGTACTCATCCAGCTGCAGCCCATAAAGAGCAGAGTTTAGTCAGAATACAGAGGCTTATATGCGCTTGTATTCTTCTCCATTTTGAACTCTTAGCCAGTAATAAGTGCATAATGGAAGGAAGTGGCCTGGCAGCACAAGGACATTAGGCAGCATGGCAGCACAAGGCTGGGATGAGAAGGCAGCATGGCATCATGAGGACATTAATAGCTGCAAACTGAAGGAGGAGACAAGGCAGCACAGGGACACTGATAGGTGCAGGCTGGAGGGAGGAGGAAGGGCAGCACAGGGACACTGATAGGTGCAGGCTGGAGGGAGGAGGCGTGGCAGAACAGGACAGGACACTGATAGGTGCAGGCTGGGGGGAGGAGGAAGGACAGCGCAGGACACTGATAGGTGCAGGCTGGGGGGAGGAGGAAGGGCAGCACAGGGACACTGATAGGTGCAGGCTGGAGTGAGGAGAGATGGCAGCACAGGACAGGACACTGATAGGTGCAGGCTGGGGGGAGGAGGCAGGGCAGCACAGGACACTGATAGGTGCAGGCTGGGGGGAGGAGAGATGGCAGCACAGGGACACTGATAGGGGCAGGCTGGAAGGAGGAGGCATGGCAGCACAGGGACACTGATAGGGGCAGGCTGGAAGGAGGAGGCATGGCAGCACAGGGACACTGATAGGTGCAGGCTGGAGGGAGGAAGAGGAGGCATGGCAGCACAGGACACTGATAGGTGCAGGCTGGGGGGAGGAGGCAGGGCAGCACAGGACACTGATAGGTGCAGGCTGGGGGGAGGAGGAAAGGCAGCACAGGACACTGATAGGTGCAGGCTGGGGGGAGGAGGAAAGGCAGCGCAGGACACTGATAAGTGCAGGCTGGGGGGAGGAGGAAAGGCAGCACAGGACACTGATAGGTGCAGGCTGGAGTGAGGAGAGATGGCAGCACAGGACAGGACACTGATAGGTGCAGGCTGGGGGGAGGAGAGATGGCAGCACAGGGACACTGATAGGGGCAGGCTGGAAGGAGGAGGCATGGCAGCACAGGGACAGGACACTGATCGGTGCAGGCTGGGTGGAGGAGGCAGGGCAGCACAGGACACTGATAGGTGCAGGCTGGAGGGAGGAGGCATGGCAGAACAGGATAGGACACTGATAGGTGCAGGCTGGGGGGAGGAGGAAGGGCAGCGCAGGACACTGATAGGTGCAGGCTGGAGTGAGGAGAGATGGCAGCACAGGACAGGACACTGATAGGTGCAGGCTGGGGGGAGGAGGAAGGGCAGCACAGGACACTGATAGGTGCAGGCTGGAAGGAGGAGGCATGGCAGCACAGGGACACTGATAGGTGCAGGCTGGGGGGAGGAGGCAGGGCAGCACAGGACACTGATAGGTGCAGGCTAGAGGGAGGAGGCATGGCAGAACAGGACAGGACACTGATAGGTGCAGGCTGGGGGGAGGAGGAAGGGCAGCGCAGGACACTGATAGGTGCAGGCTGGAGTGAGGAGAGATGGCAGCACAGGACAGGACACTGATAGGTGCAGGCTGGGGGGAGGATGAAGGGCAGCACAGGGACACTGATAAGTGCAGGCTGGAGTGAGGAGAGATGGCAGCACAGGACAGGACACTGATAGTTGCAGGCTGGGGGGAGGAGGCAGGGCAGCACAGGACACTGATAGGTGCAGGCTTTGAGGAGGAGGCATGGCAGCACAGGACACTGATAGGTGCAGGCTTTGAGGAGGAGGCATGGCAGCACAGGACACTGATAGGTACAGGCTGGAAAGAGGAGGCATGGCAGCATGAAACCCTGATACGTTTAGACTGGAAGGAGGAGGTTTGGCAACAAAGGACACTAATAGGTTCAGGCTTGGTCACTGGACACTGATAGGTGCAGGCTGGAAAGAGGAGGCATGACAGCATGGGACACTGATAGGTGTAGGCTGGAAGGAGTACGGGAGACATGGCAGCACAGGAACATTGATAGATGTAGGTTGGAAGGAGGAGCATGGCCACGCAGGAATACTGATAGGTTCAGACTTGACGGAGGAGGCATGGCAGCAGGTCCTGTGATTGATAGGTGCAGGCTGGAATGAGATAGCATGGCAACACAAGACACATTGATAGGTGCAGATTGGAAGGAGGATGCATGGCAAGCATAAGCGCCACTGAGTAGGAGGAGTTACAGTGGCAACTCCACTAAGAGTGAACGTAGGTGTCTAGTTTTCATTGGTGGGCTTTTTGGGGCAAGTGCTCCCCTTGTCCCCTGCTGTGGATACCCATAAGCACCTACTTACCTCTAAGGGGCGGATAGCTTTCTTGGGCATCAGCTTCCTTCTCTGCAGCAGTCACTAGGCAAAACTTTCCCTTTTACCGCAGTCCTCTTTCTAAGAAGGTATTTTTTCCGTACCATCAGCTGTTTTTTTTTCCTTCTTGGCTCTTTTGAGAAAACCTTTATTATATCATATAACGCAAGCTATTACTTTCAATTATTGTAATGTTACATAGTAATGGAAAAAGGATTCCGAGGCAGAGCCTTCCATGCGGCGGCAATGGAACCTGATCGCTGTGAAATATTCAGTTCCAACCCGGGGAAAGGGCATATTTCACGGGGCAGTCCATCAATATCGGCACCAAAAAACATCAAAATGTAATTAAATCCATCACTTCACAATTAATACCCAAAATTCCAATACGGTTGGCAAGTTCCACATATTAATTTTGCATTTTCAATGTGGCGTAATTGATATTGATCCGCCCCTTGATCCTAACCAGCTATTTCCATGAGTTATGATTTGTGAGTTCAGTCTCTGTCTTTTTCCAAGATGCACACTCTGTGATTATTGAACATTTTTTTAGTGCCTGCCTAGAAAGAACGACTATATTGTTATGAGTGGCAGAAGGTGGTATTGAGTCATAAATGTAAGCCCCATGGTTCGAGTAAATCTGACGTTCTTAAATGACACCTATCACTAAAACAAAACATTTCACATAAGGCAGCAGAGTGGATCCACAGTAGTCTAGATTAACATTTCTAAAAAAAATCCTGTTTGGAAGACCTGAATACTCTCTGCTTATAGTAGTTACAACCTCCTCTTGAGTCAGGCTTGCCATGATATTCCCTCCTATCACCTGGTGATTAGGAGAATCGGGGTGAAGGAGGAGAGGAATGGACAATGCACAGATGTATGTGGGTCCAGCATGGATATAACCTGCCCAAGGCCATAGAGGGCCACAACTTCTTACCCTTCCTTCCTCTGATACAAGACCCCTTCCCGCAGAGCAAGTGTTGTTGAGCCACCATTGTTAGTGGGGTGGGGAGGAGAGGGAATTTTGGGCACTTGTTGTATGACTCTTCCACAAGGTCCCCTGGAGAGTTCCATGTAAAAGGGGAAAGAGGGTGTGATTTGTAGTTAGGCCCCTGCTGGCTGCTGCCATTAACCAAGTCCTGGTGAATCCAACTAATTCTTTGCACTTCAATAACAAAAACAAAAGACCGAGAGCCCAAATTGTGCAATATCTTCAAACAGTTGGATTATAAATTATTGATAAAGGTTATACTCACAAACATAGGTTGCCCCTAGGCAACCACTCCATATGCCAGTGGGGAGAATTAGTACCTGACCCCACTCAGGTATAAGATGTCGCTCTCTGTAGATAGAAATCAGGAAGAACTCCTTGCCACCATAGGTGGATCACTTGTTATTAGGATGCAGACCAGAGGCGCCAAAAGAGTAAAATGTAACGGAATTTAAAAATGGGGGGAGGCGCTGAGAGCATACCAGACCCCGAATAGCTTGTACTCCTGTTTGATTGCCTGAGGAAGCGGGATTGTCCCGTGAAACGCGTAGCACCTGGGAGTACCAATAAATTGTTTTGTTCATCTGAACACTGAGTCTTATGCTGGTTCTTGGTGTTATGGGTGGTGAGTCGTGATGAACAATCTCCCCCCATTTTTAAATTCCGTTACATTTTACTCTTTTGGCGCCTCTGGTCTGCATCCAACTAATTCTTTGACTCAGTGGTGTAACAATAGCCTACATGACCCCCATTTACGGTTGTCGAAGTCCAAGGTTGGTTAGCACACCAAAGTTAAATTGCAGAAGTGTTTATTCCTCAATGCATGAGTCAACACAACCATGAGTCAACCAACCTCGGACTTTGCTTATTGTACTGGGCCTCACTATGCACCCAACCACAGACGGCAAGATGTGCTACTTCCAGACCCTCTACCCATTTATGGTTGGGGGGTCAGGGAACTATGGGGGCTGCTCCTCCCAACCACCTTGCAGAGTATTAGCTCTATGCCATGTGCTCCTAAATACAATCCCACTGCGTAATGTCTCCTCTTCCTCCCGGCAGCCACTTGATCTGTGCCGTAGACACCGCTCCCAAGGTCACATGATCGGGAGCCACGAGTGCAGCACAAGGCGAGTGGCTGCAGAGAGGAATAAGTCATGTGACGCAGCAGGACCATGTAAATATAAGCACATAGCACAATGCTATTACTCTGCTGGGGGAGGGGTGGAGCCATATGCAGGGGGGGGGGGGCATTTGCAGGAAAGGTGTGGTTCATCGAGTAGAACACATTTGTCTATTTCTCAGGTCATCCTAAACACTGGCCTGGATGTAGCCCTTGTAGCCCTTGAGGACTGGAGTTAGACACCTGTGCACTACACAACATTGCTTTATGTTTCGTACTCACCAGATTTCAACAGCCTAAATCTCTGGAGCTAATGAACCAGTGGTGTAACCATAGGGGCTGCAGCCCCTGCACCTGCGGGGGGAGGGGTCGCAGCATGAAGGGAGAGCATGGCCACACCTAGACTGGGAGGGGGGACAGTCTCCCCTCCCTCACCTCAGGCTCTCCCCTCAGCGCTCCCCTCCAGCATCTATCAGTGGCAGCAGGCAGTGGGCAAGAACACATTACTTCATGTGTTCCACGCACCGAAGGTTCCATTCTCTAAGTGTCTGATGCTACTTCCTGTTTAAACAGAAAGTAGCATGAGGCACTTAGAGATTGGCGGTGGATGGAGGTATGTGACCCTGCCCGCCGCCTGCTGCCACTGATTGATGCTGGAGGGGAGAGCGCTGAGGGGAGAGCCCGAGGTGAGGGAGGGGGGGTGGACTGTCCCCTCTCCCCGCAGATGTGTGGCCATGCTCTCCCCTCATGCTGCAACCCCTCCACTCCCCCTAAACGGCCCTGAGCGGGCCCCAGGGGGGCGGGGGGGGGCATCCAATTTTTTGCAGGGAGGGGGGGGGGAGCCCGGTGTTTTCCAGTTATGACCCTGTAATGAAGATTTTATGTACATTTATTTTTTTCACTTACTACTGAATTTCTTTCAGGCCCCTTTCACACTTTTCTTGCGAGCGTGTGTTGCTTTACCCTGTTTTACTGCAGGAAAATGAAAGTCAATGGGGCGCACGCTGCTTGGGGTAATGGAAATTAATGGGTGACGCAGTAAGTGTGATCGATGGGTCGCCGTTGTGCACATGCGGAGATCGACAGGAATCCGGTTGCATACTTCCTGTCTAGTAGGGAGTATGTCACTGAGCCAGGGGGGCGGTGCTATGCATATGATCCTGTCACCGCACTCTACCACAGCGTCCTGTGTTTATTTTTAACATTGCGGTAGGAAACAGAAGCATAGCATCATATCGCAACAATCTGGTGTACTTCCTGTCTAGCATATGACCCTGTCAGTGCACTCTGCCACAACGTCATATAGTTGTTATATTTCACATTGCGGTGGGAAGCAGCAGAAGCATAGCATGAAGGAAGTATGTCAGTGGGGGGGGGGGGGGGGGCGGTGCTATGCATATGACCCTGTCGGCATACTCTGGCGCAGGGTCCCATGTTTGTTATTTCTTGCGTTGCAGTAGGAAGCGACAGGAGTATGGCATCACACCCCAACACAAAAATCGGGTGTAAAACCAGCTTTGATTGAGTCACCACTTTTTGTTGCCCAAGTTTGTGGCAGGTTTACTTTAAATAGAATTGTCCTAGTAGTAATTTCATAAACAGATGGTTTAAACTTTAATTTAATAGCATATTGGAATAGCATTGTTTCCTGAATACCATCACATCCACCACTAGTTTTTATCCTACAAACGTTTTATCCTTTTTTTGATGATGGATTCCTTTTAATTGTACCTTAGAAAGTACATTTTGACACAGGCCTTTTTTTTTCCATCTCGTTCACAGCGGTGAAACATATTTGTTTCCACATTAGCTGCGGGTCATTTTTGTCCTTGCATTGAAATGTTTAATATCCCTCATTTATTAATCATAGGTATCCACTGATGAATATTCACAGTAAAAGCGTGTCATCACCATGATTATTGTGGCGGGGAACCTGAGGAGTCCATGCATGTATTTAATCATGTGTGATCGTATATCAAGCGCCACAGAAGATGCTGCCACTATATACATTCAGAATAACAACAATCATCCACATGTGACCATGGACACAACCTTTGTTCCTGAATTTCAAACAGACCTCCCATACCTGTTTTCCTGGATCCAAACCAAATTTCCCATACCTCTATTACTGGATCCAAACCAGACCTTCCCTTACCTCTCTTTTCCTGGATCAAAATAAGGACTCCCATACCCCTATTCCTGGGTTCAAACCAGGATACCTATACCGCTATACCTTGATCCAAACCAAAACTCCCAATACGCTGTTCCTTGATCATAAACCAAAATTAAAATATCTTTATTCCTGGATCCAAACCAGGATTCACATACCTTTTTTCCTGGATCCAAACCAAGGCTCATGTAACTCTATTCCTGGATCCAAACCAGGACTCCCATACCTCTATTTCTGGATCCAAACCAGGATACGCATACCTCTATTTCTGGATCCAAACCAGGACTCCCATACCTCTATTTCTGGATCCAAACCAGGATACGCATACCTCTATTTCTGGATCCAAACCAGGACTCCCATACCTCTATTTCTGGATCCAAACCAGGATACCCATACCTCTATTGGATCCAAACCAGGACTCCCATACCTCTATTCCTAGATCAAAACCAAGGCTCATGTACTTCTATTCTTGGATCCAAACCCAGACTCCCATACCTCTATTTCTGGATCAAAACCAGGACTCCAATTCCTCTATTCCTGGATCCAAACCAAGACACCTAACCTGAATCCAAACCAAAGCCCCGATACCTCTATTCCTGGATCCAAACCAAGGCCCCGATACCTCTATTCCTGGATCCAAACCAAGGCCCCATACTTCTATTCCTGGATCCAAAGCAGGACTCCCATATCTCTATTACTGGATCTAGCTTTATTCCTGGATCCAAACCACAACTCCCAATACTCTATTCCTGGATCCAAATCAAGGCCCCATACTTTTATTCCTGGATCCAAACCAGGACTCCCATACCTTTTTTTCCTGGATCCAAACCAGGACTCCCATACCTTTTTTTCCTGGATCCAAACCAGGACTCCCCATACTTCTATTCCTGGATCCAAACCAGGACTCCCATACCTCTATTCCTGGATCCAAACCAGGACTTCCATACATTTTTTCCTGGATCCAAACCAAGGCTCATGTACCTCTATTCTTGGATCCAAACCAGGACTCTCAAACCTCTATTACTGGATCCAAACCAGGACTCCCATACCTCTATTCCTGGATCCAAACCAGGACTCCCATACCTCTCTTCCTGGATCCAAACCAGGACTCCCACACCTCTCTCCCTGGATCCAAACCAGGACTCCCAAACCTCTATTACTGGATCCAAACCAGGACTCCCAAACCTCTATTACTGGATCCAAACCAAGACTCCCATACCTCTTTTCCTGGATCCAAACCAAGACTCATAATTCTATTCCTGGATAAAAACCAGGACTCTTATACCTCTATTCTAAGATACAAACCAAGACTCCCAATACCTCTATTATGGAGTATGGAGGGGTTTAGCGGGCTTTGGGACGATCCCAAAGGCCTCTTAATCAATCAAAAGCTCCCAACTACTGAGGTAAGTATCTTTTTTTCTTGTTTTACTTCAAGTACCTTTCAAATGTCCAGATTTACCACCTTTTCTACCACTACCCCTCCCAGCTGGGTGTTTCAGCCAATATCGATAATGAGTCCAGAGTCCAGTCCCCAATGATATGCAAACATTCCCCTATGTATCTATGTATCCTCCTAATGTCCCACAAATCGTTGGGGGGGGGGGTTCCGGAGCAAGGACATTTTTGATGTGTGTAACGTGTGTTATTCATTCCTCAACTCCTGGAGTGACTGGGAGAAATGCAGCGCTCTGTGCAAAGGAATTCTACCATGCAATGATGCTGTTTTCTCATTAATAGAGATTTTGTTGCTGAGCTAGAGAAAGACAGGAAAAAAGAGAAGACTAAAAATAAACAGCTGTATAGTACTTCATTAAGCTGTCTGCTCCGAGTGATTTTACCATTGATTAGTCTCAGGGATAATTCTAGTTCATTCCTCATTTCATTGCTAATTAACATCAGCTCAGCTCCTGACCACTTGACCGCACTGTCTCTACAAACATGTGGCGGCTTGGCAAGCACAGACTATCTCTCTCCATCTCTGACTCATCCCTGCGTTATATAACCGAGGCCCGAACACAATATTTGCAAACTAGAGAATAGATTCGGGCATTGCGTGCAACCACCAGCCAGTCTAGTGGATAAAGCACAACGTTCTATATTTTCTAGATAGTCATAGAAATTCGATGATTTTGATGGAATTAGCTTTAAAGTCCTGCTACGGTTTCATTTTCTTCCTGAGTTGCAATATTTTGGTCACGCTATTATGCTGATCGTTTTAGTAAAAAAACCTTTTGTTTTAAATAAATAGTACTTAAAAAGATTTACTTTGATATTTTTTTTTTTGGAAGAGCATTATTTGTGTGTCTCTCTGAGCTTACCAGGCTGCTGGTAGATTTATTATTGCTTTATCTCTAAATGCAGAAGATAAGGCTCGATCTACAGCAGAGAGCTTCTGTGTGCAAGCTTAACCATGCATTCAGGGAAATCTGTAGGTCAATCACATAAAAAGGGCCAGAGGGGAAAGAAAGGTCCTTGAATTTGTCTTGGAACTGTGGGATGTGGGAAAGCGGATATGGCCTAAGCAATGCTGTCATTTCAGCAATGTGGGTGCAGTGCTTGCCTCTTTTCATTGCAGTAAGATTAGTGTACCTGACTTCACTACCACCCACTGAACTGTAAAGTCCCATACACACACTCAACAGCGGCCTTTTAGGCTCTCACAACTTTTCTTCTGAAAAACCTAAAAAAAATCTCTTGCTATTGTTCAAGCAGCTAATGAGACTGATAAGAAGTCAATTCAACATTTGGATTGACTTCTTATCAGCAGGGCTGGATTTGTACTCTTTACAGCCCAAGGCCAATGTCACCAGCTGCCCCCCTACAGTATAGGTAGCGAGATGACTCCTCCCCTCTTTCCCTCCATTATAGGTAGCCTTATGACCCCCCAGTATAGGTAGCCAGATGACTCCTCCCCCTTTCCCTCTAGTATAGGTAGCCAGATGAACCATCCACCCCTTCCCTCTAGTATAAGTAGCCCAATGACCCCCCTCCAGTATAGGTAGCCAGATGACCCCTTCTCTCTTTCCCTCTAGTATAGGTAGCATGATGACTCCTCCCCTCTTTCCCTCTAGTATAGGTAGCCTGATGACTCCCTTAAGCCCTCCCTTTCCCACTCCCCCTCTCTCAGTACAGCTCGCCTCCACACTGCAGCAGCCTTAGTGTCACTCATTTCTCTGCTCATCTCTCCAGTGCAGAAGCTTCCCTTTCCCTCCGTCTCCTATGCTGCCCAAGTCTGTAGCTGCCCGCCACAACGCCAACATGCACAGAGAGCAAGGTGGCCACTGCACAGGTGGCTGGTAGCAGGGAGATCAGGCTCTCGTCTGATCTCCCTGCATTGCAGCATTTGCAAGCTTGCAAGTGCTGCACCAGTTTAGCCTGCTGCTTTGGTGCCCCTGCTCCTGTGGTGCCATAGGCCATGGCCTAGGTGGCCTTGGCCTAAATCCGGCCCTGCTTATCAGTCTTATCAACTGCTTGAACAATAGCAAGAGATTTGTTTAGGTGTTTCACAAGAAAAGTTGTGAGAGCCTAAAAGACCACTGTTGAGTGTATGTATGGGGATTTATGTCATCACTGTGAGACAATCACAGTAATCACAACTGGCAGAATTTAAAAAAAAAAAAAAAAAGACTCTGATCCTTAAAGTGTACCTGAGACAAAAAGCATCTCCGGTACCAAACTTACCTGGGGCTTCCTTAAAGGACAGTAACAATTGTATTTATCCTCCTTCTCCTAAAAAGGACTTTTTAGCTATTCCACAGTTTTCTTTTATATTTAAATCTACTTTTTAAGTTTTTACTCTTTTATTGTTTTTGCTCAATGACACCTTCATTAAAGTATGCCAGAGCTAAAATCTATGAACTATTGAGCCTTTTTATCTCTTTCCTGCTCTCAGAAGCCGTTTTCTGCTAGGAAAGTGTTTTATAGTTGTAATTTCTTATCAGTGCGGGTCACACTGTAGTCACTTCCTGTCAGAGTCAGGACTAAGTCAGCCACTTACTTACCTGATATTTAACTCTTTCAGGCAGAGAAATAAAAAAGAAACACAGCATAGTTATTAGTGTGCTAGGCACTGTACATACACATGTCTATCTCATTACGTCACATGTCACTTCGGGTATCCTTTAAGCCCCCATGAGCCTTGAGGCCGCTCATCCCTCGCCATCTCCCCGGGTGGCTCCTGTCGCCTACAATAATGCCCGCAAGCCTTGCCGAGTCGGGCTCTGTCGCCCATGCGTGGCCCGTTGCACTCCCTGTTGCGCTCCCGCGGCTGGGAGCATTGTGCGCTTGCACAGTACTACTGTGCAGGCACAGAACACTCCCAGGTATGGGAGCGAGACAGAGGAGTGCGCTGGGCATGCACAATGACGTATGATTCGGCCAGGCTTTCAGGCACTATTGTGGGGGGTTTACAAGGGACGAGCAGGTAAATATGGAACCTGAGATACTTCTCATCTGAGTTTCTCTTTAAGGGGCCAGAGCTTGCCGGTCCTAAAGGAGTTTAAAAAAAAAAAAGAGCCTGATCTTTCACTTTAATGTATGGAGGAGTTTTTTTTTTTTTGTTTTAAACACATATCCGAATGAGCTTTAGCATCTCCTGTTTTTTATGCAGCTATGATTTTTTTTTCTTTTCCGAAGTGCTCGTGACACTTTCAGATACAAGTTTTAAATAAACGCCCTGGGTATGCAGAGTAAAGCTTGTGCAGCACTGATTATAATGACCATTTTACTTTACTTAAAAAGAAAAAAATCCATTCCATTCAGAGCTATTAAATGATGGAAGGGATTAAAGAGGGGGGGCAGGAAAATGTGAGCTCTCCGCTCCTCATCAGTGTAAAACGCGGCGATGGACTGAGAAATTTGCCTGCGATTCCATTTTCCCGTAATCTGCAGACTGGCAGCATCGGGCAAACCTGCACCATATAGAGATAAAAACTGCAACTCCAGTTTTCTGGCCGGAGATCCGATTTTTTCCATATGGACATCCATATGCTTTAAGGTCTGAATCAATACTTTTGGCTCTTATGCCCTCCTGCGCAGCTCTTACCTAAATAAAACTTCTGTCACGCTCTCCATTATTGATGCGCCCACAAAAGGGATGGTCTGGCTTGCTGACTGTCCCACGTGCCCCCCTCTCCCCCCCCCCCCCACCCCCGATCCATCCTCTTTCGCTGTTAAACTGCACAGTAAACGCCGGGGAGATTTATACCGATAGAAGTAAAATTTTAGGACGACAGAAACCAATCCTTACTTGCAATCACTAGAGATCAATATTTTTATCAGCACACCTGCTATTGACATGCCTTGTCTGCTCTTTACGGCCGTACGCACCGCGCGCTTTTTATGGTTTGGTTTAAAGCAAGGTCTTTTGTATTCGAAGGCTGTGAAGGCAATCAGACTTTTTTTGCTGAGGATGTAGTTACAAAAAAAGCAGCCAGACAGATACCACGTTTGATATCATCAAGTCGGTTGATGACAAATATAGCAGAGAATTAACTTGTGTCATCTAAAATCACAGAGGACTTGTAACCAAGGATTAAACTTCATCCCATCAGTAGCTGATACCTCCTTTCCCATGAGAAATCTTCACCTTTTCTCGAATAGATCATCAGAGGGCGCTCTATGGCTGATATTGTGGTGAAACCCCTCCCACAGTGTGATGTCACTCAGGACCATGGTCCTGACATCACACTGTGGGAACCTTATTGCATTGTGAGAAATAATGGCTGTTTACAACTGCCAGGACACCAGAATCTCCCTCTGTACATATGTGTATCTATAATGAGTTCAATGAGTTCTGGTTCACCATGAGCTTGCTGATTAGTCTGTGGATTGCAATAGCTCAAACTCTAACTTGGTGACTTTTGACTAATCCTCATTATATTCTGATATGACCTGGGTGAGAGTTGCAAACTTTTCCAACATAACAACAGGCAACTAAAGAAAACACAGCCTAGAAATTCCTAGATCAGTTATTTGTCCCGACCTTAAAGAGACCCAGAGACAACTAACATATTTATACATACCTGGGGCTTCCTCCAGCCCCATCAGCCTGGATTGCTCCCACGCCGCCATCCTCCGCTTTTTCTGTCCGCCGGTACCGGGTCCCGTCATTTTGGCCAGTTGAGCCAGTCGATGCAATCGCAGCGCGCTCCCTCCGTACTGTGCATAAATAGATAGAAGATTGCACACCACTTGGTCGAGGTGCAAAGACCCATTTAAGTCATAAAGCAGTCAAATCCAAAGGGTCCGCACACTCGCAGGATAAACTTCCAAGTTTTTATTCAGACAATGTGACAATGTGACAATATGTGTCACCATTCTGTTCGTGTTGCCTTGACAAAGGGGACCCCACGGGGCCCCGAAACGAATCGTTGGTCTTTTGAATGGAATATTGTCACATTGTCTGAATAAAAACTTGGAAGTTTATCCTGCGAGTGTGCGGACCCTTTGGATTTGACTCCGCACTGTGCAGGCGCATGCATAAAGAGCCAGAGGGAGCCCCTGCGCATGCGGAAGACTGGTCGCGTCCGGCGGAAGTGACGGGACCCGGTACCGGCGATAGTGGCAGCGGAGGACGGCGGCGTGGGAGCGATCCAGGCTTATGGGGCTGGAGGAAGCCACAGGTATGTATAAAATCTTTTCCTATTTTTTTGTTAGCTTCGTCTCTGGTTCCCTAAGGTGGTGTGAAAATCAGAGCTGCGTATAGAGTTGCACAGAGCTACATTAATCCATGCCATGCACTGATGAGGATCAATTAATACGAAACAGTCTGTATGCATGTTGCATTATTGTGACTCGGTGTGGCTAGTTTATAGGGAAAACAAAGGATGGTTTGCATATTCAGCATGGTAGACATCTTAGGCTCACTCCAACCTAAATCATCACAAATACCTTCTGTTTTAACCTCCCTGGCGGTTAATTTTTTTTTTGCCACTTAGGCAAAAATCCTTTTTTTTTTAATTTTTTTTTTGTTTCATGTAAAGCTACCAGAGTGGTAGCTACATGAAACACCACTAGAGGGCGCATGTGTCCCTCTAGTGCGATCGTCGCCGGCATCAATAGCAAACAGGGGAACGCGTATATAACGCGCTCCCCTGTTTGGCTTCTCCTGTCGCCATGGCGACGATCGGAATGACGTCATGGACGTCAGACGCCTCCGATCCAGCCCATAGCGCTGCCCGGAACTCATTGGTCCGGGCAGCGCAGGGCTCTGGCGGGGGGGGGGGCTCTTGCGCCGCTGCGCAGAGCGGCGGCGGTCGAGCTGTACGCATGGCTAGCAAAGTGCTAGCTGCGCGTACAGCATTTTAAACTGAGCAAATCGCCCCACCAGGGGCTGAGATATCTTCCTGCGCGGCATAGCCCGAGCTCAGCTCGGGCTTACCGCCAGGAAGGTTAAGAAGGCAAAACTTTTGCTTTGCATGGCATTTTAGTAAGAAGGCTTTTTGGTCCTTTTTAGCCCCTTACCAACTCCTAGGAGTGTTGGTTCACCATGAGCTTGCTGGGTAATCAGTATATCTGCTTTAAAACACTAAACACATAAAATTAACAGAAAACGAAGAAACGCCTGGGACACACTAGAGCACTTTTTTGAGCGATTTTGGAGTTTTGAGAATCTGCGGCGCGTTTAAAAACGCTTTGCTAATGAAAGTGTATGGAGGTGAGCCCACTAGAGCGATTGCGATTTTGAAAAACGCAATTGCATGACATGCAGCATTTTGTGAGAATTTGAGCTCCAATACATAGTACAGTATATGAGTTAGCTTAATCGCCTGAAAACGCAGTTAAAATCGCTAAAAAAAAAAACCGCTAACACAAAGCGATAGCAATTGCAATAGCATTTTGTGCTTTCTAGTGTTTCCCAGCCCAAAGACTGGTATGAAGTCACTGGTTTGCAAAGTACCACTTCATTGAAGCTAATTGAGAACATAGCTTATTGCAAGACAAATTATCAAATTGTCTTGTAATGAAGTAATTACTGAGCAAACAAAGCCGACAAAGTTCTCCAATATCTCAGATAGTTTTCTGATTCCCCAGGATACAGGGGAAGCTTCTCAGCTTTATTCAGGCCCTGTTCTCACTTGTAAACCCAAATCCCAATTGCCCAGCGATTTTTGCATTACTTTTTTTTTCCGCGATTCTCATTCTAGTGAATAGGAATCACAATGCTAAGGAAGGGTGGGGGGAAAGGCTGCGCATCCCTAAACACATGTTGCAATTGAATGGTTAATCGCACAGGCATACACCGCCTCTGCCAGACTGAAAAATGCATGCCCTGCATCCTAGACAAGTGCTAACATTTATTAAACTAGGAGGAACTTTGGCTTCCAATATGGTTTGCATGCAAAGTATATTATACTAGACACTTGCGCCACGGTGAGGCAAACCTCCGGGCAAGTGACCTAACCTAAATTTAAAACCTTGGGAGCAGCTAAGCAAACAAAATGTGTAACTTACATTTGGTTGAACAGCGAGGAGAACGCCAGCGCATACCACTAAGGCTGCATCTGAAATGACCACCAGCTCAGTGTGCAGCACCTAAATAGATTTTCTGCACACTTCACATTCAACTCAGATGCAAATCATATGCAAATCTGCTACTACTTGTTATGCAAACAGGAAACTCAGGAGGAGGGGCTGGAAGCAGCCAACCTGACAGTTACACAGCTACAAAGCTAAGGAAAGGTGGGGGGAAAGGCTGCGCATCCCTAAACACATGTTGCAATTGAATGGTTAATCGCACAGGCATACACCGCCTCTGCCAGACTGAAAAATGCATGCCCTGCATCCTAGACAAGTGCTAACATTTATTAAACTAGGAGGAACTTTAGCTTCCAATCACAATCACAATGCAATTGCCAGAAAAACACTGCATGCAGCGCATTTGCTAATTGCAAATGTGCTGCAATCTCTGCAGTGACAGTGATCCCATAGGATTACTTGTGCAGCATCGCTTTGCTGATCGTCGGGGATTAGGAAAGCGCTAATTACGAGGAAAAAGCGCCCAAGTGTGAATGGGTCTTTTACCTGTTCAAATACAGCTCAACACAATCCGATCATTTTGTTCAGAGCAATCTTATTAATAAGCTTCCGAGTGAAGTGGGAGTTTGATTATTAAGAATTCCACTAATTTTAAAACAGTCATATATATTTTTTTCTATGAGTTTTATGTGTTGCTGTGTTTTATGTTTTGGATCAGAGATGAAATTTGAGTTCCATACCACTTTAATAAATCGGCCTCAATGCTCCTTTGTTTAAATAGTAGGTACATCAAGAGCACAGTGAGCGTGACGACAGGGTGCAGAGTTCTAAGGCATTTCACGCACCGGGCGCTTAGTCATGACGAAGTGCCAGGGGGCATGAAACACGTTGGCCTCTGCAACATTCATCGCTTGCTGGGCTGCTGATGTACTTGTTGCTTTATGGGATTGAATGAAGAAGTACTGAGTCATAGACTGCGGAGTGTAGATCCATTTGTACAGAACATACATGGATGGCTGAGCGACAGACAGAGTACTATGCAACCTAACCGCGATCTCAGGTCAGTTCTCAGATTTCCGGACATGTGGATTTGCTTTTATTCATGGGAATAACCCTGTCTGTTAAAATGACGACAGATTTTTTAGCAATCATTAAAAACAAATGACGTCCTCCTGCTCCCCTCTGGCCAGCAACGGCGACCCCCGCAAAGCTGGTCTGTTGCTGCCAGTTGGTGGCTATTGCGCATGCCTCAAGCCACGCGCACCCTGATCACACTCCCATGCATGCAATGTACGTGGACATGGCTACTGCGCAGAGTGCTCCTGGCGTGGCTCAGGGTCGCACATGCGCAGTAGCTGCTGACTGGCCGCTATAGACCAGCTTTGCGGTGGGTCACCATTGCTGGCCAGAGGGGAGCAGAAGAACGTCGTGGGCACATTAAAGGACACCCGAGGTGACATGTGACATGATGAGATAGACACGTGTATGTACAGTGCCAAGCATACAAATAACTAGGCTATGTTCCTTTTTTACAAATCAGTTATGCAAGTGACAGTTTCTGGCTTGATCAGGACCAGGCCGGACTATAGTGTTATCCTCACTGCTAAGATATTACGGCCATAAAACACTTTCCTGGTAGAAAATGGCTTCTGAGGGCAGAAAAGTGATTAAAAAGGGGCAAAAGTTCATAGATTGTATCTCTGGCCTACTTTAATTAATGTGTCATTGAGAACAGGCCATGAAACTGTAAAAACTTAAAAATTAGATGTAAATATAAAATAAAACTGTGGGATAGCTAAAAAAAGTAATTTTTAGGGTAAGAAGGATAGATATAATTGTTTATCTCATTTTTTTTTCACCTCGGATGTCCTTTAAGAATCCAGGGGGCTGGAAGAAGTCCCATGTAAGTTAACATCTTTTTGTTTTCTTTTTATTTCACTTTAAAGAGACTCTGTAGCAAAATGTTAAGCCTTATTTCTTCTATTCTATACCTGTTCTATTGTGGTCTGGAGTCTCTGTAATATATCTAATCTTCTTTTCTTTGTCAACCCAGAGAGGAATGCACTGCCTCTGCTGTGATAGGGAGAAGTTTAGGCATCAGGTAGGGTTTTTTGTGTGTGTGGGGGGAGGGGGGTCAGTCTAGGTGTCAGGAAAGTTGTTTTTCTGTATGTATGTGTGTGTGTGTGTGTGTGTGGAGGGGGGGGGGGGGATGTCTACGTGTCAGGGAGGGTGTCTGAGTGTGTGTGTGGGGGGGGGGGGGGCGGTTAGTGTTAGGCGTCAGGTAGGGTGTTTGTGGTGGGGTTGCGGTAAGGGTTAGGCTTCAGGGGAAGGGCTCTGTGTGAAAGTAGGGTTGGGTTTAGCCAAAGGGGGGGGGTTAAGTTTAGGCATCATGTAGGGTTTTTATGTGCGTGTGTGGGGGGGGGGGAGGGGGGTCAGTCTAGGTGTCAGGAAAGTAGTTTTTCTGTATGTGTGTGTGTGTGTGTGTGTGGGGGGATGTCTACGTGTCAGGGAGGGTGTCTGAGTGTGTGTGGGGGGACGGGATGGTTAGTGTTAGGCGTCAAGTAGGGTGTTTGTGCTGGAGTTGCGGTGAGGGTTAGGCTTCAGGGCGAGGGCTCTGTGTGTGAAAGTAGGGTTGGGTTTAGGCAAAGTAAAATATCAGTTTTTAACCCCGATATTTTTATGATCCTTCTTTACACTTATAGTAGCCTATCGGTAAATGTACTGATATTCTTTTGTCGGCTTTCCTGTGCGCTCGAATTTCCAGGCGCCCATTTATTACCTACGCACAATTGCTTCCATCAGAGTATCACTGTGTAACAGGTCCTCTTTAGGAGCAATCAAAATAAAATAAATAAATAAGAGCACACGTCTGCTGTGCGAAACATGCGAAGGCCATTCCTGCCCGGGTGAAGATTCACACAAACAGAATTCCGCAGCTTTCTGTGTTCTATTCTTTACGGCATGACCTCACCTCGGCAGCACTCACATCTCCCACCGACGGCATCCAGTTTCCATTCCATTCACAGCGGCCGAGGATCATGTCACTGAGCCACTTAGAAACACAATGATCTTTACCCCTGAGAATGCAAACGCTTTCTTAGTCAAATCTATTGATCCACACCTCTATTTCTGGCTTTCCATTCCCTCACTTGCTGTATGGAAAAGCTGGATGTTCTTACAGGCTGGAGAGAAGCTGTACTCCGAGACTGTCTGCTGGCATCAAACACAACTTGCAGCGCTCGCTCGGCGCAATCCAAATGTGACGAACGAGGCGTCACCAAAGCCAGTATTTATGGCTAAACCGTGACGACGATTGTGATCCAACACCACTGGGTGATCCAAAGCAAACCTGCGTCACGTATTATGACCACGGGCAGCCCCTGTGACCGCAAGAGGGGGAAGGGGGGCAGAGCTGCAAGGGGTTTCCAACTGCTACAGCAAAGTCCCCATTGTCCGAAACTCGGGCACCGGAAGTCTCAACTGACCTGCATGCCTGAGTACTTTTTCTTGGGTTGTTTTGGGCAGGTTTGGAGGCATTAAAATACTTACCGAGCCTCCAGCGATATCCGTAGCCTTCCTGCAGCTCCTAGCGGCTTTCTGGCATCTGTGCACGGAAGCCAACGTGTCACCTGACCTGATGCCCACACACGGAGGGCACTTGAAAGATGTTAGGAGCTGCAGGGAGGCTTCGAGACATCGCTGGAGGCTCGGCAAGTATACAGAGAGACTTTGCTGTAGTCGTTGGGACTCCTTTACAGTTCTGGCCCCCTGTGGCCACAGGGGCTGTTTCTGGAGGCGTGTGAGCATATAGGTGGGGAGATTTGTGCTTTTTTGGCCGCTTGCTCAAGCAACCAACAAGCACATGTATTAGGCGGTCTCTGCCGATTCCGGATACTGGGGACTTTGCTGTACATCACTCTTTCTGATAAAGGGATCCATCCTCCACATCAGATGGTTTTTGTGGCTACACTTGCTATGGGTGTAAAGATTATGATGACCACACTTGTTTTATAACGGCTGCATTTGGGCTCCCTGGCTATGAGGGTCACCAAGGCAGGGGCATATCTGGCTAATATAGAGCCTATGGCAAACACTGAAATTGTGCCCCCCTTCCCCCGTTCTCCTGGTCAGAGCTCCCTTCCTCTCTAAAAACAGCATGCTTTCTAGTATACATGTGTTATGTGTGCCTGTGTTTTTGGCTTGGGAGACTATTGAAATTACTTTTTTTGGAAATTTCTTATTTCCTCTCTGTTCTCTTCTCTTACACCAAGCCAATTGCGCCATGCATACATATATATATTTGCCATGTTTCCCAGATAACAGAATTAATTTGATCTGAGGTCTGACTGGGAGGCATGGGGGCGGGCATGGTGGTGCAGTACAGGGGCAGGCATAGCGCCCATAGCGCGAGCCATGCCTGCACCCCTCTAGATACGCCTCTGCACCAAGGAGAGGCAAGGGAGAGGGTGTAAACATTGGGGGCCCTATAAAAGTTTTGCTTGGTGGCCCCATTATTTGAAGTTACGCCCCTGATTATGAACGATGGCTAAACTGCATACAGCCATACCTCAATCTCACTATTACAAAAATAATTAGACTGCAGAGATGGGGTGACCAGATGGGTTCAGCTAAAGAGGACGACACAGACAGTCCAAAAGGAGGACTCCACATTTACCATACATGACACATAGAGGTTACAATGAAAAAACTGAAACTTGAAGATTATCATTGTGTAATGAAAATAAACGAAACAATGTTTTAAGAAAAAAATGTACATTTAGGCCATACATGTCAAATTCTGGCCCGCAGGGTGCCATCAAATTTGGCCCGCACACGATTGCCCTATCTGGCTAAGTGCTGCAATTATGAAGCCACATGGTGAAGGGAAATGAGCCACTAGACACCAGGGAACTGGAAAGGGATGGGGCCAATAGACACCAGTTAACTGGATAGGGAAGGGATCACTAGACACCAGGGAACTGTACGGGCTTGGAGGAAAGACCACTAGACACCAGGGAACTGGAAAGGGATGGGGCCAATAGACACCAGTTAACTGGATAGGGATGGGATCACTAGACACCAGGGAACTGTACGGGCTGGGAGGAAAGACCACTAGACACCAGAGAACTGTTTAGGGAAGGGGGGAGGGGAGGCATTAGACACCAGGGAACTTTATAAGGGAGGTAACAGCAACTAGGCATCAAGGTTGGCCTGTGACTTGCTCACAGTTTTAAATACCTGCCCAACTGTGTATTTGACAACCCTGGTTTGAAGAGGAACTCCAGTGAAAATAATGTAATAAAAACGTGTCTTGTTTTTACAATAATTATGTATAAATGATTTAGTGAGTGTTTGCCCATTGTAAAATCTTTTAAATCCCTGATTTACATTCTGACATTTATTACATGGTGACATTTTTACTGTTGGCAGGTGATGTAGCTGCTGCATGTTTTTTTGGCAGTTGGAAACAGCTGTAAACAGCTATTTCCCACAATGCAGCAAGGATCCCAGACAGGAAACTGCCAGGAGTAAGTACTCAGAATTTCTTTGTAGGAGAGGTTTCACCACAATATCAGCCATACAGCACCCCCTGGTGGTCTGTTTGTGAAAAGGAATAGATTTCTCATGTAAAAGGGGGTATCCGCTACTGATTGGGATAAAGTTAAATTCTTGGTCGGAGTGTCTCTTTAAGCCTATGTCATGTCATACTTCTCAGATAATCCAACTTTCCACAAGAGGTCATTGTTTCCACCAATGTATGTGTAGAGTTCTTGACACTAGTTTGTACTGGATTGAAAGTCTGCTTCTCTCCTAGAAGGTAAAACAGTGTTGCCCGCCCACTAGCAAAGGCTGCTCAATCTCAGCATATGTCATTTGTAATTAGTCAAAAACTATCAACTCTGTTTGTGAAACGTGATTCTGTGAAACAATGACATTTTGACAAATTTTAGGAATGCCTGGACGACGGAGTTAAAAAAGAAGGTATGTCCTCCTATTGGAGCAGAACAAGCAAGGATGAATAACAGCACAAGGACTAGATGCAATTCTGATATACAGCACAGTGGCTGCCTCAGGCTGAAGGCAGGAACAACGCAATTTCTCTGCCACCTGTCTAACCACATGACCAGCTCTTAGTTTACATGGAGGACAGGTGGGGGGGGGGGGGGGGGTGTCAGGCCTATAACCACTCTCCACACTTGGAGACATTCAGACTACATTTGACCAACACTGGGGCCAAGTGGACATTAGTATTCAGTGGTTAGGCTTTGGTTCCTTCAGCTGGACTTTCCCTTCTTTGTCATTTCCAAAGAGCATGAATGGGGTCAGTGACCTTGAAAGGTACAGCATTGCATTGCGGCCAGAAATGCATGCAGCAATGCACTGTCAGACCGCACTGATGCGCAGTGCTCAAGTGTGTCCATCAGTGCTGTCTATGCACTGTCTGATGCCCTTGCATATTGCACACTGGGACACATTGCTGAAATTCACAATGCAACAGTGTGGCCAGGCACCTGGGGATCCTTTAAACAGTATACAATAGGGTTAAGTTGAACATCAGATAAGGGTCGCAAATTTAGATGAATAAGGGTAAAGGTTAGGCACACAATTAAAGTTAGAGGGGGGAGGGGATTAGCAATCAGGAAATGCTTAATATTAGTTTGAGGTTTTGGCTGAGTATACATGCTTAATTACTGTTGCCCTTACCATTTGTTGATGGAACATTAGGGTAACAATTTGGTGAACGAGCACTGTACAGACAGGTTGTTCTCCTATAGCCAATGTTCTATGCAGAGGTGAGTAGGGATGAAGGGTGCTACACGTGCTAGCGGAGTCTGTAGTTAAAGGGTACCCGAAGTGACGTGACATGATGAGATAGACATGGGTATGCACTGTGACTAGCACACAAATAACTATGCTGTGTTCCTTTTTTTCTTTCTCTGCCTGAAAGAGTTAAATATCAGGTATGTAAGTGGCTGACTCAGTCCTGACTCAGACAGGAAGTGACTACAGTGTGACCCTCACTGATAAGAAATTCCAACTATAAAACACTTTCCTAGCAGAAAATGGCTTCTGAGAGCAGGAAAGAGATAAAAAGGGGAATTTCTTATCAGTGAAGGTCACACTGTAGTCACTTCCTGTCTGAGTCAGGACTGAGTCAGCCACTTACATACCTAAAATTTAACTCTTTCAGGCAGAGAAAGAAAAAAAGGAACACAGCATAGTTATTTGTGTGCTTGGCACTGTTCATACACATGTCTATCTCATCATGTCACTTGTCACTTCGGGTATCTTTTAAAAGAAATATTAGCCTGATTTGTTGCTTGCGGTTTAGCAATCTGTTGTGGTATATCACTAGGGAACATCATGGGCATGGGCGGAGCTACCATAGGGGCAACCTGGGAAATTACCCCAGGGCCCTGAGCCAGCTGCAGGCCCGCTTCCCCCCCAACTTTACTGTTGCTCCACAGGGTCCCTGTGAAGTCTTTGACAGGGTAGCGCCTAACCTTTCCCAGTGGACACGCACCTCTGAAATTCCGTGGCTTCGTGTTCCCCTTCTTCATTCTCTGAGGACATCTCCCCCTTATGATCCGGCGCATGTTATTACGTAATAATATATCGCGGGTCACAGAGATGAAGCCAGCTGTGGGTGAAGTCGAGATTTCATGGAACCACAGACTGACAGGTGAGACACTACTCTGCCCAACACTCTGCGGGGGACCATAGTTAAAGTGACACTGAAGGGAGAAAAAAAATATGATATAATGAATTGTATGTGTAGTACGGATAATTTATAGAACATTAGTAGCAGAGAAAATAGTCTCATATTTTTATTTTCAGGTATACAGTGTTTTATAACATTGCATCATTCTCTAATATTTGCAATTTACATACTACTCTCAGCATTCTAAATGGTTTCACAGAGCAGGCTAATGGACTTTTGAACTTGAAACAAAATGCAGCGACAGAGCTCTCTGCAACTTTTAAAGTGATGGAGCTCAGATAAGCTCTTTTGCATAGATAACAACTGGAGTTTGTTAAAGAGGAACTGTAACGGCAAAACTTCCCCTGGGGGGTACTCACCTCGGGTGGGGGAAGCCTCAGGATCCTGATGAGGCTTCCCACGCCGTCCTCTGTCCCACGGGGGTCTCGCTGCAGCCCTCCGTACAGCCGTGACGTAATATTTACCTTCCTGGCTCCTGCGCAGGCGCTCTGACGGCTGTCGGCTCCAAAGTAGGCGGAAATACCCGATCGCCGTCTGGTCCGCTCTACTGCGCAGGCGCAAGTCTCCGGCGACGGAGACCGGGTATTTCCGTCTATTTCCGAGCCTAAAGCAGCCACAGCGCCCCCGCTGGAGCCAGCAAAGGTAAATATTGAAATTACAGTCGGGCCTGTCGCCGGCTGTTCAGAGGGCTGCAGCGAGAACCCCGTGGGACGCAGGACGGCGTGGGAAGCCTCATTAGGATCCGGGGGCTTCCCCCACCCGAGGTGAGTACCCCCCAGGGGATCTTTTCGAAGTTACAGAGTCTATTTAAAGCGGATCCGAGATGAAAAACTAACTATAACAAGTAACTTGTCTATATGTCTTATCTAAAGTTTAGATAGCTTACACAGCAAATCTAGCTGCAAACAGCTTCAATAGAATATGATTATTTCTTCCTGTGATACAATGACAGCAGCCATGTTGTTTGTAAACATTACACAGAGACAGGCTTATCTGTATCTTAAGCAAAAAAACCTAATCCCCCCCTCCTCCTCCCTCCTCCCCTCTGCTTCTGAAATCTCTGGTAACACCTCCCCCTCCTCCTGCCCAGACTGAGCTCCCATGAGCACTTTCTACTGTCTGAAAGTGCCTTGGCTCTCTGAAAACCTGTGGGCGTGGCTTGTTTAGTTTATAGGGAATTAGAGTATTAAAACAAAAACAAAAAAAGTATTTGGCTTGAGGAATGCCCTATAAACAATAGGAAAGGAACACAATTATGCAATGAGTAAAAGTTCATCTCGGATCCACTTTAACTCTTCCTGTACTAGAAGCAATATTAGACTCATATCTCTGCTGCTAATGTATTCTTTCTTAGAAGTACTACACATACAAATCATTATATCATAAGTTTATTTTCACTTTAGATTTCCTTTAAAGGACTTCAAAAATAAACCGATAAGATAAACAATTGTATCTATTCTCCTTCTCCTAAAAATGACTTTTTTTTTTTAGATATTCCACAGTTTTATTTTATATTTAAATCTAGTTTTTAAGTTTTTACTGTTTCTTTGTTTTTGCTCAATGACACATTTATTGAAGTATGCCAGAGCTAAAATCTATGAACTATTGACACTTTTTATCTCTTTCCTGCTGTCAGAAGCCATTGACTGCCTGGTAACTTATGCCAGAAGATCAAGAGGGTTGCCAGGCAACTGGCATTGTTTAAAAGGAAATACATATGGCAGCCCCCGTGTCCCTCTCACCTCAGGTTCCCTTTATTTATTTATTTTTTTCCAATAACATTTTTTATTGAATTTTTAAAGACACATATAATGTCAACAGAACATTAGTAAACAAAGGTGAAGAAATAAGTTAACCTTATGCAGGATACATGGTAATTAGTACAGTAACGAGAATACTGGTGACAATTTTCAGAAAACAGAGCTAAAGTCAAACATCACTTAGTGCATTCTTATAATACTTTAGGCTTGAATTACATATCACTTTTTTCAATGCATCTCAGAAGGGTTTGAGGAATATATGAGATAAAGGTGCCATTGACTCGGGATAGCATACCTATCCATGCAAAGAACCTAAAATAGGCTGGACAGGAATGCATCCCATTTAACCTGAGGGGGGGGGGGGGGGTAGCGACATTAACACCTACCCTCCAGTGAGGGCAGGTGGAGGCTTCAAGTCAGTACATCATGGGTAGAGCAAAATCCTGCAGTAGGAGTACTTAGTTTGAGTGAGAAAAAATTCAAAGAAGAGTGGGAAAGAAGAGAAGAAGAAAGGTTAAAGGGATACTGTAGGGGGGTCAGGGGAAAATGAGCTGAACTTACCCGGGGCTTCTAATGGTCGCCCGCCGACATCCTGTGTTGGCGCAGCCACTCACCGATGCTCCGGCCCCGCCTCCAGTTCACTTCTGGAATTGCAGACTTTAAAGTCAGAAAACCACTGCGCCTGCATTGCCATGCCCTCGATCCCGCTGATGTCATCAAGAGCACACAGCGCAGGCCCAGTATGGTCTGTGTCTGCGCAGTACACTCCTGGTGACATCAGCGGGATCGAGGACACGGCAACGCAGGCGCAGTGGTTTTCTGACTTTAAAGTCAGAAATTCCAGAAGTGAACTGGAGGCGGGGCCGGAGCATCGGTGAGTGGCTGCGCCAACACAGGATGTCTGTGGGGGACCATTAGAAGCCCCGGGTAAGTTCAGCTCATTTTCCCCTGACCCCCCTACAGTAGCTTAGTAAAGATGAGAAAGAGAGAGGAGAAGAGTATGCTGGAACAGGAAAATATATAGTAATAAGCGTTTGGGAC
Source organism: Hyperolius riggenbachi (assembly GCF_040937935.1). Lineage (NCBI taxonomy): Eukaryota > Metazoa > Chordata > Amphibia > Anura > Hyperoliidae > Hyperolius > Hyperolius riggenbachi. The sequence goes on along the minus strand of NC_090649.1, from coordinate 470,182,613 downwards.
AGGGAGGCCTTGCGACCAGGCTGCTATTGATAAAAATAACCAGACGTCAAGGACACAATCAAAATGATAAACTATTCACCCTAGCGATACATTCCGGGACTAATAGATATTGCATAAAAGGTAGCCAAATTTTATTGAATTTGCTAATTTTATCCTCAGGTTCCCTTTAAGTGGCAAGACAATATATGCTATACAGCTCACCAGAAAATGTGAGTTCTATATTTAATAAGAATATTTATTTAATTTTAAACAATACCAGTTACCTGCCAGTTCTACTGATCCCCCTACTTCTAATGCTTTTAGCTATAGGACCCTGAACCTATTTTCTGACCAAAATCTGACTAGATAAGCTGCATGCTTGCCTCAGGTGTGTTATTCAGACACCACTGATGCCAGAATGATCAGAATGATGCCAGGCAGCTGGTATAGATTACAAGGAAATAAATATGGCAGCCTCCATATACCTCTCACTTCAAGTGTCCTTTAAGCACAGAATATACATTGAATAATATGCTGACTGGTATAATATATATTGTGAACCCACCACGCAAGGGGAAACTTCTCAGAAACATATCTATCATGTATCTGTCAGCGATGGGGCTGTAAGGTATTTAGGAGCGTTTCACATAATATATTCCCCGGCCTCGGAGCTGAACGTGTAAAATGAAATCATAAATATATAATGGGGTGGGTCACATGATCTATCAGGGAGCGGAGATAAGTAGCACTTATACGATTAGATTTCTGCATTTTCGTGGTAAACAGGGCTTGAGAGGAAAAGGCAAAAGTGCTTATTTTACACCGTTTCTGGCCTCATTTAGATTTCCTTACCTAATACCATTAAACGCATCTGTCTAAGCTAATGCATTTCTTCTGCTAAAGGGGGACCCCGTTCAGAAATGAGTCCCAGCTATGCGGTCAGGGAGGAAGCTTCTTAAAGAGAACCTGTACTGAGTAAAAATATTTAAAATAAACACATGAGGTAACTTCAAATGAACATTCCATAGTTACCTTGCCATCAGTTCCTCTCAGAAGCTCACCATTTTCTTCTGACAATGATCCCTTCCAGTTCTGACAACATTTTGTCAGATCTGAAATATATCAGTTGCTGTCAGTAAAATATCGGTTGCTGTCAGTTACAGCTGAGAGGATAACTGATGTACCAGGTAATGTCCATGTTTCCCTATGGCTCAAGTGGGCGATGTTACAGTTTAACTGTGTGCTAACCAGAAAGCTGTTATGGGTAATGGCCATTTTCAAAATGGAGGACGGAAAATTCCCTTGATCACAGTGAACAAACAGGACATGGAAGGTAAGTATGACTTGTGTATGCTTATTTTGACTTTTAATTTTCAGTTCAGGTTTTCTTTAAAGAGGAACTCCAGTGTAAATAATGTCATAAAAAAAGTGCTTCATTTTTACAATAATTATGTATAAATGATTTAGTCAGTGTTTGCCCATCGTAAAATCTTTTAAATCCCTGATTTACATTCTGACATTTAGTACATGGTGACATTTTTACTGTTGGCAGGTGATGTAGCTGCTGCATGATTTTTTTGGCAGTTGGAACAGCTGTAAACAGCTATTTCCCACAATGTAGCAAAGTTCACAGACAGGAAACTGCCAGGAGTATGTACTCAGAATATCTTTGTGGGAGGGGTTTCATCACCATATCAGCCATACAGCGCCCCCTGGTGGTCTGTTTGTGAAAAGGAATAGATTTCTCATGTAAAAGGGGGTATAAGCTACTGATTGGGATAAAGTTCAAATCTTGGTCGGAGTTTCTCTTTAATATATGTGTCTAAGTTTCTAAATTAGCTGCTGTAAAAAAAAAATCCTGGTCAGCAGACACGTCCTGCAAAACAGACTTTCATCACTGTGGACTGCAATATTCTCAAGGAGTTCAGTTGTTTCCCCGCCCACCTTGCAGTTGGAACAGCATGTTTTTTTTTTTTTTTTTGAAAAAACGTTTTATTGCAATTTTTCAAATATTACAAACATACAGTATATACATAATATACATAACATTGTATATTACAAATATCTCCCATCCCTACCCCCCCCCCCCCTACCCCACACAGTCTTCCCAGCTCCCCCCCTGGGTTGGAACAGCATGTTAAAGAGAAACTGTAACCGAGAACTGTGAGGAGGTGTGTAGTCCAGAGGAGTCCCAAGACTTCCTACAGATACAGGAAAAACGCAGAGAGAGACCAGGAGCCCCTTGTGGTGTAGTATATTAATGTCAAGTTCTGGATAAATACAAAGTGAAGATGTACTCACAAAGGTGGGGTGCAAGACCAGCAACCACAGTATAAAAACAAGTTAGGAAATCTCGTCCCCACTTGGGTTCTTTGTCATCAAATGTATGGGGCGTCACTCCAGAAAAAACGATTGTTTGGGTACACAAAACAAACACTTGACAGCAACCTCTAATAGCTAGGGGGCTGTAAACAATATCACTGGGAGAGAGAATGGCGAACCAAAAAATAAAATGAATGTAATAAATATAAAATGACTTACCTCTAAGAAGGGGAAACGCCAATATAGGAAAGAAATTTTAATAATCAGACACATTGGGCGGTGCCTGTAGTTCCTCGCGGTGTGATGCTCTCTGTCTGTGTTTCTGGGCGGTGCCTGTAGTTCCTCGCGGTGTGATGCTCTCTGTCTGTGTTTCTGGGCGGTGCCTGTAGTTCCTCGCGGTGTAATGGCCTCTGTCTGTGTTTCTGGGAGGTGCCTGTGGTTCCCCGCGGAGTGATGCCCTCTGTCTGTGTTTCTGGGCGGTGCCTGTAGTTCCTCGCGGTGTAATGGCCTCTGTCTGTGTTTCTGGGCGGTGCCTGTGGTTCCCCGCGGAGTGATGACCTCTGTCTGTGCTTCTGGGCGGTGCCTGTAGTTCCTCGCGGTGTAATGGCCTCTGTCTGTGTTTCTGGGCGGTGCCTGTGGTTCCTCGCGGTGTAATGGCCTCTGTCTGTGTTTCTGGGCGGTGCCTGCGGTTCCCCGCGGAGTGATGCCTTCTGTCTGTGCTTCTGGGCGGTGCCTGTGGTTCCTCGCGGTGTGATGCCCTCTGTCTGTGTTTTTGGGCGGTGCCTGTAGTTCCTCGCGGTGTAATGGCCTCTGTCTGTGTTTCTGGGCGGTGCCTGCGGTTCCCTGCGGAGTGATGCCCTCTGTCTGTGCTTCTGGACGATGCCTGTGGTTCCTCGTGGAGTGATGCCTTCTGTCTGTTTTTCTGGGCGATGCCTGTGGTTCCTCGCGGTGTAATGCCCTCTGTCTGTTTTTCTGGGCGATGCCTGTGGTTCCTCGCGGTGTAATGCCCTCTGTCTGTGTTTCTGGGCGATGCCTGTGGTTCCTCGCGAAGTGATGCCCTCTGTCTGTGTTTCTGGGCGATGCCTGTGGTTCCTCGCGGTGTAATGCCCTCTGTCTGTGTTTCTGGGCGATGCCTGTGGTTCCTCGCGAAGTGATGCCCTCTGTCTGTGTTTCTGGATCCTTGCAGAGTGATGCCCTCTGTCTGTGTTTTTAGGCGATGCCTGTGGTTCCTCGTGGAGTGATGCCTTCTGTCTGTTGTTCTGGGTGGTACCTGTGGATCCTTGCAGAGTGATGCCCTCTGTCTGTGTTTCTGGGCGGTGCCTGTGGTTCCCCGCGGAGTGATGACCTCTGTCTGTGTTTTTGGGCGGTGCCTGTAGTTCCTCGCGGTGTGATGCCTTCTGTCTGTTTTTCTGGGCGATGCCTGTGGTTCCTCACGGAGTGACGTCCTCTGTCAGTGTTTCTGGGCGATGCCTGTGGTTCCTCGCGAAGTGATGCCCTCTGTCTGTGTTTTTAGGCGATGCCTGTGGTTCCTCGTGGAGTGATGCCTTCTGTCTGTTGTTCTGGGTGGTACCTGTGGATCCTTGCAGAGTGATGCCCTCTGTCTGTGTGTCTGGGTGATGCCTGTGGTTCCTCGCGATGTGATGCCCCCTGTCTGTTTGTCTGGGCGATGCTTGTGGATCCTCTCAGAGTGATGCCCTCTGCCTGTGTTTCTGGGCGATGCCTGTGGTTCCTCGCGATGTGATGCCCTCTGCCTGTGTTTCTGGGCGATGCCTGTGGTTCCTCGTGGTGTGATGCCCTCTGTCTGTGTGTCTGGGCGATGCCTGTGGTTCCTTGCGATGTGATGCCCCCTGTCTGTTTGTCTGGGTGGTGCCTGTGGTTACTAGGGGTGTGATGCCCTCTGTCTGTGTTTCTGGGAGGTGCTTGTGGTTCCTTGTTGAGTGATGCCCTCTGTCTGTGTTTCTGGGCGGTGCCTGTGGATCCTCGCGGAGTGATGCCCGCTGTCTGTGTTTCTGGGCGATGCCTGTGGTTACTCGCGGAGTGATGCCCTCTGCCTGTGTTTCCGGGCGATGCCTGTGGTTCCTCGCGATGTGATACCCCCTTTCTGTTTGTCTGGGCGGTGCCTGTGGTTCCTCGTGGAGTGATGCCCATTGTCTGTTTGTCTGGGCGATGCCTGTGGTTCCTCGCGGAGTGATGCCCTCTGCCTGTGTTTCTGGGTGGTGCCTGTGGTTCCTCGTGGAGTGATGCCCATTGTCTGTTTGTCTGGGCGATGCCTGTGGTTCCTCGCGGAGTGATGCCCTCTGTCTGTGTTTCTAGGCGGTGCCTGTGGTTCCTCGTGGAGTGATTCCCTCTGTCTGTGTTTCTGGGCAATGCCTGTGGTTCCTCACGGGTGTGATGCCCTCTGCCTATGTTTCTGGGCGATGCCCAGGCAGTTCTCCAGCACACAGCTGCCAGCTCGCAGCTGCATGGATATTCATTGGTGCTTCTCGCTTCAGGCAGACACCGGGGCAGATTGAATCTTCTCGGTACTTACAATAATGAATTGTTATTAGTTGAAAAGCCTCGGAATCGCCGTGTTGCTTCCTGCCTTTAGAATGATTGAGCTACAAAGTGTTCTCGGAAAATAGGTAAAGAGATAACACAAGGGAGCGCAAAGCAGCCTTTCTGATTTCATTTTATCCCGATAAATTTCTCTACTCATTGCAGTTCTGGAGGGATAAGTGCGCAAGGCGTTATTTAATCCGAGATGCTGACATACCTGCTGGTTACATAGTTACATAGTTACTTTGGTTGAAAAAAGACATACGTCCATCGAGTTCAACCAGTACAAAGTACAACTCCAGCCTGCTCCCTCACATATCCCTGTTGATCCAGAGGAAGGCGAAAAAACCCTTACAAGGTAAAAATTCCTTCCCGACTCCAGATGGCAATCAGATAAAATCCCTGGATCAACATCATTGGCATTACCTAGTAATTGTAGCCATGGATGTCATTCAACGCAAGGAAAGCATCTAAGCCCCCTTTAAATGCAGGTATAGAGTTTGCCATAACGACTTCCTGTGGCAATGCATTCCACATCTTAATCACTCTTACTGTAAAGAACCCTTTCCTAAATAAATGGCTAAAACGTTTTTCCTCCATGCGCAGATCATGTCCTCTAGTCCTTTGAGAAGGCCTAGGGACAAAAAGCTCATCCGCCAAGCTATTATATTGCCCTCTGATGTATTTATACATGTTAATTAGATCTCCTCTAAGGCGTCTTTTCTCTAGACTAAATAAACCCAGTTTATCTAACCTTTCTTGGTAAGTGAGACCTTCCATCCCACGTATCAATTTTGTTGCTCGTCTCTGCACCTGCTCTAAAACTGCAATATCTTTTTTGTAATGTGGTGCCCAGAACTGAATTCCATATTCCAGATGTGGCCTTACTAGAGAGTTAAACAGGGGCAATATTATGCTAGCATCTCGAGTTTTTATTTCCCTTTTAATGCATCCCAAAATTTTGTTAGCTTTAGCTGCAGCGGCTTGGCATTGAGTACGATTATTTAACTTGTTGTCGATGAGTACTCCTAAGTCCTTCTCCAAGTTTGATGTCCCCAACTGTATCCCATTTATTTTGTATGGTGTTAGACCATTGGTACGACCAAAATGCATGACTTTACATTTGTCAACATTGAATTTCATCTGCCATGTATGTGCCCATATAGCCATCCTATCCAGATCCTGTTGCAATATAACACTATCTTCCTTAGAGTTGATGATTCTGCACAATTTTGTATCATCTGCAAAAATAGCAACATTGCTCACTACTGTATCCACTAGGTCATTAATAAATAAATTGAAGAGCACTGGACCCAGTACAGACCCCTGTGGGACCCCACTGCTAACAGTCTCCCATTTTGAGTATGATCCATTGACCACAACTCTTTGTTTTCTGTCCATTAGCCAGTTCCCTATCCAAGCACACAGACTCTTCCCCAGTCCTTGCATCCTCATCTTTTGCACCAGACTTTTGTGGGGAACAGTGTCGAAGGCCTTAGCAAAGTCTAAGTATATCACATCTACAGCATTCCCAATATCCATATTAGCATTCACTACCTCATAAAAGCTGAGCATGTTAGTCAAACAGGACCTGTCTTTAGTAAACCCATGTTGATGCTGAGAAATAAGATTATTTTCTACTATGAAGTCATGTATAGTATCTCTTAGTAACCCCTCAAATAGTTTGCATACAACTGATGTTAAGCTTACAGGTCTATAATTTCCTGGATCTGATTTTTTGCCCTTCTTAAATAATGGGAAAACGTGGGCTGTACGCCAATCCACTGGGACTCTGCCAGTTGCAAGAGAGTCACAAAAGATAAGATAAAGGGGTTTATCTATAACTGAACTTAATTCCCTTAGGACCCGAGGATGCATGCCATCCGGGCCAGGTGCCTTGTCTATTTTTAATTTATTTAGTCTTGCCTTTACTTCTTCCTGCGTTAAGTATTTAATATTACAGTTAGAAGATTGAGACTCTTCCGCCTCTGTAATTTGCAACAGTGCTGTTTCCTTTGTAAAGACAGAAGCAAAGAAAGCATTTAATAACTCTGCCTTACCTTGGTCATCCACCATTGAGTTTCCACCTTCATCCTTTAGGAGTCCTATACAGTCAACCTTTCTTTTTTTAGAGTTGATGTACTTGTAAAACTTTTTTGGGTTAGATTTGATATCCCTAGCGATTTGATTTTCAGCTTCGATCTTTGCTAGCCTAATTTCTTTTTTACAATTTTTATTGCACTCCTTGTAATTGCTGAGTGCAGCCTCGGACCCCTCCTGTTTTAGGACCTTATAGGCATTCTTTTTCCTCTTCATTTTATCTCTAACCTTTCTATTCATCCATAGAGGCCTTTTTTTATTCCTAGACATTTTGTTTCCATATGGGATATACATACTACAATATTGATTGAGAATACGTTTAAAAGCTTGCCATTTCCCTTCAGTGTCCTCCCCTTGTAGTACATTATCCCAGTTCACCAAACTTAGTGCCTGCCTAATTTGATTGAACTTTGCTTTTCTAAAATTCATAGTTTTAGTGGTCCCGCTGCCCCGTGGACTATCAGTCACCAGATCAAACGTTATCATGTTGTGATCACTATTTCCCAAATGTTCTTGAACCTGCACATTTGATACATTATCTGGTCTATTCGAAATGATCAGATCCAGTAACGCATTCCCCCTAGTTGGTTCCGTTACCATTTGAGTCAAGTAATTGTCCTGTAGTGCTGCCAGAAATCTGCTGCTTTTACCAGAATGGGTAGCCTCAATACCCCAGTCAATGTCTGGAAAGTTGAAGTCGCCCATAACTATGACCTCATTTTTACTTGCCGCTTTTTCAATTTGCTGTAGTAATTGCAGTTCTGCAGCTTCATTAATATGAGGTGGTCTGTAGCATACCCCAATAAGCAATTGGCAACTTTTATTTCCACCATGAATATTTACCCAAACGGACTCCACATCTTCGCAATCTTCCTCCATCTCATCGTTGAGGACAGCTGTAAAAGAATTCTTAACAAAGAGACAAACCCCTCCACCTTTTTTCCCTGTTCTATCCCTCCTGAACACATTGTATCCTTTTAAATTGGCTATCCAGTCATGACTTTCATCCATCCATGTCTCGGTTATTCCCACAATGTCATAGCCTTTGTCATTCAGAATGAACTCTAGTTCATCTATTTTATTTGCAAGGCTCCGAGCATTGGTTATCATGCACTTTATATTTTTACCACCACATTTACCAATTTTGTTTACCTGAAATGGGCTACTTGAAGTTTTACCAACCTCCTTAATCTTTACACTGTCCCCACCCCCCTCTCCACCCCCCATAATGTTAGGCTCCCACTGTCTTTTTACCTTATCTTGTCTATATGTTGAGACTTTATCCTCCCGCCTCCCCCCAGATCCTAGTTTAAAATCTCCTCCAACCGTTTAGCCATCTTCTCCCCCAATGCAGCTGCACCCTCCCCATTAAGGTGCAGCCCGTCCCTGCTGTAGAACCTGTAGCCGACTGCAAAGTCTGCCCAGTTCTCCAGGAACCCAAACCCTTCCTTCCTACACCAATTTCTCAGCCACTTATTTAACTCCCTAAGCTCCCTCTGTCTCTCTGGTGGCGTTTTTCTTTTTAGTATTGCATGTTTATGATGAATGGAGATTTTGCAATCCTGGAATTCATTTAAAGGAGTTATTTCGCGTAAAAAGTAGGCAGTTAAAAAATGTGACAGATGAGGTTTTGGGCCAGTCCATCTTTTTAAGGGGGATTCTCAGGGCTTTCTTTGTTTTCAACAGCATTTCCTGAACAACAGTTGCAAAATTTAACTGACATAATAGTGTGCAAGTGATTAGGGAGGCCGGCTGGTATCTTGCTATTTTGGCAGTTAAACTGTTGTTCAGGAAATGCTGTTGAAAACAAAGAAAGCCCTGAGAATCCCCCTTAAAAAGATGGACTGGCCCAAAACCTGTCATCTGTCACATTTTTTAACCGCCTACTTTTTTCGCAAAAGAACCCCTTTAAAGTGAACCCGAGATGTAAGCCATCTCCGGTTCTTTACTTACCTGGCTTCCAAGCCCCCTTGAGACTGCTCAGTCCCTCGCCGTCTCCTCGTTGTGCTCCCGTCCCTGGGAGCACGACTGGGGAGTGAGTGCCTGGCCGCGCATGCCCGACGAAGCGCAACTCGCCCAGGCTTTCACGTTGTATTGCAGGGGACAAGAGACGGCAAGGGACTGAGCGGCTTCAAGGTGGCAAGCCCCAGGTAAGTAAGTAATGCCCAGGGTGGTTACTCCCGGGCAGCATGTCAGGGTGCTTGCCCCTCGGGAGGAAGGCAGGGTAAGGGATGGATTCCCCTTTAAGTGAGGCGTGTGTGGTGGGAGGGATCAGAGGAGGAAATGGGTGTGTTGGCCAAGGGGGAACAGAGATCGGAAGTGACACTTCTACACTTCACAGGCCACCGCTCCAAGGGAGAGTCCCACCCTCCCCTCCCTCATGATATACGGGTAGAGAAAATTGTGATTTGTGATTTGATGGTTTTTATTAAGATTGAACATTTCTGTTAATTTTGTGGTTTGTATTCAAAATGTTAAGTCACTTTCCTTGAAGATTTTGTGTTGAGAAGTTAGTGTTTGCTGTGTTATCCTGTCACAGCTTGGCGGGATTCCTTTGCTCCTTGGAGGTGACAGACAGGGCCGGATTTAGGCCAAGGCCATGGCCTAGGGAACCACAGGAGGAAGGGCACCAAAGCAGCAGGCTTAACTGGTGCAGCATTTGCAAGCTTGCAAATGCAGCAATTCAGGGAGATCAGGTGAGCGCCTGACTGGGGTGCTCTGCTGCTTGCCACCTGTGCAGCAGCCACCTTGCGCTCTGTGGACGTTTGCATCATGGCCGGCGGCTATGGACTTGGACAGAATTGGAGATGGAAAGGAAGAGGAAGCTGCTGCATGGGAGACGAGCGGAGAAATGAGTGACACTGATGGCTGCTGCGGTGTGAAGGTGAGCTGGCTACCTATACTGAAAGGGGGGTGGGAAAAGGAGGTATTGCGGGAGTCATCTGGCTACCTATACTAGGAGGGGGGGGAGGGATCATTTTGCTACCTATACTGAAGGGGGGCGGCTGGTGACAGTGGCCTTGGGCGATAAAGAGTACAAATCCAGCCCTGGTGACAGGTCACGATGTCTTCATGGTCAAGCCTGAGTTGAGTTGAACCGCATGTTTAGCCCGGATAGCCCAGAGTCAGCGATGCGACTTGGGCTGTTTGCTTGGCTACATGTGAAGATACCCTGGAGATTCCTGCTGGTAGAGCGTCACTCGGAAGGGAACAAAGGAATCAATTTCTCTTGTTAAAAAGTTTGGTTTCTGACAGGGGCGTAACTAGAAATCACTGGGCCCCCCTGCGAATATTTGGATGCCCCCCCCCCCCCCATAGGTGCCAAATAATCGTAATGGGGCAGCGTTTCACTGTAAATTAATTGTAAAGTGGGCAGCATTTTACCAGACAATCGTAATGTGGGCCAGAAAATCGTAATGTGGGCAGAGTTCACCAGAAAATCGTAATGTGGGCCTTTAGAAAATCATAATGTGGGCAGAGTTCACCAGAAAATCGTAATGTGGGCACCAGTCACCAGAAAATTGTAACGTGGACAGCATTCACCAGACAATCGTAATGTGGGCAGCGTTCACCAGAAAATCATAATGTGGGCAGAGTTCACCAGAAAATCATAATGTGGGCAGAGTTCACCAGAAAATCGTAATGTGGGCACCAGTCACCAGAAAATTGTAACGTGGACAGCATTCACCAGACAATCGTAATGTGGGCAGCGTTCACCAGAAAATCATAATGTGGGCAGAGTTCACCAGAAAATCATAATGTGGGCAGAGTTCACCAGAAAATCGTAACGTGAGCAGCAGTCACCAGAAAATTGTAACGTGGACAGCATTCACCAGACAATCGTAATGTGGGCAGCGTTCACCAGAATATCGTAATGTGGGACAGAAAATCGTAATGTGGGCAGAGTTCACCAGAAAATCGCAATGTGGGCAGCAGTCACCAGAAAATCGCCATGTGGGCAGCAGTCACCAGAAAATCGCCATGTGGGCAGCAGTCACCAGAAAATCGCAATGTGGGCATCAGTCACCAGAAAATCCTAATGTGGGCAGCAGTCACCAGAAAATCGCAATGTGGGCAGCAGTCACCAGAAAATCCTAATGTGGGCAGCATACACCAGAAAATCCTAATGTGGGCAGCAGACACCAGAAAATCGCAATGTGGGCAGCAGACACCTGAAAATCGTAATGTGGGCAGCAGTCAGTCACCAGAATATCATAATGTGGGCAGCACACACCAGAAAATCCTAATGTGGGCAGCAGTCACCAGAAAATCCTTATGTGGGCAGCAGTCACCAGAAAATCGCAATGTGGGCAGCAGTCACCAGAAAATCGCAATGTGGGCAACAGTCACCAGAAAATCGCAATGTGGGCAGCAGTCACCAGAAAATCCTAATGTGGGCAGCATACACCAGAAAATCGTAATGTGGGCAGCAGACACCAGAAAATCGCAATGTGGGCAGCAGACACCAGAAAATCGTAATGTGGGCAGCAGACACCTGAAAATCGCAATGTGGGCAGCAGTGACCAGAAAATCGCAATGTGGGCAGCAGTGACCAGAAAATCGTAATGTGGGCAGCAGACACCTGAAAATCGTAATGTGGGCAGCAGGCACCTGAAAATCGTAATGTGGGCAGCAGTCACCAGAAAATCGTAATGTGGGCAGCAGACACCTGAAAATCGTAATGTGGGCAGCAGGCACCTGAAAATCGCTATGTGGGCAGCAGACACCTGAAAATCGTAATGTGGGCAGCAGTGACCAGAAAATCGCAATGTGGGCAGCAGTGACCAGAAAATCGTAATGTGGGCAGCAGTGACCAGAAAATCGCAATGTGGGCAGCAGACACCTGAAAATCGCAATGTGGGCAGCAGTGACCAGAAAATCGTAATGTGGGCAGCAGACACCTGAAAATCGTAATGTGGGCAGCAGACACCTGAAAATCCCCCTGCAGAATTTCAATGTGTGTGGGCAGCGGGCAGCGGGCAGCAGCGGGATACATACCTTCTTCCTTGCGTTCCATCGCCGCCTTCTCGCTCTAGCGGCTGACGTCACTTCTGCTTCCGGAAGTGACGTCAGCCGCTAGAGCGAGAAGGCGACGATGGAACGCAAGGAAGAAGGTATGTATCCCGCCGCCGCTGCCCGCTGCCCACACACATTTACTAGCTGGAGGGGAGCGCAGAGGGGAGAGCCCCGAGGTGAGGGAGAGGGGGGAACTTCCCCTCTCCCTGCCGACTGTGGGCAAGGCTTTCCCCTCATGCTGCCACCCCTCCAGCCCCCAAAAAACGGCCCCGAGCGGGCCCCAGGGGGGGCCTGGCCCCCCCCGCGGGCGCAGGCGCTGCAGGGCCTATTGCTACGCCCCTGGTTTCTGATTTGATTGTAAGCTGTGGCCGATATCCATTAACCTCCCTGGCGTTCGGCTGCGCATGGTTTTTTAAACTTATTTTTTTTATGATACCCCCCTCCCAGCCGAATCCCACCCACCCTTCCGATCGCCGCCGGCGATGATGGTCGTCAGGAGATCCCGTGAATGGGATCTCCGTGAGGGCTTTCCCCGTTGCCATGGCGATGAACGGAATGACGTCATTGATGTCGTGACGTCTTAGGGAGTCCCGATCAACCCCTCAGCGCTGCCTGGCACTGATTGGCCAGGCAGCGCACGGGGTCTCGGGGGGTGCTCGTAACGCGGCGGATCGGCGGCGAGCGGCGGAGATCGTACCCAACACGCAGCAAGCAAAGTGCTTGCTGCGTGTGTTAAAAAAAAATTATTCAAATCGGCCCACCGGGGCCTGAGCGGCACCCTCCGGCGTCTTTAACCTCCTCGCCAGGGAGGTTAAAGGTATCATTCCAATGTTACCAGTAGTTGTGTCATGTGTAGGATAAATTGGTAATGAGAAGGTATCGGCAAAAAGGAAAGGGGGGGTTTAATGTTGCACAGGCTAAGATAAAATAGTTTAAAGAGGAACTCCAGTGAAAATAAAAAAAGTGCTTCATTTTTACAATAATTATGTATAAATGATTTAGTCACTGTTTGCCCATTGTAAAATCCTTTAAATTCCTGATGTACATTCTGACATTTATTACATGGTGACATTTTTACTGTTGGTAGGTGATGTAGCTGCTGCATGGTTTTTTGGCAGTTGGAAACCGCTGTAAATAGCTGTTTCCCACAATGCAACAAGGTTCACAGACAGGAAACTGCCAGGAGTACCATGGTCCTCAGAGTTTCTTGTGGGAGGGGTTTCACCACAATCAACCATACAGCGCCCCCTGGTGGTCCGTTTGTGAAAAGGAATAGATTTCTCATGTAAAAAGGGATATCAGCTACCGATTGGGATAAAGTTTAATTCTTGGTCGGAGTTTCTCTTTAACCACTTGCCAACCGCGCACTCATACCACGCGTCGGCAAAGTGGCAGCTGCAGGACCAGCGACGCAGTTCTGCGTCGCCGGCTGCAGGCTAATTAATCAGGAAGCAGCCGCTCGCGCGAGCGGCTGCTTCCTGTCAATTCACGGCGGGGGGCTCCGTGAATAGCCTGCGGGCCGCCGATCGCGGCTCGCAGGCTAAATGTAAACACAAGCGGAAATAATCCGCTTTGTTTACATTGTACGGCGCTGCTGCGATCCCCGGCCAATCAGCGGCCGGGGATCGCCGCCATGTGACAGGGGACAGCCTGTCACTGGCTGCACAGGACGGATAGCGTCCTGTGCAGCCCAGATTGCCAGGGGGGACAGGGATGAGAGGGAGGGGGGGAATTTTGCCGCGGAGGGGGGCTTTGAGGTGCCCCCCCCCGCAACACCCAGGCAGGCAGGAGCGATCAGACCCCCCCAGCACATCATCCCCCTAGTGGGGAAAAAAGGGGGGCGATCTGGTCGCTCTGCCTGCACCCTGATCTGTGCTGAGGGCTGCACAGCCCACCCAGCACAGATCAGCTAAAACAACGCTGGTCCTTAAGGGGGGGTAAAGGGTGGGTCCTCAAGTGGTTAAATATGTATGCTGATGGAAGAGGGTACAGGCTGCACCTGTCATGGTACCTGAGATGTCTTTCAGAACCACAAGCTTACACCCCCCTAGTGACCAGGCTATTTTTACAATTCAGCACACTGTGAAAAGGCTGTTAGGCCACTGCTTATACGGCTGTCCTACACAAGTCTGTTTTTGTGCTTTTAACCTATTGATGGTGAATAGGGGCAAAACTTCAAATCATGGGGTCCCCCAGCAAAACTTTGATGCCCCCCCTCCCCCCCACCATGGTCACACCCTTTCTATTACCTACTCCTGGTGACCCTCACAGCCTGGGGGCCCATCTTGCAAGGGCCATAAAGCAGGTGTGGCCATCATTATCTTCATATGCATAACAAGTGTAGCTACAAAGACACCTGATCTGAAGGATGGACCCCTTTATTGGTGGAGTGAAGCAGTAGTTGGGCTCCCTTACAGCCAGTCCTGAACATACCTATGTGTCTGCCTAGTTGCTTTACCTTAGAGCAGGCATGTTAAACCGGTCCTACGAGGGCCGAGGTCCTCACACATTTTTGGTACAGCTCAAATGAATTGATGGGCCTGAATTAGGAAAGGCGTGGTCCATCAGGTAGAACACATTTCTCCATTTCTCAGTCCATCCTAAACACTGGCATGGATCCGGCCCTCCAGGCCTGGAGTTCGACACCTGGGCCTTAGACATAGCTCCCAACTGTCCCTCTTTGGGAGCCCTGTCCCTCTTTACACCTCATCTGTCCCTCTTTCAGGACTTTGTCCCTCTTTCTGTGTAAATTTATGAATTTCTCTACTAAAATGTTTGATTGACTCTAAGCTTTATTCCCATCCTTTAAATTGATATATTACTAATTTTAAAATGTTAACATGTAGGAAAATGAACCAGGATAGAAAGGACCAGTGTGGTTTGAATTGTCAAACAACATATTTTTCTTATGAAATCTTATTGGGATGCGCGACAAAGGGTGTGACGGATGCGTGATCAGGTGTGTGGCAGGGGTGTGGCTTAAGTGGCCCTCTTTCTCATCTCAAAAATTTGGGAGGTATGCCTTAGGCCTTGTTCACATTGCGTTCGGCTCACCCGCCCGCGGTGGGATTTTTTCCGCATTTTTTAAAAGCGTTGTCCGGCAGTTTTCTGCACATTTGCTCGTTTTTGTGGGCGTCTTTGTAAGCACTTTTGCAGAGCGCTTCCATCTTTTGATCCGGAAAAAAATCCGGAAACAATAAATGCAATGTATTTGAAAATAATAAAAAAAAAAACGCTCACGCCGTCTCTTGCCAAAGCGATTTTGTGAGCGTTTTTGCGGTTTTTTCTATACCTTCCATTGAGGCAAATCGCTGCAAAAACGGCTCAAGCATCGCTTTTCAAAGCGTATCGCAAACGAACCGCTCTGATATGAACTCTCTCATAGAGAATCGTTGCACAAGCGCTTTCAGGGGGATTTTGAAAATCGCCCGCGCTTAGAATTTAACAAAAACGCCTCTAGTGTGAACAAGGCCTTAGATAGCTTTGCTGTAATCTTTTAAAGAGGAACTGTAGTAAAAATAGCATAACGTATAAAATTGCTTTTTATTTTTTTTTTTTTTTTAACAATATTCATTTAGGGCTGGTGCACACCGAGCGGCTTTTTCAGCGTTTCTGCAGCCGCTTGCGGCTGCGGATCCGCTTGGTCAATGTATCTCAATGGGGTGGTGCACACCAGAGCGGGAGGCATTTTGCAGAAACGAAAAATGCCTGGGTGAGGCATTTTTTGGATTTCGGATGCGTTTCTGCCTCAATGTTAAGTATAGGAAAAACGCAAACCGCGCTGAAAAACGCCTGTTCAGAGCGGTTTTGCAGGCGTTTTTGTTACAGAAGCTGTTCAGTAACAGCTTTACTGTAACAATATATGAAATCTACTATACTGAAAACCGCAGCAGCAATCCGCAAAACGCTAGCAAAACGCCTCGTAAAAATAAAAAAAAGCGTTTAAAAATCTGCTAGCATTTTGCGGATCTGCTAGCGGGTTTTGGTGTGCACCAGCCCTTATAAATTATGTAGTCAGTGTTTGCCAATTGTAAAATATTTCCTCTCCCTGATTTACATTCTGACATTCATTGCAGGTGGCGACATCTTTAGTGCTGTCATGTCATTTCTGCAGAATGTACATTTACTGAGAGTAAAGCCAATACAAAAGAGCTCTGGTCTCCCAGAATGCTCGGGGGAGGGGGGAATTCTGCATAACAAACAGCCTAGGTTAAAGGTGCGTACACACATGCGACTATAGTCGCTTGTAACGATCGTTCCCCGATCTTTACCAACGACGATCGTTACAAAAAACGAACCACCGACTATTAAGGCAAACGACGAACGAGCCAAATCGCTACAAAAGAAAGTTCTGTCTCGGCGGATTTTAACCAACGACGATCGTTTGCAAAAGTAGCACATTGTTGGAAACGGTCGTTCGTACTAGGCTTGACATGCGCATTTCACTATTTCTCCCTGAAACGTTTCATTTTTATGCGCAGGCGCAATAGTTGCTTTACGTGATGTAACGTTCGTTCTAACGATCAGATCGTTACACACCTTTTAAAACTATCTTTACTTAGGTCATTCTTTCATCAATTAAAAGTTCGTTCGTCGTTCTCAACAAACGATCGTTGTCGCATGTGTGTACGTAGCATAAGTCTCAGTGAGAGCGCGGAGCTACCAACCAATATGAAGCAATATATAGCAAGTGTTTCTGATGCTGAAACAAGGGTAATTAATATAAAAGTATTTTAGATAACTTACTGCATTCTGCTTCATGTCGTTAAGGTTCCTCTTTAAAGGGAATCTTAATTGAAAAAAAAAAATGTAACTTACTTGGGGTTTCTTCAGTCTGGACTTTTACTATACCCACGACATGCTTCTGATCCTACCCCCCTCCCCCCCCCCAAGGAGCAGCTACGATCCGTGCAGAGCTGGGCTACTGCGCAGGCCCCTAGCTGCGCGCACCCTAGTTGCACCCCTGTGCTCGGGAGCATTCTGCGCATGCACAGTACTCGTATGTCGCCACTACGCATGCGCAGAACACGGTACGTGCAGCTAGGGGCCACACGTATGCAGCCCAGCATTCCGGGGGTCGCCGCTGCTGCCTGGAGGGGATTTTTTTTCTTTTTTACTTAAAGAGAAACCGTAACCAAGGATTGAACTTCATCCCAATCAGTAGCTGATACTCCCTTTGCCATAAGAGTTTTTCTCCTTTTCTCAAACGGATCATCAGGGGACTCTGTATGGCTGATATTGTGGTGAAACCCCTCCCACAGTGTGATGTCAGGACCATGGTTCTGACATCACACTGTGGGAACCTTGTTGCATTGTGGGAAATAACAGCTGTTTACAACTGCCAAAAGAGCAAGCAGCAGCTACTTCCACTGAAATCGCCTGCCAGCAGTAAAAATGTCACCATGTGATAAATGTCAGATTGTAAATCAGGGAGTGGAAATATTTTACAATGGGCAAACACTGACTAATCATTTATACATAATTATTGTAAAAAATTAAGCACTTTTGTTCAATTACGTTTTTTTCACCGGAGTTCCTCTTTAAGTTTCCTTTTAAAGTCGACCTGAACTCTTGCACAAGACAGAAGGAAAACAGAGAAATGCACCATATATGTATTTAGAGAGTTCAGCCTAATTCCCCCTCACCTGTGACTAATAATCACCACTGTAATTTGATCTGTTAGCTGTGTTAGCTCAGCAATCTCCTCTGCCACTGCAGTGCAGCTATTTGTTAAACACAGGAAGCTAACCCTATGTCTGCTTCCGTGAAAGCAGGAAGTAGACACACTGAAGATTTTTGTTACAGGATTTGTACAGCTGTAGCAAAGAAATGTTTTTCTGTAAATTTTATTATGCTGTTGCTTATCTTTTTAGAGCAGAGAGGAAGTTCTGGTCCGCTTTATGTGAATCCACCTTATAAGGAGGAAGTAGGAGAGAAAAAGAGACATATGGAGAGATACAGTACAAGTAGTGACAGAGATGACAAATGGATAGATAGATAGATAGATAGATAGATAGAGAGAGAGAGAGAGAGAGAGAGAGAGAGAGAGAGAGAGAGAGAGAGAGATAGATAGATGAATAGATAGATAGATGAATAGATAGATAGATAGATAGATAGATAGATAGATAGAGATGGGTGGATAGATAGATAGATAGATAGATAGAGAGAGAGAGAGAGAGAGAGAGATAGATGAATAGATAGATAGATAGATAGATAGATAGATAGATAGATAGATAGCGATGCATGGACAAATGACTGGATGGAAAAAGATCAGAAATGCAGAGGAAAGGTAATTCCATGTACACAATCTCAGGCCAGGAGGAGGGAACTGTCCTTTTGCACCCAGAAATCAGGGCAGATGGGGATCTCGGAAGATTACACGCAGGTGGAATTAAGACAGAACAATTTCAGGTTTAGGGTTGGAATAAACACAGTGCCATGTTTTAACTACCGCTTCCGTACAGTAGAATTTGCAGCACCGTGTGCGGCTGAGGTCAGGAGGCCGCCCGTGCTCCCTTCCACTGCGCCTTCCCCATCTGCGCAATTCGCGGCTCTACACTTTAGTTGACATTGTCTCCTCTCCCTGCGTGCGCCGGCACAACCACGCCTGGCATCCTCCCGCGAGCCGCGCAATAAACTTGTTTTCCTTAACAGCTCAGGCAGGAGTTAATCCGTGTACCGCTCAGCACAGCGTATGCCTGGCGATGTGTCTAAGCCGGGCTCCACGCTATCATTTCCCAGAGCTCCCCACCGGCAGGCGAGGAATCCAAGCCAAGGCGATGCCGAAACTTTTTAAGCAAAAAAAAAGTACAGTCAACAAGAGTGAAAGTTTGGCCAAGGCTGATTTATCGGGGCCGTATAACTTTTCAAAGCGTACTCTCCGGCTGAAGGACTGGAGTGGGGATTTAAAATATGACTCTTTAATTTTTAAAAATTACATAAATTAAGCGAACAGCCCATTAACGATGTGCCATCAGGATCACATGGCTAATTCAGATCAAGTTATATTATCTCGCCTGCAGGATCGGAATGAGAATGAAGGAATTACTATTCCGAAGTTGTACGGGACATTGATCCTCATTTACGATGAAATTCGTCACCGTAACTGCCTTGGAGAGGGCTACCTTGACAGTGGCTGGCCACTGAATCTTCGCTTGCGTCCTAACCTTTAGGAAGAGTATATTAGCGGAAGCGCCGCTGCTAATTAGTTGTTCTGGTGACATGTTGGATGATGCCTTGTTGAACAGATAGATGGGTTGCGGGGAGAAGATGATAGGCATTAACCTGAGGCTGAGAGATGGACGGGTTTCTTCCCACCCGTCCAAGCCCCATGAGAGCCATAGCAGCCGCCAGCATAACTCATTGCCGGATGACACAAGCCTTTGTGTTTGAGCCTTCGGCTTGTGGGTCGTTCAGTTAACCACATCCCTGCCGGACGATGTTTGGC
Source organism: Hyperolius riggenbachi (assembly GCF_040937935.1). Taxonomy (NCBI): domain Eukaryota; kingdom Metazoa; phylum Chordata; class Amphibia; order Anura; family Hyperoliidae; genus Hyperolius; species Hyperolius riggenbachi. The sequence continues at coordinate 470,163,211 of NC_090649.1, read as the reverse complement.
TCTCTACCTCTGCGGCGTGCTGCTGGAAAACAGCGTCATCTATTTATGCGTTGTCTGACATCTGCAAGGGTTCTTCCCTCGTGATTGGCATCCTCAGATGAAGTACCGAGAAATGTTATGCCGTCACTTTTTTTTCAGGGGAGGGAAGAAAGATCGGGTAATGAATGCAAAATAAATTTGGAGAGGAGGCGGAAGAACTTGGTGCTGGATGCCAAATCCAGAGGAAAAAAGGATTGAATACGCAGCGATGAAGACAAGAAGATTTTAGAGGAGGGACAAAGGAATGGGCCATGGGTGCTGAAGAACGGTTGGGCTAGGGATGGTCGAAAATGTCAATTTCTGATTCAACACAAATTCTAAATTCCGCCAATGCTGATTACCGATTCTGTGGATTTCCAGGGAAACTTTTGGTCACTTTTTGCATTCTCTGATTGGCCAAATACTTTAGAGTGTACTCTACATTCTCTGATTGGTCCAATGCTTCCGAGTTATGTAATTAGGCTAACATTACCGAGTTGCGGTAATGAGGTATTTCCGCATAATTCCGATTTCCGTTATGGGATTTACTTTTCTTTTCTCTGGAATCCAAATGAGCACCTAGAAACCAAGGCAGTGAAGATTTTAGAGGAGGGAGGAAGGAAAGATCAATGGGTGAATTAAGGCTAGGCAGAAATTAGGAGGGTTAAGGTAGGAGGAGGCTAGCTTTGGTAGAGTGATTAAAATACCTTGGGTTCACAATCTCTAATATCGTAAAACGGGATAACAACACTGTTACCATCATCAAGAAAGCCTAACAGAGGATGTACCACTGTACGACAGCTGGGCCACCATGTCAATTTTCGGTGCACTTTTATACAGCAATCATCAAATGCATCATGCCATCATCTATTACTGTCTGGTTTGACTCATGCTCCGTACCATACAAAGCGAGACTGCAGTGCATCATCCAATCGGCAGAAAGAACAATTGGTTGCAGCTTACTGTTCCTGCAGGATCTTAATGCTAGTATATGCAGAAAAAGAGTGACCAAATTTGCCTCTCACCCTGCTCACTTCAACTTCTGCCTTCAGGAGTGGGATACATGTCGCGGTCAGTTGCAACAAAAATTCTCCAGGCACAGGAACATCTTCCCTCAGGTGGTAGCTCTGCTTAGTGCATGTGTGGCCCTGGGCCGATGTATCAGAAATAGAGCCCTGCATGTGACATTGAAAGCAGTGAACCCTGAAAACAGAGTATGGGGAGGTTATGGGGGAAGGAGTGTCCCCTCCATCTGGTGGCTGGACTGGGTCTTAACTACAAATTATAAGCCCACCACCACCACTACCACCTTTCATAAAAAACATTATATTATAAACATCCCGATATGGGGGTATTAAGATGTCCAGTACAACAGAGTTTCGTGATAGAGGTAGGAGAAAACTTTGATGCCCCACCCCTATGGTGACTTTCATTGCTTGGGCATCCATTTTCTGAAGGTCATTTATAAAGTGTGGCCACCATAATACGCCTATAACAGAATGCCCATCATGACTCTTCCCCGGGGCCACAGCTTCTATAGTGGCAGGTTAATTTTGCTCCATTGCAACTAGAACCGGCCCTGCTCTTCCCATCTATAACAAGTGCGCCCACAGAACCACCTGCTGTGGTGAGGGAAGGGGGCCCTGTGTTGGAGGAATGTAGAGTTAGGAGATGGGTTCCCACAGGCTCGGGGGGCCCCTGCTGCTGTAGGAGTTGCACCCCCTGTAGTTATGGTTCTGCCATCAAAAGATGTAAATTCCTGTAATCTGGCTTAAAGGGGAACTGAAGAGAGAGGTATATGGAGGCTGTCATGTTTATTTCCTTTTAAGCAATACCAGTTGCCTGGCAGCCCTGCTGATCCTCTGCCTCTAATACTATTAGCCATAGCCCCTGAACAAGCATGCAGCAGATCAGGTGTTTCAGTGGTTCAGACTTATAAGTCTGATCTGACAAGACTAGCTGCATGCTTGTTTCTGGTGTTATTCAGATACTACTGCAGAGAAATAGACCAGCAGGGCTGCCAGGCAACTGGTATTGATTAAAAGGAAATAAACATGACAGCCTCCATATACCTCTCTCTTCAGTTCCCCTTTAAAGAGGAACTTTAGCGAAAAGGGGAAAAATATATCAATACATTGCAAATTGAGAAGTTATAAAATAGAAGACAGATCAAGAAATGATTGACATTCGCCTTGTTATTTGTTCATATTATTTGATCCACAGTAAGCCTGCATGTAATCATCTTTACTACTGGCAGACATGAAAAAAACAGACAGCACCAACTGCTATTATGTATAAACCACACTCCCTAACATAGCGATAGGCAAATGCACGTGATGCACGGAGGAGACCCGCAACACTGGAAGCAGGGAGTGAGTGTAATATTGCCGCTTCTAGTGCTGTGAGTTTCCTCCGTGGCGCTGAAAACTGCTAAATATATTGCTCCCTGCATACTCTACATGCAGATGGGAGGAAGAGGGGCCCCCTGCAATTGCAAAGGTTGCAGGGGCTATTGTTATGCCCATGCATGGGAAACGGGTTATCAGCTACTGATTGGAATGAAGTTCAATCCTTGGTTACAGTTCCTCTTTAAAGGGAACCTAAACCATAGTAATTAATAGTTTTACTTACCTGGGGCTTCTACCAGCCCCCCGCAGCCGCCCTGTGCACGCGCCGGTGCTAAACGATCCTCCGTTCCCTCCTCTTTGTGGTACAAGGTTTTCTCTTACTGTGCCTGCGCAGGACACTCGCTGACGCAAGGGCTGTGCAGGCGCAGTGGCCCGCCAACTGATCAGTCAGCACAATCGGAACTAAGCGGCGGCGGGGGAATGGAGGATCATTGAGGACCGGCGCGGGCACAGGACGGCTGCGGGGGGCTGGGAGAAGCCCCAGATAAATGAAACTCTTTTTATTTACTAGATTTTAGGTTCCCTTTAAAGGTTTCTTGGAAAATGTGGCCCTGTTCTTTCAGCCTCTGCTTTTGTACTACGATTTCTTGTAAGCCATCATTTCTGTAGATGCTGCCACTCCTACTCCCTAAACCAGCAGCAGCTAGCTTTAATTTCACAACCTACTCCAGCCTCATAAAAATTACAACTATAAAAGGGGCTACATTTCTCATGAACTCTCCAGCAGGCTGAAGGAGGTAATGTGGGGGATTTATCATTAAGATATATCAGGAAGTGGAAGGGCGCACCCTCAAGGAGCTATTAGATGTGAATGCTATGATGAAGGGAGACACTGGGGTCTTCAGCAGAACAGAAAAAAAAAAAAGATGGTTTGAGTCATCGGGCAGAAAACGAGGGAAGATTCACTGTGTGTTCTGCTAATTAGGTGGAAACTGTTAATTCAGCATAACTGTAGCTGAAAACATTTTATGGAGGCAATAAGAACACAAAAGGTTGTCTGGTACTCAATGCTTTGTTCGTGAGGTTTCATCCCGTCTCCACCAGGCTACATGTACAAGAACGGGGTTATACAAGGGCCAACAAAATACAAGAAAATGCCGTAATGTGGCTTAGTGGGCAGCATGGTGGCGTAGTGGTTAGCATTCTTGCCTAGCAGCGCTGTGTTGCTTGTTTGAATCCCAGCCAGGGCACTACCTGCACAGAAGGATAGAGGCACCAAAAGGATAAAAGGAAGCTAAATGAGCTTAAAAAAACAAATTCTTGGTAAATAGAGGAGGTAGTGGTGGACTTACCTCCTCCAAGTAGACACACAACGACTGTAGTAAAGACAGTCAATATATTTTATTTATGAACTCCAAATACAACGCGTTTTGCAGGCTTGATCCCGCTTCATCAGGCAATAACAACGGAGCAATAGCATATGTGGTCAGTAGGTGCCTGGCTCTTCTACTGACCACATATGCTATTGCTCCGTTGTTATTGCCTGATGAGGCGGGATCAAACCTGCGAAACGCATTGCATATTTGGAGTTCATAAATAAAATATATTGACTGTCTTTACTACTGTCGTTGTGTGTCTACTTGGAGGAGGTAAGTCCACCACTGCCTCCTCTATTTACCAAGAATTTGGTTTTTAAGCTCATTTAGCTTCCTTTTATCCTTTTGGCGCCTCTGTTCTCCTGCATAATATTGAGTCCACCCTGGGTGGAAAGTTGAACCCCCTTTTTTCTCATCTACAGAGAGCGACTTCTTATTCCTGAGTGGGGTCAGGAAAATCTCCCCACCTGCCTTTACAGTGGTTGCCTAATGGTAACCCTGGTTTGTGAGCAGTGATGAGCAAATCCGATCCGGATGCTACTCGGATAGTAGCTATCCGGATTTCTCCCAGTAATGCACTGCGGCCTGGGCGGGGGATTTAATCCTTACCTATCATGACGTCTTCTTCGTCCGTCCCTCGGCGCCTCCCACGATGCGCTCCACTCCGGCGTCACGTGACTAAAAAACACTTCCTCCTTCCGGGTTGAAGGAGGAAGTGTGTAGTCACGTGACGCCGGAGTGGAACGCATCATGGGAGGCGCCGAAGGACAGACGAAGAAGACGTCATGATGGGTAAGGATTAAAACCCCCGCCCAGGCCGCAATGCATTACTGGGAGAAATCCGGATAGCTACTATCCGAGTAGCATCCGGATCGGATTTGCTCATCACTGTTTGTGAGTATTAATATTTACTCTATCTAGTAACCATTTACCAGTACATATTACACTATTGGGGCTCTTGGTGTTCCGTGTTTTTACTACCTGCACAGAGTTCGTATTTTCTCCCTGTGTCTGTGTGGTTTTCCTCTGGGCACTCGAGTTTCCTCCCACATCACAAAAACATACAGATAAGTTAAAGGATACCCAAAGTGACGTGACATGATGAGATATGTATATGTACAGTGCCTAGTACACAAATAACTATGCTGTGTTCCTTTTTTCTTTCTTTGCTTGAATGAGTTAAATATCAGGTATGTAAGTGGCTGACTCAGTCCTGACTCAGACAGAAAGTGACTACAGTGTGACCCTCATTGATAAGAAATTCCAACTATAAAACACTTTCCTGGCAGAAAAAGGCTTCTGGGAGCAAGGAAGAGATACAAAGAGGAATTTCTTATCAGTGAGGGTCACACTGTAGTCACTTCCTGTTTGAGTCAGGACTGAGTCAGCCACTTATATAACTGATATTTAACTCTTTCAGGCAGAGAAAGAATAAAACGAACACAGCATAGTTTGTGTGTGTGTGTGTGTGAGTGTGTGTGTGTGTGTGTGTGTGTGTGTGTGTATAGTGTGTGTGTGTATATATACTGTGTGTGTGTGTATACTGTGTATGCAATGTCTATTGCAGTGATCTCACCATATCCTCTGCACCTACCTCACTTCCTGTAAAATAGTTTTATCAGCTGATAGATTTGCAAAGCTCTGATATGCTGTGATCACATTCTGCTTTAGCACATGATCATGACTAGCAAATCAGAGACTTGCATATGTATCAAGTGTTGTGTCACATGTCTGTGTTCTCCATAATTAGCATGCAGGACCACTATGACTGCACATACGTCAAGCCTCATAGTAAAGTGCGGTACCAACCAATCGGATTTCAGTGTAGAGTTTCTGGGGGATGGAATGACTCTGCACCTTTGAAAAAGAGCACAGAGGACCCCACAGAGGGTAACAGTAAAAAAGGGCGCAGGAGGCTAGTGGACAAATCGGGCGCCGCCATTCACTCCCATAATAAATATCGTTTAATGGGCGCCCGATAGGAAAAACGGGCGCCGGAGAAAAATAACGTTTTAAAAGCGGCGCCCGGAGACTTAATGTTTTATTACTGCTTCTCATGATTACACATTATTTAATGATTTATACATTTTTTAATATTATTTTTAAACGAAAAACAGTACAATATTTTTTTCAAACATTATTTTTAAACGAAAAACCGTACAATTTTTTTTTTTTTTACATTATTTTTAAACGAAAAAACCGCACAATATGTTTTTGAAACGTTATTAATGCTTATCACAGGGGGGTCTTAGGTTTAGGCACCAACAGGGGGGTCTTAGGTTTAGGCACCAACAGGGGGGTCTTAGGTTTAGGCACCAACAGGGGGGTCTTAGGTTTAGGCACCAACAGGTGGGTCTTAGGTTTAGGCACCACCAGGGGGGTCTTAGGTTTAGGCACCAACAGGGGGGGTCTTAGGTTTAGGCACCAACATGGGGGTCTTAGGTTTAGGCACCAACAGGGGGGTCTTAGGTTTAGGCACCACCAGGGGGGTCTTAGGTTTAGGCACCAACAGGGGGGTCTTAGGTTTAGGCACCAACAGGGGGGTCTTAGGTTTAGGCACTAACAGGGGGGTCTAGGGGTTAGGGGTAGGTACAGGGAGGGTTACTTAGGCACCAACAGGGTGGGTCTTAGGTTTAGGCATCAACAGGGGGGTCTAGGGGTTAGGGGTAGGTACAGGGAGGGCTACTTAGTAATTTTTTTTTAAACGTTATTATACGTTTCACTATTTAAACGAAAGATTAACGTTTTTACAATTGCCGATTTAATGCACATTATTTAATGATTTATAACTTTATAAAACATTAATTTTAAACGAAATACAGTACAATACATTTTTAAACGTTAACCATGCTTATCGTTTAAAACCCCGCGCCCTTTTTTCCCAGCGCCCCTTTTTAACGTACGCCCCACAGAGCTTGTAGTGGGAGATCTTGGTCAGGGGCAGACCTACCATGAAGCTACCTTAATCTCAGGATTCAGGTGGCAAAATCTAGGGGGTGGCGTTTGGGCCACCTGGCGCCTGCCTCCTCTCTGCTTTCCCGCCTGCCTTCCTGCTGCACACACCACCCTCCTCATCCACGCAGCCACAAATTCCCGTCCTCATTTGACAGGTGGTACCTGCTGCGGCCAATCAGGTGGGGGTGCTGGCACCAGTCTGGCCAATCACAGCCGCCCGCTGCAGTGATCACTGCTGCTTATCGAGAGCAGTGATTGGCCCAATAATGCTGCTGGGGTCCACCATCGCCACCAGTTAGCAAAAGAAGCAGCAGATGGCTGTGATTGGAAGATCTGGTGCCAGTACCCCAACCTGATTGGTCGTGTGCCAAAGCTTCCCCTCTGACTGGCCATGGTGATCTCTTGCCGGTGATGGGGTTTATATGAGAAGTGTATATATATATATATATATATATATATATATATATATATATATATATATATATATATATATGCGCTTGGGGGCATCCTCCAAAGTTAGGATAGTCTTTGGAAGATGTTTTTTTTGTTTTCGAGGGTGGAAGGTGTATTTGATTATATAGCAATCTATGAAAAGTATATTTATAGGCATCCCTCACAAAAAAAAATAAAAAATCAGTAAATATTTGGAGTTTTAATTCTACTATTCTTTTCTATTACACAGCCTGAATAAGTACAACACTAAAACAGCATTAGGAACTCCACTAAAAACTGCAAAATGCATAAAAACTTTACCTCCAGGTACAGGCAGGTCTTAAACTGATCGGTAAATTATGTTCTAACATGCCCCCTAATTTCCATGAGAATAGGTATTTTCGGTAAATTACCTCATGAATTACCTCATCATTTACCTTAATGAGGTAAAACATGGCTAAAACCTACCAGAATTGCTAAATGTCATTAACTCATGGGGAACATTTCCTCACATGAAGTACCGTATTTTCTGCCGTATAAGACGCACCCCAAAAATGAGGAGAAAAAGTCCCTGCGTCTTATACGGCAAAGGCAGGGAATCCCCGACTTACGGACGCCCGCCGATAGGAACCTGCCTTGCCTTTGTTCCACTGCGAGTCCCGCTGTGAGTCCCCCCCCCCGCTTGTCTCCACCCACTACTGTGTCGCCGGGTCCCCCCCTGTGTCGCCGGGTCCCCCCCTGGGAGAAGCGGCAGAAGCTTACCTCCTCCATCTTGCCCGCGGCGATTGAAGACATCCGGCTCCTGTGGGCGGCTTCCTTTAGTGCCAGCTTCTAATGACGCGTAAGTGATGACGCGTCAGATCCACAAAACGCTAGAGGTTTTTGGAGCAGATTTCAGAGCGATTCTATGCATGTTTAGAGTAGTTTTCTAAACATGCCTAGCGGTTTTGGGAGCGTTTTTGTGTAGCAGATAACAAATATTGTTACAGTAAAAGCTGTTACTGAACAGCTTCTGTAACAAAAACGCCTGGCAAACCGCTCTGATGTAGCGTTTTTCAGAGAGGTTTGCGTTTTCCCGATTCTTTACATTGAGGCAGAAACGCTTCTGCAAACAGCAAACGTGCAGCAGGAGGCACGTTTGCGGTTTGCTACAAATTTCAAAACGCCAGTGTGCACCATCCCATTGAAATACATTAGCCAAGCGGTTTTACAGGCGGATGTGGCCGGCGGATCGCTCCTAAAACCGCTCGGTGTGCACTGGGCCTATGTGTAGTACGGATAATTCATAGAACATTAGTAGCAAAGAAAAGAGTCTCATATTTTTATTTTCCGTTATATAGCTTTATTTATAACATTGCATCATTCTTTAAAATTTGCAGTTTACAAACTACACTCTATTTTAAATGGTGAAACAGAGCAGAGCTAATAGCCTCTTGAACTTCCTGGCAGAAAAAACTAAAACAAACAAGAAACAATGAGAGACAGGTTGAGATAAGTGCTTATCTCAGCAGTACAGTAGCAACCCAAGTTGGGTCAGGGCTGGTTGGTTCACACTGGGGCGATTCTTCAGCGCTTTGCTTATTGCCAGCGATCAGCAGAGCACTGCTACAATGTATCCCTATGGATACATTCACACTGCAACGGTTGTGATTTCGATTGATCGCAAACACGCTGCATGCAGCGTTTCAGGGGTGATTGCTCTGTGATCCTTGTTCTATTGAACGGGAATCACAAGCGCAAATCACGCTGAATCGCAGCAAATCCCGAGACTTAAGCTGCCGAATCGCGGACGCAAACGCATTCGCGGTAAAGCTCCTATGTGAACCAGCCCCCAAAAAGCTCAGTGAAGCTCTTTTGCATAGATAATAACTGAAGTTTCTTAACTCTTCCTGTTCTGGAAACAATATGAGACATATATTTGCTACCAATATTCTATTGCTTAGCTGTACTACACATACAAATCATTACATCATATTCACTTCAGATGCCCTTTAATTGTTTGCTTTCAGCTACACTACCAAGGAATGAAATGGTACAGAAATGTTTTTATACTTAATCAAAATGATTACCGCTGATTACAGGTTGAACACAACTAGCGTAGTTTGCAGTAAGGAAGGTGCTTAATTACTACTCCTACTTTTTTGGGGGGAGGGGGGGGGCTGTTAGCTGTATGGGAATAATCCTTGAGGGCCCTTTCACACTGGCGTGGTGCGGCAAATTTCCACACTGCTACCGCAGCCCAATTAAAGTCTATGGGCAAGTTCATACACCCCATGCTGCGGCACATTGTGCCGGAAGTGCCTAATCTACCGGTAGCGCAGAACTACATTACCATGTGGGACTCGCGGCGATCTGTGCCGGACCGGAAGTCATGTTAATATATGGTGACACAGGTTTTTTAAAAAGTTGGCATTATGATGTCACGGCACACATGCATACTCAAAGCAGGAAGTGACCACAAGGGCGTGTCACTTCCTGCTTAGCTGGTGGCCAGACATAGTTACATAGTTACGTAGTTATTTGGGTTGAAAAAAGACATACGTCCATCGAGTTCAACCAGAGAACAAAGTACAACACCAGCCTGCTCCCTCACATATCCCTGTTGGTCCAGAGGAAGGCGAAAAACCCTTACAAGGCATGGTCCAATTAGCCCCAAAAGGGAAAAAAATCCTTCCTGACTCCAGATGGCGATCGGATAAAATCCCTGCATCAACATCATTAGGCATTACCTAGTAATTGTAGCCATCGATGTCTTTCAATGCAAGGAAAGCATCTAAGCCCCCTTTAAATGCAAGTATAGAATTTGCCGTAACTATTTCATATGGCAATGCATTCCACATGTTAATCACTCTTACTGTAAAGAACCCTTTCCTAAATAAATGGCTAAAACATTTTTCCTCCATGCGCAGATCATGTCCTCTAGTCCTTTGAGAAGGCCTAGGGACAAAAAGATCATCCACCATGCTTTTATATTGCCCTCTGATGTATTTCTACATGTTATTTAGATCCTCTCTAAGGCGTCTTTTCTCTAGACTAAATAAACCCAGTTTATCTAACCTTTCTTGGTAAGTGAACGTTCCGTCCCACGTATCAATTGTGTTGCTCGTCTCTGCACCTGCTCTAAAACTGCAATATCTCTCCTGTAATGTGGTGCCCAGAACTGAATTCCATATTCCAGATCTGACCTTACTAGAGAGTTAAACAGGGGCAATATTATGCTAGCATCTCAAATCTTTATTTCCCTTTTCATGCATCCCAAAATTTTGTTAGCTTTAGCTGCAGCGGCTTGGCATTGAGTGCGATTATTTAACTAGTGGTCGATGAGTACTCCTAAGTCCTTCTCCAAGTTTGATGTCCCCAACTGTATCCCATTTATTTTGTATGGTGCTAGACCAGGGGTCCCCAAAAGTTTTGGTACAAGGGCCGGGTCAACATACGTCAGACTGCTGGGGGGCCGGAGTATACAAAAAATTATGTAGAAGTCTTTGCGGGCCAGACAGTGAAGCATACCCAGGTGACAACCTGCAGTCCAATTAGACAGCACTGTCACCTGATGTGGAATTTGATTGGAAACCAGCGAATTACTGCTTTCTGGCTTCCATATGGATGTAGCTGACCGCATTGTACTTTAATACATTTTGTGCATGGGGGGCCGGTAAAAAAGGCTCAGGGGGGCCACATTCGGCCTGCGGGCCTTAGTTTGAGGACCACTGTGCTGTACAACCAAAATGCATGACTTTACATTTCTTCAACATTGAATTTCATCAATGTTGAAAAATGTAAAGTCATGCATTTTGGGAACACAGTGTAATAACACGGTGTTCCCTAAAGGCCTGTTTTTGGCGGTGCGGTGTGGCAGGTGCACCGCAACGCTACCGCCAGTTTGCAGCGTGAAACCGGCCTTATCCATGTCAGTGATTTTGGGTTTATTTATTCCTTTTTTTCAGACCTATTGCCGGGGATTGAGTAAATGCAGCTGTAAAAGTATTTTCTGTGAATAGACATGTCTACCCGCAAAGTGACAAAATGTGAATATTTTGAGGGGTGATGCTTTGATATACCTATACTATGTGTAACAGACTGTACAGTGTACTCTGTAATAAATACGAAGGAGGCACTCAATTGGCTTCGTATTTATTACATTGAACCGTGTGTGGAGTGGTGACCCACAGAGGGATTGTGCACCGGCAACATAGACCTGACTAGGCCTATTCCACAGGGACTCGCTGCAGTTTGCTTGTTGTGTACAGTGTACTCTGGCTGCTGTACCTGTGACCCCTGCTCTGACCTCAGCGATGTTGTGCTGTATTCTCAGCACAGCAGGCAGTGCTACACATTTAGGAACGGACAGGAGAGGGCACCAGCATTGTGTCCAGCTCCTTCTCTCTTGGATGCAAAACTGTTCTTTTGGAAATAGGAAGTAATTTTGGGAAACCACCTGTGCTGCAACCTGTCAGATGTTAACTTTCATTAGATTTACTGCAGCGGAATGACAGAGCCTTGTCCCTGACTGCGTTTTATGGGTTAAGAGGCAGCAGTAAAACCTGCCCAGATGAGACTTTCTCTGTATGTTTCACGGCTGCATCCAGATTGTTTTTGGAGCAAACCCCAAATCTTTTGTTCAGTAAATAATGTAACAATATAGAAGTTGCAGATCCCTTAAAGCTGCCGCTACCCTATTATTTATATGTCATAGATTCTTAAAGGGAACCCGGGGTGAGAGGGGTAAGGAGGCTGCCATATTTATTTCCTTTTAAAGTGGACCTGAACTCTTGTACAGGACAGAAGGAAAACAAGAGAAATCCACCCTGTATGTATTTAGAAAGTTTCGCTTGTCTAATTCCATATTTGTGTCTAATCACAAGGTGTAATTTGATCTCTCCCATGTGTCACCTGACTGCCATGGCAGATACGGCATACAAGCTCATGCGAAAGCACAGGATGTTAACAATATGTCTACTTCCATGAGAGCAGGAAGTAAAAACAGGTTTATTTTAGGATTTGTATCAGCCATAAGAAATAAATGTTTTCTATTAAAGGTTATTATGCTGTTGCGTATCTTTTAGAGCAGAGAGGAAGTTCTGAGTTCAGGTCCACTTTAAGCAATACCAGTTGCCTGGCTGTCCTGCTGATCCTCTGCCTCTAATACTTTTAGCCATAGACCCTGAGCAACAGTTGTGTAGCTAAGGAGCTGTGGGCCCCAATGCAAGTTTTACAATGGGGCCCCCCAAGCACTCTATACATAACAATTGATACGGCGCACCAAAACCTGCCAATGGCAAGTACAGTGTCAGAGGAGCAAGAAGGGGATGGGGAACAGTTTGTTAATGATCACCACTGTTCAAAGTATCTATAGAAGTGATTATTATGAGCACAGGACCAATAGAGAGCTAATACTGCAGTTAAGGGAGGGCCCTTCGGGGCCCCTCTGGCCCAAGGGCCCCCATGCGGTCGCAACCTCTGCAACTCCTATTGCTACGCCCCTGCTGAGCAATCACCCAGATCAGGTACTCTGACTGAGCTGACTGAGGTTTTACTTGATTAGCTATTTGCTTGTTCCAGGGTTTTGACACTAGTTATGCCACAAGATAAACAGAGCTGCCAAGGAGTTTACATTGTTTACAAGGAAATAAATATGGCAGCCTCCATATCCCTCTCACACTGGGTTCCTTTTGAAGGGGTTCTGTGGAATGTTGTAAAAACAAAAAAAATAACACTTACCGTACCTGGGGCTTCTATCGGCCCCCTCCAGCTGTCATGTCTTGCGCCTTCCTCCTACAATCCTCCGTTCCCCACTGACGGTCTAATTATTCGCCTAACTAGACAAATACTGCTCGCTCCCGCTTACTACGCAGTCGCAGTACGTGAAAACCAACCTTGTACTGCGCCTGCTCAGTAAGTTCCCAGAAACGCGAGGGGGAGCGAACACCCGCTGTGGTATTAGATGATTAATTAGATCGGGACCGGCGCTGAGGAACGGAGCACCGGAGGAGGACGGTGCGGGACATGACAGCTGCAGGGGGCCGATAGAAGCCACAGGTAAGTTTCATTTTTTTTGTTTTTAAAAGCCTCCACAGAACCCCTTTAAAGGCTACCATAAAAATTGAACATTCCACTGATCATGAAAAAAGTAAAAAAAAATTGGCAATGCAGTAAAGCTGTTCTTTTTCCCCACTTCTACAACCACCACCACCCCACAATAGTAAATTCAGAATAAATCAAATGGGTTAAAACTTTCCTCGATTCGCCTGCTGATGGTGCTGTTTTAATACTGTGCTGTATGTAGTACCGGAGGCTACCTGCATGTGTCTGCCCATAGCACCCTCCCCCACCCCCTTTCCTGACAACTAACCTACTCCCCCCCCCCCCCCCCTTTTCCTAACCCCATCATTTTCAAAATGATACATTTCAAAACAATACTTTTCAAAAATGAAGAATTCATGAATACAAAAGACAAAAAAATTCAAAAACTAAAACTTTCTGATTTTCAAAAATGAAAAATTTTGGTTGGATAGGTCCACCACTAATTTTCGGGCACCCAAATTTCTGCTTAGTTCGCCCAATTGCCGATGTTTGTATTAGCGCCTAATGGGACGCCCAAGTCGTCCACTGGCCTGCAGGCGCCCATATTTCCTGCTTCCCTTTGGAGGTGTCATTGAAAGAACTAACTGAGGCTAGAACTCTGAAGCAAGTAAAAGCAGCGCCGAGATTTCTGCGCACCATGCGCCACCATAGGCCGTAATAGGAATTACGACTAAAGCGGCCATCAGATGGTCAAGACGGTGCCCAAATCACTATAAAAACAGCGTAATTCAGCCGCCAGCAATAGCCTGGAAGCCGAATTACATCTTTCCCCCTGAGTCCTTGGAGCAGGGAGAGCTACTTTTCAGCTTTACCATGTGCCCAAATTTCCCAGCGGCTTAATTATAGCTCAAAACTGGAAGTGGATGGCTGCCGGCACTCCGGGGTTCTCAGCCGTATCACTGGAAGTGAGGGTCGACAGATTTACAAAACGCCACCTTGACAATATTACAGACACTGCGTGCTCATGATAAATTAGCGGAATTTAGTTTTAAAGAGAATCTGTATTGTTAAAATCGCACAAAAGTAAACATACCAGTGCGTTAGGGGACATCTCCTATTACCCTCTGACACAATTTCGCCGCTCCTCGCCGCATTAAAAGTGGTTAAAAACAGTCTTAAAAAGTTTGTTTATAAACGAACAAAATGGCCACCAAAACAGGAAGTAGGTTGATGTACAGTATGTCCACACATAGAAAATACATCCATACACAATCAGGCTGTATACACCCTTCCTTTTGAATCTCAAGAGATCATTTGTGTGTTTCTTTCCCCCTGTTCTCATGCATTGAAGTGTCAGGCTGTTTCTTCCTGCAAACAGCTTTGCCCTTGTCTGTAATTCCTTAGTATGTGAAAGCCCAGCCAGCTCAGAGGACGATTTATCCAGCTTGTAAAAGATAAGAGAGAAGAGAGAAGCTGCTCTAATCTAAATAATACACAGGCAGTGTGCATAGAGGGGCCTGGAAGGGGGAGTTCATAGCAGAACCACAACACTGAAGAACTTGGCAGCCTTCCAGACACAGGCTGACAAGTCTGACAGGGGAAAGATACATTGATTTATTACAGAGACAGTGATAGCAGAAAGTGCTGCAGTTAGCCAGAACACATTAGAATAGCTTTTTGAACTTGTAGGATGATAAAAAACAGGATGCAATTTTTGTTACGGAGTCTCTTTAAGGATCAGCATCAAAAAGAAAAAAGACTGTTGAAACAGGCACTGCAGTTAATTCTGTTTTAATAGTGTTTTCAGTGTGAATAAAATCACCACTTGTATGAAAAATGATTGCATTCAAAGAGGTAGGTACAAAAGATCAAGTGCAAACATCTTGTGCATTCAATAAACTGCATGAAGAGGATGTCCTACCATTTCAGAGGGTGGCGGTGGTGGGTGCAGGGCAACAACAGTAGCCTAATGGCCGTTTCGCATGGCGGTGCTTCTTCCGAGGCTGATCCACACCAATGTGGGTCAGCGTGGATCAGCGGTTTATTGAATGCACAAGATGTTTGCACATGATTTTTTTGTACCTACCTCTTTGAATGCAAGAATTTTTCATACAAGTGGTGATTTTATTCACACTAAAAACACTATTAAAACAGAATTAACTGCAGTGCCTGATTCAACAGTCTTTTTTCTTTTTGATGCTGAGGCTTAATTATAGCGGCACTCGCTATTCAGGACATGCTAGAAGCAATACAAGCTCATTTCCACCACGGTGAGCACTTTTTTGTTGTTGTGGTTCTGGGAGACATTTCATCACTAGCACAAGTGACTTCTTAATTTCTCCAACATATATTGTATACATTTGAAACATTCACTTGTGCGTTCCAGAATAAGGCTAATCACCGAAGAGCTATGAATAAAGATATCGCCTGTATATGAGAGAGTCTCATCCGTCATCACACAGCTGTCTGTAAATTGCCCTTCGACCCAATCCCAAATGCCAAGCGCCCTGGCAGCGTTCTCTATAAGCGGGACACACTGGAGAGCTGTTTTGACACATAGAAGTGATGCTGCAGATTCTCGGGTGCTGGAAGAACTGTCACTCCCAATCACAGGCCTCTGCCTATAGGGGCCACACAGGCAGCACCTGTTACGGTGAAATAAGTAGCTGTCGCTGCGCTGCACCCTGGAGCATTCTGATTGGTCGCGCTTTCTGATTTACAGCTCATGAATGGAAAATATTTGCGGGTAAAAGTCAGGCGTTTAAGTGGCCAAACTGCGATCTTTGATAAATACGTCACCCCTGAAACCTCTTAAACCTCGGTGTCTGTACACCATTAGAAATAGAATATGTACAGGGCGAGGAGGGGCCCGTGCCTGTGCTGGCAATACTTGGAAAATGTTATTTTGCCAGAAATAGCGAAAGTAGGTATGTGACAACAGCAGGATTGCATATGTCCCAGCTGTCTTTTTTTTTTTTTTTTTAGAGGGATAGTCCTTATTTTGGAATAAAATCCCTCTGCTCCTTTTTGTTGCTCAGATGTCGGTCTTTCAGACCTTAAAGGACCACTGTCGCAAAAACCTTAAAATGTAAAATATTTGTAAACATAAGGGGCCTGATTCACAAAGCGGTGCTAACAGCACGCTGGTGAAAAGCCCTTTATCACGCCTAAACTCAGTTTAGGCATGATAAGTTTAGGTGTGATAAGTTTAGGTGTGATAAGTTTAGGCATGATAAGTTTAGGTGTGATAAGTTTAGGCATGATAAGTTTAGGTGTGATAAGTTTAGGCATGATAAGTTTAGGTGTGATAAGTTTAGGTGTGATAAGTTTAGGCATGATAAGTTTAGGTGTGATAAGTTTAGGCATGATAAGTTTAGGTGTGATAAGTTTAGGTGTGATAAGTTTAGGCATGATAAGTTTAGGTGTGATAAGTTTAGGCGTGATAAGTTTAAGCACCAACTGCGTTAGCACCGCAGTGCACAGCTGATCAAAAGTTTTGCGCTAGCAAAGTCTGGTGCACTTCACATAGAGTTTAATGGCGCAGCTTTGCGTGCGGGACTTTGCACGCTATCTACACTTATCTAAACTTAGCATGCCTAAACTTATCACACCTAAACTTATCACACCTAAACTTATCACACCTAAACTTATCACGCCTAAACTGGCTTTTCACCAGTGTGGTGCAAAGGTTATCATGCCTAAAGTCTTTTAGGCGTGATAACTGAGTTATCACCGCTTTGTGAATCAGGCCCAAGAAGTATGTTTCTTCCAGAGTAAAATGAGCCACAAATTACTTTTCTCCTATGTTGCTGTTGCTTACAGTAAGTAGTAGAAATCTGACAGACCTGACAGGTTTTGGACTATCCCATCTCCTCATGGGAGTTTCTCAGGGTTTTCTTTATTTTTAAAAGCACTTAGTGAATGGAAGTTGCTCCGTCCAACTGCCAAAAATGGTGTACAGTGAGCAGGGAGACTAGTCAGTATTTTTATATAAATCTATTTCAGGGAGTGTCTTTAGAAACAATAAAGGCCATGCTGAGTATCCCTTATAGAGAGATGGACTAGCCCAAAACCTGTTGGTAATGTCAGATTTCTACTACTTACTGTAAGTGACAGCAACATAGGAGACAAGTAATGTATGGCTCATTTTATTCCGGAAGAAAAAAATGTTTTATTGATATGTGTTTACATATATTTTAAATTTTAAGCACTTCAACCTGCAGGTTATTTTCACCTTAAGGATGGAAACAATTTTCCCCTGTCAGCACTCCTCCCACTCATTCGCCAATAACTTTATTACTACTTTTCACACCTACATTATCTATAACTTGTTATTTTTCACTATAGATTAGGCTTTTTGGAAGTGATACTTGTTTTCAGAAATTACTTTGTTTTCTATGCATTTTATAAGGAAGACAGAAAATGAAAAAAATATGCAATTTCTCTAATTCATCCCCTATAGTTTTAAAATAAACAATGCTACTATCGATTTCAGCAAGGCTTGGTGTACAGAGGCGCCAGAGTAGAATAAAAATGTTTAAAAGCCGTCTAAAAGAGGGGGATGTTCAGGTGGACTTACCTCCCTCGAAAATATAGAACTCAATTGAGTCACAATATATCAATCCAAAAAATGTTTTATTTAACTCCACTTAGTGCAACGCGTTTCGCAGGTGTGGTCTTCCATCAGGCAAACAGGAGTATAACTCAATGGGTCTGTGATGCTACTATCGATATAAAACCCACACATTTTATTTGCCCAGTTGTCATAACAACAACAACATTTAAATTCCGTTCCTAGTACAATGTATGGCTACAAATTATTATTTTGAAATAAAGGTATTTTTTCTGTTCGTACTCTATCAATGATTAAAAGACACTTATGTGCTAAAATAACAGTAATATACCCTCCTTATGTGCACATTAAAAACAAAAAAAAAAGAAGGTCAGACCGAAAGGTAACCATTTATGTATTTTTTTAAACTGTCACTTTTTTATGATAGGTTTCTGTTTGGTAGCTATAGGGGATGGTTAATCATGTTGTATTAAATATTACATTTATTTTAATTGGTTTCCTTTAATTTTACTTTTTGACCACTAGGTGGCACTATACACTATCCTTGTAGTTACCAGGAAGTGCTTTATGAATCCCTGTTCCCCGCCACCAATCAATCCCCTGTAAATGCCACCGGGAATGAGCAGAGGGAGCGCGCGCATGCACGCGCACCCGCCACAACAACACTAGTCCCAGTGCAGCTCCTATCTGGATGAATAAGAGGTTAAAGTACAACTATCATGAAACATTGTACAATACATGCAAAAATGTGCATTTCCCCCAGACTGAAATATACTATAAAGTACTTTTTTCCTATGTTGCTGTTGCTTATAGTAGGTATTGCTAATCTGACAGGTTTTGGATTAGTCCATCTCTTCATGGGGGAGTCTCAATTATTTATTTATTTTTACAAAAGCACTTACTAAACTGCATTGAACTTTGAGTGCCACCTCACCTGCATTCTCTCACTGGGACTTACTAAACTGCATTTGCTAAGTCCAACTTAAAATGTAGTGTGCAAATGAGCAGGGAGGCTGGCTAACAACTTTGTATAGATCTTTTCCAGGGAAGGCTTTAGTAAAGATAAAAGTAGTACTGAGAATCCCTCATGAGGACATGGACTAGTCCAAAACCTGTGCAACTCTACGCAACTCAATTAAAGAGAATCTGTATTTAAAAAAATATGCTCCTGGGGGGTACTTACCGCGGGAAGGGGAAGCCTCAGGATCCTATCGAGGCTTCCCCCTGTCGTCCTCCTGTCTCACGGTGGTCTCGCTGCGGGTCCAGGAACGGCGAGCATGTATTTACCTTTCCGGCTTCAGCGCAGGTGCAGTTGCCGCTCTTGTCTCGGAAATAGATGGAAGTAGACGATTCCAATCGGTCCGCTCTACTGTAAGACGCCTGCGTAGTAGAACGGACCCAACTGGAATCGGCTATTTTCGCCTATTTCTGTGCTGAGAGCCACAACAGCGCCCCCCGCTGGAGCCAGGGAGGGTAAATATAGCAAGCCTTGTCAGGCTTGTTGAGCCTGGATTGCCGGAGATTTCAGGGAGCCAGCGCTGGACTGCCTGCAGCTACAGGGGAGGGGGAAGCCTCATTGGGACCCTGAGGCTACCCCCTCCCGAGGTGAGTACCTCTTTAAGTGTAATTAGGGCCTAAAAGGAAATAAATATGGCAGCCTCCATATCCCTCTCACTTCAGCTGTCCTTTAACCACTTATGGTTCCTCAAACTAGCTACTCTACAGGTTCGTGGACGTCAGACTCACTTCCAGCATTAAAAGCCGCGATCGTGCACGTGCTCGCTAGTGCACTCTTTCAATTGTGAAAGATTAGAAATACTATCGGTTAACTTTTTTTTTTCAATTGAGATAGGAAATGTGTGGGTGCTGCTAAGTACTGGCTAAGTGCTGCTAAGTACTGGCGTATACACTTGAATTCTTATCTCTTTGTTTACAGTTATGTAATTCCTTTCACACTTTTCTGACAATTCTGAGGGCAGACTGAGCCATGAGGGGGGGATGGGGGGGGGGATTCCCTAACACTTCATCTGTTAACCCTGTGTGTGTATGTGAGAGAAAGCTCGGCCTGTTTCTGAATGAGCTGTCTGCAGAGAGCAGAGGAAGTGTATCTTATGTGCAACATAAACATTTGTAATTGTGTGTGTGAAACATGACACCTGACAGGCTATTAACCTCCTTGGCGGTTATCCCGAGCTAGGGTCGGGGTGGAAAACTGCAGCTAAGCGCAGTAATCCCGACCTCTGCTCCGGGTAGCCGCCAGAGGCTGTCTGCAGAGCAATGCACGCAGCTGGAGCGTTTCGACATACCTCGCGGGGATCCCGACGTCGGCCGACATTCTTCTACCTCTCCTCCGGGGCTCTGCTTCCTGCTGGCGAGATCGACGGCTGTCGTCATGACGGCATTTTCACTTTAGAGTTGCAGCGCCACCCGGAGGATGGAGGCCTAACTGTAGCGCTGGAGCCAGGGAGGTGAGTGATTTTAGAACATGCTGCACATCTCCCTGGCAGAATGATTTTCTCCAGGTTTTAGGGTCTGAAAGGGTGCAAAAAAATTGCACCACCTTTAGACCCTAAAATCTGGAAAGAATCATAACGCCAAGGGGGTTAATATAGCTTTGCTTTAATATTACACTGTTCTTAGCAGGTCAGACTGCAGAGATTCACCTATGCAAACGAGACATTCCAAACGTAGCTAAAATCTACACACAGTGAATTACAGCTTTTGCCTCTAATATTTAACGTGAAAAGTAGGAAAATGTTTACACAGCTACTTAGACATGATTTGTACATCGTCATTTTAGAACACTTGGTTTAATAGTGTTTCTTTAACCCCTCCCAGACTAATAAACCCTTTCTGTCACCTATACCTGGCCTCAAGATTCATGGACGTCTGTAATGGCTGCCGTCCATAGCGATCGGATGTGATCACTAGGGCGACCGCTTGGGAACTCAGCGCCATATAGATGCATCAAATTGTTGTTGCCTAGCAACCCATCTATACAGCGCTGGGGTCCCCCAAACTGAGGGCCCTAGCGATCGCATGCCATTGCTACAGACGCACAGGCTGGTGATAATGGTATGTTACAATCCCAGCTAGTGGTGAAATATGGCATGTATGGTATCGGTTTAACTGGGACAAGCCAAGTAATGTATTTTGAGATGTTTTACAACTATAGCACTTGTCATGTAAACATTAGGAAGGAGGGAAACATGAAAAAGTGCGTAATTTTTGGATTTATGCCTGATTTTCCTTGATAAAGTGCCTGTGAAAGCCTAGAATGTCCTGAGAAAAACAATAATAGCAGTAACAACAATAATAATAATAAGTTATTGCGGTATCAGTAGTGACACGGCTGAATTGCCAAAATTGTCAGGAACCTTAAAGGAAACATCTAAGATAAAAAACAAAAATAAGATCTACTTACCAGGGGCTTCCTCCAGCCCCTGGGAGCCGACATATCCCTCGCCGCAGCTCCAGTGTCCTGGGGTCCCCATTCGGTGCAGATGCCGACCTCGCCAGGCTCGGGGTCAGGCTCGGGGTCAGGCTCCAGGCCACGTGAGCACGAGTGGTGCAGCTGCGCGCTAGTGCAGGCACAGAATAGGCTGACCTGGTGAATTCGGCATCTGCAATGGAAGGGTCTCCGGGACACCAGAGCTGCGGTGAGGGACATATCAGCTGCCAGGGGCTGGAGGAAGCCCCGGGTAAGTAGATCTTGTTTTTTTTTTCCATCTGACCTGTATTTTAGGGGGTAAAAACGCCGGCATCTGAAGTGGTTAATTATGAAAAACGTCCAAGATTCCATTGTTGTATGAGAAAGGAAAGTGTGACTATCTAGTGATGATATCCACTGCCAGAGACATTTTTTTATTAAGAGCGTTGGACTTGAAAGCATTGCGACTACAAAGCCTCCTCTCTGCACTTTTCTGGCCTTTTTGTAGGATTTTAGTCTGTGTTTTTTCCATCCATCTGTCCTAGCCCAGAGGCATATGCCAGAGGGCCTCTCACCTCCCTTAGGCAGTCTGCTACTCTGGTGCTCTCAGGCTAAAGCATATGATTGCCAGAGCTGAGATGCTAATTCAAAGCGCTGCACATCCAAAGCTGTCACAAGCGGAGCGAGTTCAGTAGCGGTGCTGGAATGGGCCTCCTGTTTACCAGAGCGCGACACGGAAATAAAGGCTTAGGAAGGCTGGGACCCTAGCGGGGGGTCCCCTCATTAATGACTCTGATATCTGTAAATAGATTTCTATAAAAGCTAAAATCTCTTCCAGGTAAATTCATTTATGTTACTTTCTGTTTTTTGCGTTTTAGGGCTTGGCAGACCGAAGTCGCTGATGAATGCTACTGCCTTCTAAAAGGAAAAAACACGAAAGGTAAATACATGTGACCACTCCCCCCTTGCCTAAGGGCGATGGCCCACTAATTTAGCTGCGTTTTGTTATTGCCATTGCCGACGCGACGATCACTGGCGCGTTTTGTTATTGCCGTTGCCGACAATCACTGGCGCATTTTGTTATTGCCATTGCCGACGATCACTGGCGCGTTTTGTTATTGTCATTGCCGACGATCACTGGCGCGTTTTGTTATTGACATTGCCGACGATCACTGGCGCGTTTTGTTATTGCCATTGCCGACAATCACTGGCGCGTTTTGTTATTGCCATTGCCGACGATCACTGGCGTGTTTAGCTATTGACATTGCCGACAATCACTGGCGCGTTTTGTTATTGCCATTGCCGACGATCACTGGCGCGTTTAGTTATTGACATTGCCGACGATCACTGGCGCGTTTTGTTATTGCCATTGCCGACGATCACTGGCGCATTTTGTTATTGCCATTGGCGACGATCACTGGCGCATTTTGTTATTGCCATTGCCGACGATCACTGGCGCATTTTGTTATTGCCATTGCTGACGATCACTGGCGGGTTTAGTTATTGACATTGCCGACAATCACTGGCGAGTTTTGGTATTGCTGACAATTGCTGGTGATGCCAAAAAGTGCTATGCTAGTGAAAGCCAATGCAGGCAAACTCACAGGAGTGGTTGCAATTAGGCCAAATCACAATCATGGCTCCTGCAGGATGTGTGGGGCGTTTGCGCTCCAATACCAAGTACAGGATTGCTTTGAAATTGCTGTATAAAAGCGATTTTGCAGTGATTTTGCTATCTGAACCCCCCTTCCACCCCTCCCCCAAGAATAAAATAAATAAAATTGCTACAAAAATGCCGTAAATGGCTTCAGAAATCGCTGTACAAAATGCTAAAAAAAAAATATACGCTGACCAATTGCCATTTGCAAACTGTAGTGGGCGCCTGGCCTTAAATGCATCAGAAGACCTGTGAAAGTATTTATTTGTTTTGCCTTCTGATTGTTCCATGTCGGCATTGATGTATCTATCGTATATCTGTCTTTGTTCTGATTTTGCCTTACGGAGGAGGGCTTTAGTTGTAAACGAGTGTTTGACTGTTCCCTGTTGCACCAGTACTATCATCAGCTTCAAGCTATCACCAGTACAGCCATAATGCCCCCAGCCTCCTCCCTCTCTTACTCCTTTATAACGTGCAAGTATAATGTCCCCCCTCCCACTCACACACACTAACTAACACAGACTTATTTCCGCTATAACAAGAGCAGACATTAGGCTTGATTCACAAAATGAATGATAAGTCATATCACGGCCGTATTCACGCTCATCTTCGCATTTGCGCGCGATAGCAAATTTGCACGTTCAGTTGTGAATTATCGCACGCAAACGCAAATGTTATTGTTTTCATGCAAAAATGTGCATTTGCGCGCGATAATTCACAATTGCGCGCAAACGCAAAAATGCGCACGAAAAGGGTTGTGATAGGAGTTAGCACGGTTTAGTGAATCAAGCGCAATATGTGTTCAACCCAACACCAATTGCTGTTTTTTGTCCCTTATAGAAGAACCATCATGTCACTTAAAGAGGAGCTGTCAGCCATACTATCTCAGGAAAATAAAACAAATATATAAGTAGATAAATACTTGCTCTACTTACATAACACATGTATTGCACTGTCCACGTTATGATTCCTATGAATTTTATAAAGGAAAAGTAGAGAATCCTATTCTAGACAGTTTCCATATTTGCTGTGGCTATTTTGAAGCCAGTTGTGATGTAATATCTGCCCTTAGTCTCCTCTGCCTGATTTGCCTGCCCTTCAACTATAGAAAGTGCATTGTTTCAGCCTGAGAAATTTTGGCCAATCAGAGAGGAACAGAGGTGTGGGAGGGGAAAACAGGAGGGAAAGAGGCTTCAGCCAATCAGGCTGCATTAGTTAAGTCTGAGGGGAAGTAGGGAAGCAAAAAAAGACAACCCAGCATGCCCTGCAACTTCTCTTTTGTGTGCCAAATTTTCTGTGTACCAAATAAGAGTCATGTAAACTGGGGAATGATAATTTATCAACAAGAAACGTAATAGTGATTTTAACTTTTGGATTGCCTGGTTAGCATCCTTATTACTTCATAATAAAAATAAAGAATTGATTTGTGATTTTATGCCCAACAGTTACTCTTTAAAACGGGTGGAGGCACCCAATGCATAAAAATTAGGCTAATAAGCTGTTGATCTTATAAACAGAGAGGTAATCTTACCTTTATTGAAGAATTTGGACCAGTTAATTGAAAAAGGGTATTTTATTTGAGCTTATAAAATTGACAATGCGTTTTGTAGGTGCTTGCCTGCTTCCTCAGGTCAGTGAAAAAACAGGTGCCTTATCTGCTATGGCTGTGTATCCTGCATAAGCGCCTCTATTTGTTTAACACATCTTCAATAGCATTGCGATCGAGCAAAACTGATTGGTGGCCGCTGCACACACATAACGATCTTTGGCTGAAACGGTCATAAACGGCAGTTTCAGCCGACGCTTATCGCATGTGTTTTCGTAACTTAACACACTATACCATAAACAATTATTTTGAGGTCATGAAAATCCAGGATGTTTATATGGCTTTAGGTTTTAAAGAGACTCTGTAGTACAAAAAAAAAATTGCCCCTGGGGGTTACTCACCTTGGGAGAGGGAAGCCTCTGGATCCTATCGAAACTTCCCCCGTCCTCCTCCGATCCACGGTGGTCTTTCACTGCAACTCCAAATGCACAACCGACGACTTGTTAGGCTCTGCAATATTTACCTTTTCTGGCTCCAGCGCGGGCGCTGTTGCGACTCTTTGCTTGGAAATAGCCGATCCTAGTTGGGTCCGCTCTCCTGCGCAGGAGACTTGTGTCTGTGCAGTAGAGCGGACTCGACTGGGATCGGCTATTTCCGCCTATCTCCGAGCAGAGAGCTGCTATTGTGCCTGCGCTGGAGCCAGGAAGGTAAATATTGACATGCCTGCTGTTTTGAGGGGCAGTGAAAGATCACCATGGGACAGAGGAGGATGGGGGAAGTCTCATTAGGATCCAGAGGCTTCTCCCTCCCGAGGTGAGTACTACCCAGGGGCATTTTTTGTTGTTACAGATCCTCTTTAAAGTGTCCCAGAGACCAAAAGAAGTAAACACTTGATACTTACCCCGGGCTTCCACTAGCGCCATAAGCTCGCCTGAGTCCCACCGCCATGCCATCCTCCCGCTGTCTGCTGATCAGCCGTGATCAGACCCGGTAACAGCTCAGTTGTGTTCAATCTGGGTTTTCTGTGCTACTACCGGTAATATTGCCGTATGCTGTCAGTGCATGGAAATATTAACCACCCTGGCATTCTATTACCTGCGCCAGGGTGGCGGTGCAGCAGTTTTTGTTAACATTTTTTTTAAAATCATGTAGCTAGCCTAGCGCTTGCTAAATGATGCCCCCCTCCGTGTGGCGTCCAGCGCGTACATTCGATCGCTGCCGGCGCGTTGCCATGTAAGGAAATCCCGTTCTGAACGGGATTTCCTTAAGGGCTTCCCCCGTCGCCATGATGACGATCACGATGACGTCATCCGGAGTTCCGATCCACCCCGCAGAGCTGCCTGGCACTGATTGGCCAGGCTGCGCATCGGCCGCGATCAGAATAGACACGCAGCAAGCTAAGTGCTTGCTGCGTGTTTGAAAAAACAAAGTGAGTAAATCGGCCCAGTGGGGCCTGAGCTGAGCTCGTCCATACCGCTAAGGAGGTTCAAGAGAAACTAGGAAAATAATGTAATGAATAAAAGTGCTTATTGTTTACAATATTCATTTATAGATTATTAAGTCAGTGTTTGCCCAATGTAAAATCCTTCCTTTCCCTGATTTACATTCTGACATGTAGGTAAAGGAGGAGGAAACAGTTGGCACTGCAGCAAAGCACAGCTGACACTGGGGTAATGCAGGCGGGGTTCACACACTTCTCTCTCGCTGTAGTACAATCTGCGTGCTCTGATATAAGTAGAAGGCAGCATGCACGTGAATGAAGAAATGAGAAGGGGGATGGGCACTGCAGCGAGGCACAATAAGCAGTACACAATCAGTGTTGCTAAAACAGGTCACATGGTCAAATGGTTTTCAGCAAAGTGTGGTGGTGCAGTGGGTGCTGGGGACAGATGCCTGACGGCCGTTTTGCACTGGAAATGCGCTTCTACGGAGGCTAGGATCATTCTGAAGGTGGCCACTAACGGTCCAATTTCTAGCGAAAAATCGTTCGAGCGATCAGAAATTCAGATCGGATTGGTTGTAAATAATCTCCATTGGTGGACACAATCGATTATGAACGAGTGAAAAAAATGTTGTCTGAATGAATTTTCGTCTAACCAAAATTTGGATTTTCTTGTTGGTTGTGATAGGAAGCAAAGATTGGTTCGTTGATGATGTAGTGAATGATGTATTACAATATTTCACTTCCGATCAGAATTTCTGATCGCTCGAACAATTTGTCGCTAGGAATTGGAGTTGGAAACAGCCGTTATTTCTCACAGGGCAACGAAGTTCACAGACAGCAAACTGTCAGGACCATGGTCATGACATCACACTGTGGGAGGGGTTTCACAATATCAGCCACACAGACCCCCCCGATGATCTATTTGAGAAAAGATAAGGTTTTGTGAGAAAGGGGGTATCAGCTCCTGATTGGGATGAAGTTCAGTCCTGGGTTACAGGTCCTCTTTTTAACGCTGCTACATGAATCAGTAGTATGTTTATACACCGGTGAGAATGATCTCGGTGTGAATACCCAGTGGCGGTTAGCACACCTCTGGATGGGAGATTCCTCAGTGGAACGGCCTCTCATGTGATTGGCAGAGACGTCCTGGTTTTCTGCTCTCCAGGCATGACAGAAGTTGCCAATCTTGACTGGCGGTTCCCTCCCTCCCCTCATCATTAACATATTGGAGGAGAGCGGACTTTATCCGGGGAATGGAAAGTGCTATAGGCATTAATTGTGAGGATTTGTGCGGTGATCAGTGCTGCAAGACAACAGGAGCGGCAGCAAATTAAAAACCACTCGCAATATTAATAGCCTTTTAGGTGTTGCGCCATCCCAGTGCTTCCTAATAAGGTTCCTGCTGACAGCGAGATGTATGAGAGAGCTGTGGTAATTGATGTGTTGCTGCGAGTGTGGATGGCAGCCCCACTTGACTACTTTGTGTGTGAGGCGATTTTTTTTTGTTTTTTGTTCTTTTATTGAAAATTCCTTTAAGAGCTGTTTAGCTTTGTTGTGTGTTTGGCCCGGCTGGTTTCAATAAAGATGACTTTGATTGGCAGTCGTGACATTTGAGTGGACTGGCGTCTTTAACTACTTAACGACTGCTCAACGCCAATTGGCGTGAGCAGTGCGGCAGCCCCAGGGCCACTCCATGCCAATTGGCGTGAAGTGCTAGGGGTGGGGATTGCAGGAGATCGCACGCGCCAATCTCCTGCAATCAACCATCAGTCTCCAAGCTCCGCTCCGCCATCAGTCTCCCAGCGCTGATCGCAATCTACGGCAGCACTGTACAGGGCACAGCCGTGTGACACAGCTGTCCCCCTTGGAAGGCACTACAGCGATCCGCTGTCATAGGCTGAAACCTATGACAGCCGATTGCGCTGATTGGCTGGTGGGGGGAGAATTACAAAAATAATTAAAAAAATGTTATTTATAAAAAAATATATATAATAAATATTTATTAAATAAAAATAAAGATCCTGGGAGAGATCATTGCCCACCAACAGAAAGCTCTGTTGGTGGGCAGAAAAGGGGTGGTGGTGGGTTGAGTTGTACGGCCCTGCAGCGAGGTCTTAAAGCTGCAGTTGCTCATTTTGTAAAAAATGGCCTGGCCACTGGGGGGGGGGGGGGGGGTTAACTCTGCGGTCGAGTGGCCTTTCCATGTCAGTTCACGGAGGGTGTCTCCGTGAACAGCCGGAGAGCTGCCGATGGCGGCTCGCCGGCAAAATGTAAACAGGCGGGGAAGAAATCCCTGCTGTTTACATCATACGGCGCTGCTGCGCAGCAGCGCCGTAAGGCAGATCGGCGATCCCCGGCCTCTGATTGGCCGGGGATCGCCGGCATATGTTAGGCTGAAGCCTATCCTTCAATGCGCAGGACGGAAATCCGTCCTGCGCAGCACACAGGGGAAGGGAGAGGGAGGGAGCGGGCGAGAGGG
The DNA here is from genome assembly GCF_040937935.1 of Hyperolius riggenbachi. Classification (NCBI taxonomy): domain Eukaryota; kingdom Metazoa; phylum Chordata; class Amphibia; order Anura; family Hyperoliidae; genus Hyperolius; species Hyperolius riggenbachi. Next base: position 470,134,929 of record NC_090649.1, on the reverse strand, counting down.
CAGAAAGCGCTGCGGAGGGGGGCTTTGAAGAGCCCCCCCCCCGCTAAGCAACTGCAGCCGGCGGCGATCAGACCCCCCCAGCAGGACATCCCCCTAGTGGGGAAAAAAGGGGGGTAGTCTAATCGCCCTGCTGCACTCCTGATCGGTGCTGCGGGCTGTAGAGCCCACGCAGCACCGATCAGTGTAAAATCCCCTGGTCGGCAAGTGGTTAAAGGACCTCTGTCATGAAAATCTTAAAATTTAAAATATATGTAAACTTATACAGTTAAGAAGTGTGTTTCTTCCAGAGTAAAAAGAGCCATAAATTACTTTTCTCCTATGTTGCTGTCACTTATAGTAGGTAGTAGAAATCTGACAGAACCGACAGGTTTTGGATTAGTCTATCCTTTATAAAGAATGAAAGCCTCGCTGAGAATCCCCTATGGAGAGATGGACTAGCCCAAAATCTGCTGGTTCTGTCAGATTTCTACTACCTACTGTAAGTGACAGCAACATAGGAGAAAAGTAATTTATGGCTCATTTTACTCAGGAAAAAACAAACTTCTTATCTGTATGTGTTTTAAATGTTAAGATTTTCGCGATAGTTCCTCTTTAAGAGGTTAAAGATAACCTGAACTGAGTAAAATTATTTATAAGCACATAATGTACCTCCAAATGAATATTACATCCTGCCTCGCCGTCCGTTCCTCTCAGAAGCTCACTATTTTCTTCTTACAACGATCGCTTCCAGTTCTGACAAGATTTTGTCAGAACTAAAATGAATAAGTTGCTGTCAGTTATATATCAGTTGCTGTCAATTTTAACTGATGAGCAAGGTAATGTTCATGTTTGCCTATGGCTCAAGTAGGCGTTATTACTGTGTAAGGCCTGGAACCCACTACAAAGCGCAATCGCTAGCGATTTGTGGTAGCGCTTTGCAAGAGATTTTGGGAGTGATTTCCCTGCTCCTATACAATACATTAGAATGAAAATGCTCTCAAAATGCTGCATGTCCTGCAATTGTGATTTGCCTAATCGCAATCGCTCTAATGGAATCTGCCCCATCCATTTACATTGGCAAAGCATTTAGGGAAACCACTAGTGAATTAAAGCAATCTCTAAACACTGAAAAAAAATGCTCTATTGGGTTCCAGGCCTAACAGTGTCGTGCGCCGGAAGCTGTCACAGGACAGAGAATTCCATTAATCACAGTGGACAAACACATAGGGCTTGATTCACAAAGTCTTTGGGCATGATAAGTAGTGTGCTAACTAGGTTAGCACCATTTTCACAATCAGACACACAACACTTTGCGCGCACAGCGCGGTGCGCACGAAACGTCACATCGCGGTGCGACAAAAACGGCGCACCTGATGCGCCTATAAGGTCGCATGGGGTGCAATGTTAAGGTCTCACCCCATGCGACCTTATAGGCGCATCGGGTGCGCCGTTTTCCTCACACTGCGATGTTTCGCGCGCGAAACTTTGCGCGTGAAATCTTTTTAACATGCCTAAACTCAGTTAACTAACAGCACCGCTTCATGAATCAAGCTCCTAGTTCCTAACTGTCCCTCTTTTGGAGGGACAGTCCCTCTTTTGGAGGGACAGTCCCTGTTTGGGAGCCCTGTCCCTCTTTCCTCTTCATTTGTCCCACTTTCAGGACTTTGTCCCTCTTTCTATGTAAATATATATATTTCTCTACTAAAAATGTGTTTGACTCTAAACTTTATTCCCATCCTTTAAGGTGGCCACACACCATACAATTTTTTAAATATCTGTTCAATTTAAGAATTGCAATCAATTTTTCTGACTGATTGTAACATTCGAAAAATATGACCAATGTACCACACACCTATGTTCAATTTTTCCCCAATTATGATAAAAGTGATTGAAAACTCTGAGATAATTGCAAGGGTGTGTATATTAATAAATTGACAATCCAACACACACCATACAATCTTTAGTAGAAATTGAAGCTGGCATTCCGGATCAATTTAAATCGAAAAAAAACGGGAAATCCGATCTGATTTTTCAGTTGAATGAAAAAAAAGCTTTCGATTTTTTTGAGAGATACAATCATTTTTATTGAATTGCTGTAAAATCGAATCATTTTATTGTATCGTGTGTGGCCACCTATAGATTGATATATTACTAATTTTAAAATGTTACTATGAAGGAAAATAAACCAGGATAGAAAGGACCAGTGTAGTTTGAATTATAAAACAACATTGTTTTCTTATGAAATCTTTATGGTATGCGTGACTAGGGGTGTGCCGGGTGCATGTTTAGGGGTGTGACAGGGGCGTGGCTTAAGTGCCCCTCTTTCTCATCTCAAAAAGTTGGGAGCTATGGACAAATAGGACAAAGGAAAGGAGAAAGAAATTGAGTAATGGCCTACATGGGAGGTAAGTATGACGTGTGTATGTTTATTTTAACTTTTAATTTTCATTGATTATTAAAGTGGACCAGTCAACCTTGCCAAAATTGTTATCACTGCTAAAACTCTGTCCTCCTGACAAGGTGTACTGCTAAGTAAATACCAGTACTTGGAATTACTGTATAGAGACAAATTACTGTATAGAGCACAAATTTCGCATAAACGTAATTTTGCATGATAATTCGCAATGGTGATTTCACAATTTTGCGTAATTTTTATGTAATTTTGTGCGGTTAATAGCAATTATAGCAATAGCCAATATTTGGTGACAATAGCCTGTACTATTGTAGCCACTAGTAGCCTTGGCTATTGAACGCTAAAGTCGGCAGGAAATTACAGAAAAATTATGCAAAATTATGAATGGATTATATGAAATCAATTGAATTTCCAAATTGTAATTACGTATGACCGTAATTGCGAAAAGTTAAACAAAATTGTGTGTGATTGTAAATAGCTTGATCATCACTATTACTGTTGCCTATAACTATCATCATAGCGCATCTTACAATGTAGGGAAGGGAGCACTCTTTTATATGGTGGAAGACCTTGGGGGGGAAGGGGGGGTGGGGAGGGGGTCCCATCGGGGGGGTGTTGAGGGGGTCCCGTCGGTTCTCAGCCATCAGTTTACTGCCACTCCCCAGCCCCCTTCAAGCCAGATCTCTCGTTTAAAAGTGATCAGTATTTTCACTCGATTTGGGGCATAACTTGATCACAATTACGATCAGACGGCCATGTTAGGGCATCGATCTCTGGCAGATTATCACTGTGGTCGTGGGAAAATTGTTGCGTGTATGGCACCTTTAAAGTAATATATCACCTACACCTAACAGAGTAAATAAACTGTTTTAATATTAAAAAAAGAAAAAAGTTGCCAACTGCCTAATTTTTTCAGTTAAACTCACCTGACAGAGAGGCTTCTGTGCTCTAGAGTCTGAGTTGCTAATGTATGTGTATATCAGAGGCTTTCTTTTTCGTTGGGCTTTGGGTAGGATTTTCAGCTGCTGAAGCCTCTTCACTCCAAAAAGGTAACATCTGAAAACTACTGAGCCATTAGACGATATATAGACTGCGATACATACACTACACGATACATACATAGACAGAGGACTATGGTAGGGATTACATTGCGAGCCCCTCTAAGGGACAGTTAAAGAGGAACTCCAGTGAAAATAATGCAATAAAAAAAGTACTTAATTTTTACAATAATTATGTATAAATAATTTAGTCAGTGTTCGCCCATTGTAAAATCTTTTAAATCCCTGATTTACATTCTGACATTTATTACATGGTGACATTTTTACTGTTGGCAGGTGATGTAGCTGCTGCATGATTTTTTGGCAGTTGGAAACAACTGTAAACAGCTATGACCCACAATGCAATGAGGTTTACAGACAGGAAACTGTCAGGGCCTTGGTCTTGACATCACACTGTGGGAGGGGTTTCACCACAATATCAGCCATACAGATGTCCCTGATGATCCGTTTGAGAAAATGAAAAGATTTCTCATGGGAAAGGGGGTATCAGCTACTGATTGGGATGTAGTTCAATTCTTGGTCATGGTTTCTCTTTAAGTGACAAGACTATATACTCTGTACTGCTCTGCGGAAGATGTCGGCGTTATATAGTGTAAATACTAAATAATAATAATAAATAATATATTTAGTCCTGGCCGACGCCGAAGAAGAGATGTTTAAATACTTCACAATTGTTATGTGTTGTCCACTAATTAAACATGAACTTAAACCAAGGATTGAACTTCATTCCAATCAGTAACTGATACCTCCTTTACCATAAGAAATCTTTTCTCAAGTAGATCATCGGGGAGGTCTGTATGGCTGATATTGTGGTGAAACCCCTCCCACAGTGTGATGTCATGACCATGGTCCTGACAGTCTGTTGTCTGTGAACCTGGTTGCATTATGGGAAATAATGGCTGTTTCCAGCTGCCAAGCTAGCAGTATCTCCCTCTGCGCATAGAACTCTCAGTAAGGGCTTGTTCGCACCTAGGGAGTTTTCGCTTTTTTATAAGCGCCAGCAATTTAGAAAATCGCCCTAAAAGAGCTTCTGCAGCGATTCCCTATGAGAGTGTTCACATCTGAGCGGTTCCATTCCAATCCGCTTACCAAAGCGCTGCCTGTACCATTTATGGAGCGATTTGCCTATAATGGCAGGTTTGGGGAAATCGCAAAAAAAAGCTTGAAAAAGCCCTTGGTATAGCGATTTCTCCAGCGCTTTTAAGAATAAATACATTGAGCTTGATTCACAAAGCAGTGGTAACTGTTAGCACGCTGGTGAAAAACCCCTCTTCACGCCTAAACTCAGTTTCAGTGTGATAAAATGGACTCGCGCGCAAAGTCCCACTATGCGACGTTAAGTTCGCACTCCATGCGACCTTATAGGCGCATCGGATGCGCCATTATCGTTGCATTGTGGTGCAACGTTTTGCACGCACCGCGCTGTGCGCTCGGGACTTTGCACGAAATCTTATTGTCAAAACATTGCTAACCTAGTTAGCACCCTACTTATTGTTATAATTTAAGTAGGCCTTAGTTATTTGGACTGAGTTAGTCAAAAAGGCTTGGGGTGCAGACTTGCCCTTTAAGGGGATTTTCTCTTAGAGAGAAAATCTACAGTTCTGTCAGCTGGACTAGGACATACCAAGAAGCTGTTCTACGGACAAGGCCACAGGTCTCACTGACCTCAACATGTACACCACAAGAACAATCAACATAGGCCATGTTTACAAAATACCACATTCCGGTATGTAAGTGAAAGGCATCGTTAAATATTAATCGAGTAGGTGTGTATTATGACACCACGAGGGGTCTAAGCCAATAGTCCGGTCTGGGGGATGGCTAAGATGAGGTCACATTTAACTCTTTCCTGGTCAGTATTAAAGGGCCGGATGAGCGAACGGAGCTCACTCTGCTTCCTACTTTCCTGCTATCTATATGCTGACTGGAACCTCTAAGTATTTCCATTCTATATGTAATCTGATATGATGTATGCTGTACATAGGTAGTCTAGAAGATGTAACGTAGTCTAGAAAGAAGGTAACTGACTAACATTCAGGAGGAAGGTTAGTCAAGAGCTGTAACGCCAAGAACTTAAACAGAAGAAGTTGCTTTGCTAGGATATGATGAACTGTATCTATCTGTATTTCTGTTTCCTGAATAAATAACTTGTACATTGAAGAAGCCTGAGAGCGGTCTATCTCCAATAATGCTTGCTGTGTTGAGAGCCAAGGTATCTCACAGTCTGTGAGGCGCAACTATAAGAAGTTGCTGGTGTCGAAGCAAACAGGTGATTTATAACAGTTTATAAAACGTATCACGCCCAAAGTCTTTAGGCATGCTAACTAGGTTAGCACCGCTTTGTGAATCAAGCCCATTATTCTTTTCCGGGTCAAAGAGTTCACTTCCTGACTTGCGTCAGGAAGTGAACAAACGAATCGCTCTGCAAAAGTGCTTAGAAAAGAGTTTTACAAAAAATCGAAGCGCACAGGTAAGCGCCGGAAGGGGGAGAAATCACTCACAAAATTGATTTTAGATGTGAACAAAGCCTCACAAACATTCCGTATAGATCACCTGGCAGGACTAAAGATGTCACCACCAGTGATACATTTCAGAAGGTAAATCAGGGAGAGGAAACATCTTACAATGGGCAAACACTGACTAAATAATATATAAATGAATATTGTAAACAGTAAGCAATTGTATTCATTATGTTATTTTCACTTCAGTTCCTCTTTAAATTCGCTGTGCACCACAACTCAGTAGGACTTTGACAGGACTCTTAAAGATGGCCGCCGCTGCTACTGTATGGCTGATCCTTCTTCTGCTGACAGGGATAATTACCAGAGGCTGTAATGACACACATCCACTCCTCTGGCTCCAGGTGCTTCTCATGTCACCAGTGTATGTGATGAAATGCGGAGACGGAGAGATCCTTGAAGTCAGTCAATGGCCCTACGAAATGTCCAAATATCAAATTGCTCCACTTAACATACTCAGGGATTAATGCAGAAGTAAGATCTCAGCACAGCCAGGCGGGGCCGTGTCTGCGCTGCACTTTAGCGCACCACACAGCGGAAACTTCGTCTTTACACGTGGTGTGGTAATGGGCCAGCTCGGGTTATTAAAATACAGAATGAATCATGTAGCATGACACAGGGTGAGCAAGGAAATCAAATGTGAATTTAACCGCTTCTAGACAACACTACAGCACAGGGCCATGCAGAGGGTCCTTAAGTGGGTGGTGCTCAAATGTAAAAAAGGGGCCTCCCTCTCCCCCCAATGCACAGTAGTACCTACAAGTGGTGGGGGACCTTACCCCCCCTCCCTTCCCCCTGAGCCCCTCCGCCGCTTGACACATATTTTCACAGAAGCTCTGCATACATTCAATGGTGTGGAGTCGGTCGTCCCTTTTACCTGTGGCCGCACTTTGATTGGCCCAATAGGCTGCCTGTCAAGTTTCCTGTCAAGTGACGGGCAGCCTATTGGGTCAATCAAAGTGAGGGGATAATGTCCTCTAAAGTGATTGGACCCGCAGGGGTTTAGGGCAGCACGAGTGGAGCTCGCAGTGGGGGGGGACTCGGACACCAGGGAAAAGCTATACAAGGGAACCACAAGGATGCCAGGAAAAACTGTATGACGGAGAGGGGACTGCTTGACCCCCGTAGGGGACTACTTGACCCTATTACAAACTATAAATAGGAGGGGGACCACTAGACCACCAGGGCAAACTATAAGGGATTGAGAGCTAGAATTTGAGGGGGTTGGCCACCTGGGAAGTTTACAGGCTATGAGCTTTACTTCCCCTCCAACTCAGGCATACTATTGCAATGTGGTAGCTCTCAGTATTGGTAGGCAGAGGTAGCCCCCCCAGTATAAGTATCCAAATGTGCCCCCCAGTATAGGCAGCCCGAGGTGCCCCCAAGTAATAGGTAGCCTCTAGTATTGGTAGTCAGAGGTAGCCCCAGTATAGGTTTCTAGGATTAGCTACCAGTAGTTGGCAGCCAGAGGACCCCTGGCTATCTCCCCCATAGGCCCACGGGAAGTGGCCATGCAAGTGCATGCCAATCCCTTTCGCTGCAAAACAGATAGTTTAAAACGTCCATGGTTAATGCTGTGAATTCCCAGGAATGGACTCAATGCGGGGTTACTTTAAATGATACCTCTTCATAAACAGTGGTAATAAACCTGTAGGCAGATGCTGGTAATACACACTATCTTATGTAGGATCTGAGATTTCAGCTGATACTTTTTAGCACATTGCAGATCCGCAGTCTTCCCATCTCGCGCAGCAATCATCCCCGCCTCTCGCTCCTCACAGCCTGTGTTGCTTCAGTTTATTGCTGCCATTGACAGGTAAACTCACCCATTACACATTGCAAATGGCTTGCAAGTTGCAGGGAGAAATAATGCTGCTCATTATCGCCGCCATAAAGCCCTTTACATCAACTGATATATTAACTAGCCTGCTGTGCAAGGTTAAAGCACAGCCCAGCCAGCTCCATAGATGCTGTGTCCAGGTTTAAAGGGGAACTGAACAGTCAAGAAAAATGTACCCAGTACTCACACCTGCACACAGCCACCACATGGCACCCACTATCTGCAACAAGCACCCACTTAACTAGTACCCGCACCCAAAGTTTCTACATTCAAAACCCATGTGACATCCAAAGCCCACACATAGCCAGCACCCAGTACAGGCATGGCACCAAGTATTTGCACCCATGTCACACCCAGTACTTGCACCCGGCACCCACATGACATCCAGTACGTGCACCCAGATCTCACATGGCACTAAATACTTGCAATCACCACCCACCCATAGCCAGAACCAACATGACAGCCAGAACCCACATGGCACCCAGCATCTGCATTCAGCACCCACATGACAATCAATACCCCCCAGCTAGAAACGAGGAGGATGGGAACATGCGGTCATCGGTGACAGGTCCGACTGACTCCACACCATTGAATGCAGCCAGCACTTCTGGGACTGACTGAATGTGTGTGTGTGTGGGGGGGGGGGGAGGCCTCTTTTTAAAATTTGAGCACCCCCCACTTAAGGGCCCTCTGCACGGCCCTGCTCACGTGCCCCCGGTGCTATATGCCGGTAGTCCCGAACGCGGAAGTACAGTGGACACTAGTGGCAGGCGGCGTGACAGGTAAAGTATTTTAATGCACTGCACAAAGGGGCACATATAACAGTGGGCAGGGGTTCCGTCACGTTCGTCAGTCCCGATATCGTACGCTGTTACTGCCACGCACCCGTACACCCATATCAGCCCGAGTTTCTTCAGCACGTCCAATCGATACATTCAACGGATGGTGTTTGGCTGGACGGCGTCCTGTTCTTGATACACTTGTACATCTTTGGGGTCCCTGTTGCAAGGGCCCTTATGTGAGTCACACTTTGTTTTTAATATTTTAATCTTTTTGAAAATAAATAGTTTATAAAGATTGATACGCTTAAATGCGCCTTTTATATATTTTTCCTATGCATATTGCGAGCTATGGTGGATCTGATCGTTTAAGATAGCATCTGACAGCGATCATATGTGTGGAGATTGGCAGGGAGGAAACCATCTGCTGGTCTGATGAGGTTCTATCTAGGACCCTGTAATCAAGGTCTATAAGAATCCGGTAAGCGCATCTTGATTATTGGGGCTACTGGTGGTGGGATTATTGAAAATAGCGCTGAAGATCTTATTGTATTTTCTGTGAAGACACTGTACTGGAGTGCAGGCTGCCGGGCCGAGGCATAGGCTGGAGAGGCTCCAGCCTCAGGGCGCAGTGTAGGAGGGGGCGCACAATTCATTCAGCTGTTATTCCTCATCGTGTATGAAACAGAACGAAATAAGAAAAGGGGATACATAGCAGTGACTGCAAGCCAGATAACTAGATATTAAGGTGTGGGCCCTGTGGCCCTCTTAGTCTAGTAGCAATCAGTGTGTGACGGCTGGAGTGGGAGGGATGGAGGGGCGCACTTTGGTGTCTCAGCCTTGGGTGCTGGATGACCTTGTCCCAGCTCTGCTGGAGTGTTGGACTTTAGCTGCTGTTTTTTTCATATTTGGACTTATGCTTGGTTGCGCTGATATAGTTGATGATTGATACGTTTCGGCTCAAAATCGGTCAAATCGTCTTTCAGGCATTCTTGTTGCCGCACCGATTTATGAAATCGGCTGGTCGATTGGCCGCAAAATCGATGTATGGCCATCTTTAGAGGAATACACCTTAGTGCAATCAGTTAGTTGAAGCAAATGTACATTATTTGCTTTCCTGCCAGTTACTCATATAAAGTTTATTTTTTCTTTCTTGGCAGAGCGGCGTCCTGTCTGCAGGCGGCACAATAGCGCTCCTTTCCTCCTAGATGTTATATCTCAGGCCTTCTTCCAGGAACATGTTTGCAAAGTCTTCTCCCTCCGCGCTATCGCGCTTGTGCAAAGTTTACACGGCTTTCCATTACTCTGTTGTTCGAGCTGTTTGATCTGGGCAGCCTACCTCAATTATTGCCCACTTCCTATCAAACTCCCGAGAACAATAAGAGCGCTCGACCACAGAAGCGATTGCGTTATCAAGCCGTGAAAAGTACTTTCAAATATGAAAAAAAAATAAAAGATAATCATAAGCGTCGCGATTTAATGCGCTCCTTGTCTCGTCTTGTGTGCATGTGACTAAACGCGGGTGATAAGCGGCAGACTCTGGAGTCACTTGTCTGGCGCGCTACGACATCGGAGATTAGCCATTAAAGAGAAAGATACCGGGTATTATATGCAGCTGAGAACGTGCGCAGGACGCCTGGACCGCGTTCACAAGAAAGGCGTGGCGGCAAATATTTGGGACGTGCTTTTTTCAACCAAAGTCTAGGTGAGACTTCCATTGAAACACAAATTCATTCATAGAAAACTGAGAGACAACAAGGGGACTGTTCTCTCCCCTCCAGTCTGTTGAAAGTCATTGAACTCGCCGACACCAAGATTCAAAGAACGCACCTTGAATGAGTGTTACAGTAAGGATCAGAGTTCTTATTACCCGAATGAATTAAAGCCTCGAACCCGCTATACAGTAGGGATGGTCGGAAACGCCGATTTGCGATTTCAACGGAACTCTGCATTTCCGTTTGGCAACCGTGGTACACTTGATTGCGAACACGCCGAATCCAGCGCAGGAGACTTGGGCGCAGCCAGCGCCACCATAGGCCGTAATTGGAATTACGGCTGTAGCGGCGCACAGGGAGTAACTTCAGCGCCGTCAGAAGACGGAGCTAAAGTTACTTATAAAACACAATAATATCGGCTTCCAGAAATTGCTGGAAGCTGAATTATTTCATTCCCCACCATCCATGGCGGCCTTTACGGGGAATAGTATTTAACGCGGCCGGGACTTGTGCAGCAGCAAGATGAGCCATATACCAGCTGTATCCTGCGCCCAAGTCTCCCGTGCCGATTCCTCTCCTGTGCCCAAGTCTCCTGCGGCGATTCCTCTCCTGCGCCCAAGTCTCCCACGCCGATTCCTCTCCTGCGCCCAAGTCTCCCGCGCCGATTCCTCTCCTGCGCCCAAGTCTCCCGCGCCGATTCCTCTCCTGCGCCCAAGTCTCCCGCGCCGATTCCTCTCCTGCGCCCAAGTCTCCCGCGCCGATTCCTCTCCTGCGCCCAAGTTTCCCGTGCCGATTCCTCTCCTCCCAAGTCTCCCGCGCCGATTCCTCTCATGTTCCCAAGTCTCCTGCACCGATTCCTCTCCTGCTCCTAAGTCTCCCGCGCCGATTCCTCTCCTGCTCCCAAGTCTCCCGCGCCGATTCCTCTCCTGCTCCCAAGTCTCCCGCGCCGATTCCTCTCCTGCTCCCAAGTCTCCCGCGCCGATTCCTCTCCTGCTCCCAAGTCTCCCGCGCCGATTCCTCTCTTGCTCCCAAGTCTCCCGCGCCGATTCCTTTCCTGCGCCCAAGTCTCCCGCACCGATTCCTCTCCTGCTCCCAAGTCTCCCGCACCGATTCCTCTCCTGCGCCCAAGTCTCCCGCGCCGATTCCTCTCCTGCTCCCAAGTCTCCCGCGCCGATTCCTCTACTGCGCCCAAGTCTCCCGCACCGATTCCTCTCCTGCTCCCAAGTCTCCCGCACCGATTCCTCTCCTGCTCCCAAGTCTCCCGCGCCGATTCCTCTCCTGCTCCCAAGTCTCCCGCGCCGATTCCTCTCCTGCTCCCAAGTCTCCCGTGCCGATTCCTCTCCTGCTCCCAAGTCTCCCGCGCCGATTCCTCTCCTGCTCCTAAGTCTCCCGTGCCGATTCCTCTAATGCTCCCAAGTCTCCCGCGCCGATTCCTCTCCTGCTCCTAAAACTCCCATGCCGATTCCTCTCCTGCTCCCAACTCTCCTGCGCCGATTCCTCTCGTACACCTAGATTGGCCTAAAAATGTTGAGTCTTAAAAATCTTAAGTCAAACCTTTTAACATAGTATTATTATTGATGATTTATAAAGCTCCAACGTATCTTGTGGTGTTGTACAAAGTAAGAAACAAACATGGGGTACAGAATAACACAGGCAATGGTGTACACCAATTTTACAAATTACAGAATTGGTAAGTACAGTGTCAAAAGTAACACGATGAATCAAATGTAAAATTAATTTCAAGACACAAAAGGGTGAGAGAGCCCTGCCCTTGTGAGGCTACAATCTAGAGGAATAGAGGGGGAACAAGAGGTGGGGTAGTATACGATAATCATACCTAGAGGCAGTGTGTTTTTATGATATCTAGCAGAAGTGCCACTTGGTCTTAGGACAAAGGGAGAATGGCCTAAAGGAAGAGCGCATGCTTGTCGGAAAAAGTGAATTTAAGGTTGGAGAGTGACGGATGTGTTGTGGAAGGGCATTCCAGAGGAGGGGTGACGCACGTGTGAAATCTTGTATATGTGAATGCAAGAAGGTGATTCTAGAGGAGGATAATAGAAGAGCGTGTGTAGATCTGTGAGTGCGGTTGGGTTGGTATCTAGAAACTAGTGAGGAGATGTACAGGGGAGAGGGATTGTGAAGAGCTTTGTTGGTTAGAGGTAAGAGTTTCAACTGGGTCATCTTGTTCATTGGTAGCCAATGAAGAGCTTGACAGAGAGAAGCAGCAGTATTCGATGGAATTCCGATTTCCACAGTACAATACTAGTTCTCTGATTGGCCCCAATACTTGCGAGTCTTGTAATTGGCCTAAAAATGATTTGTTCTCTGTAATGCGATATTCCACGGAATTCCAATTTCCGCACTCCGATACAGCTCTGCACGGTACCTGCGTTGCTCTCTGCACTATCCGTTCGCTGACACTCAGTAGGAGAATAGGTTGTGTTGGAGACCAGAACGCATGTAGTAGTGCGCTGCAATAATGCTCTGCTGTGCAACGGATCAGTAAGAACTTCAGGCAGTGCAGTCTATGGACCTCTGATGTTATGGCACAATAAGCCTCCCTAAAATGCACACAGCAATGTGTCCCTCTGTGCTGTGCTGGCTGCCCTTCCTGTTCCTGTCTATACTGTGAACACTGCACACCAGCTCTGATAGCTCTGCATCCCTGTGTGACAGCTTTACTCACATGACTTTTAGATCAGATCTAATCAGGGCTCTGTGCTGCCCTTCCTGTTCCAGTCTGTACTGTATCATATGTACACTGTACACCAGGTCTGATACTGTACATCTGCATCCCTGTGTGACAGCTTTACTCACATAACTTGTAGATCATATCTGATCAGGGCTCTGTCCTGCCCTTCCTGTTCCTGTCTATACTGTATCATGCGTACACTGTGCACCAGGTCTGATACTGTACATCTGCATCCCTGTGTGACAGCTTTACTCACATGACTTTTAGATCAGATCTAATCAGGGCTCTGTGCTGCCCTTCCTGTTCCAGTCTGTACTGTATCATATGTACACTGTACACCAGGTCTGATACTGTACATCTGCATCCCTGTGTGACAGCTTTACTCACATAACTTGTAGATCATATCTGATCAGGGCTCTGTCCTGCCCTTCCTGTTCCTGTCTATACTGTATCATGCGTACACTGTGCACCAGGTCTGATACTGTACATCTGCATCCCTGTGTGACAGCTTTACTCACATGACTTGTAGATCAGATCTGATCATGGCTCTGTGCTCCCCTTTCTGTTCCTGTGTATACTATATCATGTGTACAATGTACACCAGCATACCTCCCAACTTTTTTGAGATGAGAAAGAGGGACACTTAAGCCACGTCCCTGCCACACACCCTGATCACGCGCCCATCACACCCCTAGTCAAGCATACCATAAAGATTTCTTAAGAAAAATATGTTGTTTTATAATTCACCCCACACTGGTCCTTTCTATTCTGGTAAATTTTCCTTCATATTAACATTTTAAAATAAGAAATATATCAATTTAAAGGATGAAAATAAAGTTTAGAGTCAATCAAACACATTTTTTAGTAGATAAATATATATATTCACATAGAATGGGGCACAAAGTCCTGAAAGAGGGACAAATGAGGAGGAAAGAGGGACAGAGGGACAGGGCTCCCAAAGAGGGACTGTCCCTCCGAAAGAGGGACAGTTGGGAGCTATGCACCAGCTGTCATAGAAACTGTGGGGTAATCAGCTTTAGTAATTAGCAAACTGATACACTAAATTCCTTGTGATGTATAGATCTGAACTAAAGGGATTTTTTTTTTACAACATAAAGATTCTTTAAAGGGAACTTAGACTGAAGCTAAAAAAAAGGGCTTCACTTACCTGGGGCTTCTACCAGCTCTCTGCAGTAGCTCTCTACCCCCACCATCATGGAACCATCCTCTGGTCCCCTGCCGCGGCTCAGTTTCGATTTATGCGACTTGGCCAGTCAATGACCACTGCGTTTGCCTGCGCGCAGCCTTGGTCATGCTCCCGTCAACTGGAGCGTCCTGCGCAGCACAAGATTTTCTCGTTCCGTGCTGGGCTTGCATGCTGCAGGGGGTAGAAGGAAAACCTGAGACGTAAAAAATAAAAGTTTTATACATACCTGGGGCTTCCTCCAGCCCCTTCAGCACCAATTGCTCATCTTCCTCGGCCTCGTTGTTTGCTCAGTAGAAGCCCCGTTAGCTTGGCTAGTCGGGGCATACTGCGCATGCGAAGCCTAGCCATGTGCGAGCCCCTACTACGCTCCCTTGGCCGGAAGTGCTTGGCACCTTTGTAATACTGAACAGAATGCTCCCAGCCGCAGGAGTGAGACGGGCCTAGCACCTCCAAGGCAATGGGGCCTTGCACCTCCAAGGCAATGGGGCCTAGCACATCCAAGGGAATGGGGTCTAATACCTCCAAGGCAATGGGGACTAGCACCTCCAAGCCAATGGGGCTTAGCACCTCCAAGCCAATGGGGCTTAGCACCTCCAAGCCAATGGGGCTTAGCACCTCCAAGCCAATGGGGCTTAACACCTCCAAGGCAATGGGGCTTAATACCTCCAAGGCAATGGGACCTAGCACCTCCAAGCCAATGGGGCTTCGCACCTCCAAGGCAATGGGACCTAGCACTTCCAAGCCAATGGGGCTTCGCACCTCCAAGGCAATGGGACCTAGCACCTCCAAGCCAATGGGGCTTCGCACCTCCAAGGCAATGGGACCTAGCACCTCCAAGCCAATGGGGCTTCGCACCTCCAAGGCAATGGGACCTAGCACCTCCAAGCCAATGGGGCTTAACACCTCCAAGGCAATGGGGCCTAGCACCTCAAAGGCAATGGGGCCTTGCAGCACCTCCAAGGCAATGGGCCCTAGATAGTCATGGCTTTTACTATAGGTTTTAGCACATTTCTAACAAATCAGTTTTAGGACATTTCTAAAACGTTAAATAGCCTTAGTAGCAAGATGTCATTACCAACTTCACCCTGTAACATTTTCTGTGGGGTCATTTCTAAATGTATCTATTTAAATGTATGAATTGCTTTTGTAAGCTTGTGTGCGAGGGGCGGTGCTACTGGCACGCACGGCTCACACAGACTCAGCAAGAGGCAGCAGCAGATTCCTGGAGTCTTCACCCCATCACCCCAGCGGCACCAGGGGCGGTGCTACCACTTGCAGCAGCCACAGATGGACCCGGAGCCCTTAGCCAGCAGGTAAAAATGCGACCAGGGCCAGTTGAATGCACATCAAGTGCGCCCCCTTGGAAGCCGGCGCCCTGAGTGACCGGCAGGACAAAGGCCGGCCATGCTCTGGAAGAAATGTACTGCTTATAACATGTATTTTAAATTTTGCAATTTTTTACGACAGTGGTCCTTTAAGGGTCCCCATCAAAGTTTTGCTAGTGTGCCCCATGTTTTGTAGTTAAGCCCCTGTTTGTCTGTATGCTCACAACTGTGCACATCAGACACTGATCGCTATGCACTCTCTAATGTCCATGTGTGTTGTACACTGAAATCTGCTCCGGCCTTAACTGACAATAATTGTTGGATGTACTCTCCAAAGCACCACAGATACAATGTATTGGCACAGTATAACTGTATCATTATGTATAGGTATATAAAAATCCTGGCAAACAATATTGCTGAAAGAAGTCAGCATTTGGATCGAGATGTAAGCAGGTTGTCTAAACACGATATGCAGCATTCTGCTCTTTGTTCATTCTAATCTCGAGTATTTCCTCATTTCCAAAGTAATGGGAAGTTGAATAAATAATTGATATAGGTGAGCGCCAAGCACAGTTGAGCAGCGGCCAAAGTCAATACGCAATGTTCACGCCATTAAAATACTACTACTTAATTCAGAACTTGGATCCTGAAGACAGATGCAGTCTTTGTAATGACTCTTGATATATTAATAAAGACTGATTTCTTCCCCACAATTATCCTGGATTCTGGAGCTTGTTCAGAACGGCTGTCAGGTATTAATATTATTAATCATGAGCCATAGGTATTGCATTGAATAATGGGAAATTGAAGAATGGCTCAACTACAGACCACTACCCCATAGGAGAACTTTGATGGGTTACTTCCAGTTTTCACACCTCCCTCCCTGAGGTGGCCCCCATGACAAGGAGGCTCATCTGCCCAGAGTGTGGCCACCATGACCTCCCCACCTATAACAAGCGTGGCCACCATGACCTCCCCACCCATAACAAGCGTGGCCACCATGAACTCCACACCCATAACAAGCGTGGCCACCATGAACTCCCCACCCATAACAAGCGTGGCCACCATGAACTCCCCACCCATAACAAGTGTGGCCACCATAAACTCCCCACCCATAACAAGCGTGGCCACCATGAACTCCCCACCCATAACAAGCGTGGCCACCATGAACTCCCCACCCATAACAGGTGTGGCCACCATAAACTCCCCACCCATAACAAGCGTGGCCACCATGAACTCCACACCCATAACAAGCGTGGCCACCATGAACTCCCCACCCATAACAAGCGTGGCCACCATGAACTCCCCACCCATAACAAGTGTGGCCACCATAAACTCCCCACCCATAACAAGCGTGGCCACCATGAACTCCACACCCATAACAAGTGTGGCCACCATGAACTCCCCACCCATAACAAGTGTGGCCACCATAAACTCCCCACCCATAACAAGCGTGGCCACCATGAACTCCACACCCATAACAAGCGTGGCCACCATGAACTCCCCACCCATAACAAGCGTGGCCACCATGAACTCCCCACCCATAACAAGCGTGGCCACCATGAACTCCCCACCCATAACAAGTGTGGCCACCATGACCTCCCCACCCATAACAAGTGTGGCCACCATGAACTACCCACCCATAACAAGCGTGGCCACCATGAACTCCCCACCCATAACAAGCGTGGCCACCATGAACTCCCCACCCATAACAAGCGTGGCCACCATGACCTCCCCACCCATAACAAGTGTGGCCACCATGAACTCCCCACCCATAACAAGTGTGGCCACCATGACCTCCCCACCCATAACAAGTGTGGCCACCATGAACTCCCCACCCATAACAAGCGTGGCCACCATGACCTCCCCACCCATAACAAGTGTGGCCACCATGAACTCCCCACCCATAACAAGTGTGGCCACCATAAACTCCCCACCCATAACAAGCGTGGCCACCATGAACTCCCCACCCATAACAAGCGTGGCCACCATGACCTCCCCACCCATAACAAGCGAGGCCACCATGAACTCCCCACCCATAACAAGTGTGGCCACCATGACCTCCCCACCCATAACAAGTGTGGCCACCATGACCTCCCCACCCATAACAAGTGTGGCCACCATGAACTCCCCACCCATAACAACCGTGGCCACCATGAACTCCCCACCCATAACAAGCGTGGCCACCATGACCTCCCCACCCATAACAAGCGAGGCCACCATGACCTCCCCACCCATAACAAGCGAGGCCACCATGAACTCCCCACCCATAACAAGCGTGGCCACCATGACCTCCTAAACCATAACAAGCGAGGCCACCATGAACTTCCCACCCATAACAAGCATGGCCACCATGAACTCCCCACCCATAACAAGCGTGGCCACCATGAACTCCCCACCTATAACAAGCGTGGCCACCATGACCTCCCCACCCATAACAAGTGTGGCCACCATGACCTCCCCACCCATAACAAGTGTGGCCACCATGAACTCCCCACCCATAACAAGCGTGGCCACCATGACCTCCCCACCTATAACAAGCGTGGCCACCATGAACTCCCCACCCATAACAAGTGTGGCCACCATGAACTCCCCACCCATAACAAGCGTGGCCACCATGAACTCCCCACCTATAACAAGCGTGGCCACCATGAACTCCCCACCTATAACAAGCGTGGCCACCATGAACTCCCCACCCATAACAAGCATGGCCACCATGAACTCCCCACCCATAACAAGCATGGCCACCATGAACTCCCCACCCATAACAAGTGTGGCCACCATGAACTTCCCACCCATAACAAGCATGGCCACCATGAACTCCCCACCCATAACAAGCATGGCCACCATGAACTCCCCACCAATAACAAGCGTGGCCACCATGAACTCCCCACCCATAACAAGCGTGGCCACCATGATCACCCCACCTATAACAAGTGTGGCTGCCATGACCTACTCACGCATAACAAGTGTGGCCACCATGAACTCCCCACCCATAACAAGCGTGGCCACCATGATCACCCCACCTATAACAAGTGTGGCTGCCATGACCTACTCACGCATAACAAGTGTGGCCACCATGAACTCCCCACCCATAACAAGTGTGGCCACCATGAACTCCCCACCCATAACAAGTGTGGCCACCATGACCTCCCCACCCATAACAAGTGTGGCCACCATAAACTCCCCACCCATAACAAGCGTGGCCACCATGAACTCCCCACCCATAACAAGCGTGGCCACCATGATCACCCCACCTATAACAAGTGTGGCTGCCATGACCTACTCACGCATAACAAGTGTTGCCACCTTGACCTCCTCACCCATAACAAGCGTGGCCACCATGACCACCCCACCTATAACAAGTGTGGCTGCCATGACCTACTCACGCATAACAAGTGTTGCCACCTTGACCTCCTCACCCATAACAAGCGTGGCCACTATGGCCTCCTCACCTATAACAAGTGTATAACTAACAGAGCAGCACATTCTTGCCTGAGTGCCTGAGTCCAACAAAGCCGTCAGAGGAAAGAAGATTAGATTATATAACAGAGATAATACAGCCACTGTGCAACTAGGAAAGGCTGCAGTAAGACAGACCACATTAGAACAGGTATAGGAAATTATAGGATAGAAGAAATAAAGCTGAAATTTTGGTACAGAGTCTATTTAACAACTGAACCAATGTCAGGACAATAGTGCAGGAAGGAATCTGCTGTGTGTCCAGTGTGTAGCGTTTGGGAATAACCCAACCAATCTGGGAAGGAATACACGACAGACTGCAAAACTGAAGTCCCTTTTGATGTATGTAAATGACACGTGACTTGGAATCGGAAAAAAATCTCTTCTTTTTTCAGGTAACTCATTTCTGTAATGTGGTTCAGAGCACCTTGATAGGTGTTCCCTCTTCACGCCGGGAATAACATTTGTAATCCGTTAAATGCACTTAAGAAATTGATGTTCCAGACCCGCCATGTGTTTGGGGCCCCCGCTTCCCAGCTGATTGTAAAGTATTCCACCATTAATTGGATCATCAGAATGTGATCCTCGCCCGGGTCCTCAGATTATGGAAGTCTGTCTTTGCTCGGCGGCGCTGAACCGACCTCTTCCTGTTCGGAGTTTTTTGACCCTTAATGTAGATAAGTGGTATTTTTCATCAATCTTGGCTTGCATTAAAAAAAAGGGAAATGTCAGTTCAATGTGGGGTGTTTAACTTAATTCAACACCTTTTAATTTAATACCTTGAAAAAAGTTACCATGTCCACGACCCGGCTAACACTACTGCTGATGGACTGCCCTGACGCGATGGTCCGCTGTTTGCTAATATCCTCTGTCCAGAACATCCTGTGTTTGATAAACCACAGTGTCTTTAGGTATCCTTACAATGGAGTTCAATAGAAGGAAAAAAAAACATTTTCTACAATTGGAATGGAAAAGTGCCGGATTTATGCATATAGGCCGTGGCCTTGTGCAGCTGCAGTTTAAGGAGGCAACTGGCTTGGGTAGGCGGGGTTGCTACATATGGAAGAGGAGACTACAGATGTTAAGGGCCTGTCCTGCAGCATTTGATACTGTGGATCATGAAATACTAATCCAGCGACTGAAGAATTACTGTGGCCTAAAGGGTACTGCTCTCAGCTGGTTTCAGACCTTCCTATCTGGCAGGAAACAGCAAGTATGTCTGGGTAAACACAACAAAAATCCAGTCCCACTTGCCTATGGAGTTCCACAGGGTTCTGTGCTATCGCCATTACTCTTTGCAGTCGACATGCTCCCTCTGGGCAAAATAGATCAGAACTATGGCCTAGGATACCATTGTTATGCAGATGACACACAACTGTATCTGTCCTTCAAGCCTGGCACCCAAGACCCATCAGCATCCATAAATGCGTGTCTAGTGGATTTACAAAATTGGATGAACACCAGCTGGCTAAGGCTGAACTCTGACAAAACAGAGGTGTTGGTGGTAGGTGGTCCACACGATGGATAAAGTTCAAAACGCTCACCACCTCAAACTAGCAATTGGGGGAGATACCGTACAGTATAAGCACTGTGCAAAACCTTGGGGTGATCCTGGATGGCAATCTAAAACTCAGACAGCAGGTATCCGCTGTCGTCAAGTCTTCCTTCTTCCATCTGAGAAATATAGCGAGAATCAAACACCTTTTCCCAGCTGAAGACCTACCTGCCCTGGTTCACGCATTTGTATGTTACCGCCTAGACTACTGTTCATCGGATCTACAGATAAAGTTCTTCTGCGCCCCTTACAAGTAGTACAGAATTCTGCAGCCAGACTCCTAGCCAATGCCCCCCGCAGCTCACACATCACACCAGTACTGCAAACTCTTCACTGGTTGCCAGTAAAACGGAGAATCAATTTTAAGATCTGCCTGCTGACATTCAAGGCTCTACACCACATGGGACCCAAATACATAGCGGATCTATTGAAACTTTATGCCCCTCCCGCACCCTCCGCTCTGCCAACAAGATGAAGCTGGTTATTCCCAGGATACACTTAACATTTGGTGCTCAGGCCTTTTCCTATGCAGCCCCTACTCTACGGAACTCACTTCCACAATCCGTACGAGAGGCTCCTTCTCTGGACAGCTTTAAAAAAAGGCTAAAAACTCACCTCTTTTCCTGAGCCTTTGAGACTGCATAATGCAGGGTCACAGCGCTTTGAGTCCCTATGGAGAAAAGCGCTATAAAAATATTATTGTTATTGTTATTGTCCTAGACCTTTTCCTGTTCTAGACCTTTTGCTGCCTGAGGCAGACTTGTGAGAATGGTCCCCCCCTCCCCATTTTGAAATGTTCTCACATGACATGCGGCAGCTCAATATAATAACACACCGGCTGGCTGTGAGTCTGTGACAAAGAAACTGCTCACCCTCAACCACTCCATTTCTCCTCAGTCTGGACAGCAGTGTCACCTCCTCCTTTCTGCTGTGCAAGTCAAATGACACACTGCTGCTCTCCTGCCTCCCCTCCCCCTCTTCACTCGCTGTCAGAATCCTCACACAGCACAACAAGCTGCTGTTCCCCAATGATGACCTTTCACCTCGCTCGCTCTCCTCTCGCTTCCTCTCCTACAGCATGCTGTTAGTGTAAACACAGTACAAAAATGCTGCCCTTGTTATCTCTGCACCTGATGCAAATGTTTCACCTTGCTTCAGGAGAGAACCGGCCCTGCAGATGTTGAGCAACTCTTGGAAGCGGGAAACTGCCACGTGAGGGAAGTGGACTTTAGAAAGGGGCATTGATGTTACACATGGAAGACGGGCTGCACACAGAAATGGCAGGGGCTACAAGGTGTGGTTTGATAGCTACTGATTGGGATTAAGTTCAATCATTAGTTACAGTTCCTCTTTACATTGAAAACCAGTTACCAAAATCACTTGCTTCGAGGTTGTGTGTAGTTTTATGATGTTTTGCCTGTCATCCTGAGGTTTGTAAAATGGGCGGATGGAATGAATGATTCAGTCTTCCATAGGCATTATATAACCTCCTATCAGCACTGTACGAGTCAAGCCGCTGTTGTCCTTCTTTTGTATCCGCTGATTGTTCGGAGTGTGCGGCTCCCGCTCAGGACTCCGGTGTGCTGTGCGTTCTGCTCCCTTGTGTGTCTGAGTTAAGTGGCAGGGCTGTTTGATGCTGTGCTATTCTCAGGCAGCTACCTCTGGCTCAGACCTCACCGCCGACACCCTTTGATATCACACAGGTCTAGCAGCGAGTTACAAAGACGCCATGCGGCGCACATTCAGTGTAACATCCTAGCATTTTAAGATATGGATAGTTATGCGGAACCGTTTTTTATGTCAGATGTGCAAAACATGCCGCCGACCATGTGAGGCTGGGAGAGGAAAGGCAGTGAAGGGTGACCATACAGGATAACCAGGGGTGAAGTATAACCAGGGCTGTGGAGTCAGTACAAAAATAATCCTGCTCCAACTCCAGGTACCCAAAACTCCTCGACTCCAACTCCACAGCCCTTGCAGAACTATGGTGTAGGTACAAAAATCATCCAACTCTTAACTCCTCAGTTTATAAAACCACCGATCATGACTCCAGGTACCTAAAAATTGCTCCGACTCCTTGACTCGGATTCCATAACTACATTGTAAAGACATGTGGTCAATGAATGGAAATTGGCATGCATGAAATAGAGGCGCAAGGAAACATGGGCGTGGGGTGAAGCTGATAGAAGTCTAAACGAAAATACCGCTGTGAATTGGGCTCCGAGTGAAAACGAAAACATATTTACAATGGTAATGATGATAATAAAACGCTGGTAAATGTTATCAATATTTTACTGCAGCTAAACCTAACCCCACTCTCACACAGAACCCTGACGCCTAATGCAAATAATAGAAATAGGATACATTTCAAGACTGATAAATTTAAAAATTTTAAAAGAATACATTTAAGCAAGACTATTCAAAAATAAAAAATTCTGGTTGGAGAGGCCTGATTTATCGGGTGCCCAAATTTCTGCTTTTGGCGCCCAATAGCCAATATCTGCATTAGCGCCCATGGCGGCGGCTAAATTGCGCATTAGCCGCACGCACCCACATTTCCTACTTCTGGGAAATTGTACTACCCTTCTTCTCTCCAATAAAATCAGGACTTTTGTAGGTAGCTGAGACACTACCTTCACAGGTGATTATAAAGTTGTTTATGCAGGTTGTGGACCCTCCTCCCTCTTTTGGAGGTAGGGCAAGGGGTTTTGAAGTTTGATTTTTAATAAATACAGTAGCTTTTTTTTTGTTTTGTTTTGTTTTTGTTTTTTTATAATAGATCACTTTATTTAAAGAGGATCTCCAGGGAAAAAAAATGTAATAAAAAAAGTGCTTCATTTTTACAATAATTATGTATAAATTATTTAGTCAGTGTTTGCCCACTGTAAAATCTTTCCTCTCCCTGATTTACATTCTGACATTTATCACATGGTGACAGTTTTACTACTGGCAGGTGATGTCTTTGGAAGGAGATGCTGCTTGCTTTTTTTGGCAGTTGGAAACAGCTGTAAACAGCTATTTCCCACAATGCAACGAGGTTCACAGACAGGAAACTGCCAGGACCATGGTCCTCACAGTTTCC
This sequence comes from Hyperolius riggenbachi, assembly GCF_040937935.1. NCBI lineage: Eukaryota > Metazoa > Chordata > Amphibia > Anura > Hyperoliidae > Hyperolius > Hyperolius riggenbachi. Next base: position 470,111,303 of record NC_090649.1, on the reverse strand, counting down.
TGTGGGAGGGGTTTCACCACAATATCATCCATACAGCGCCCCCTGATGATCCGTTTGTGAAAATAAATAGATTTCTCTTGTAAAGGGGGGAATCGGCTACTGATTGGGATGAAGATCAATTCTTGGTCATGGTTTCTCTTTAAAGTTGAACTGAACTCTTGCACAGGACAGAAGGAAAGCATAGAGTTTAGCATCTCTAATTCCCCATTCATCTGTGACTAATCACACGTTGCAATCTGACCTCTCCGCTGTGTCAGCTAGCTGTCTCGGCAGAGCAGCTAATTTGTAAACACAAGATGTTAATCCTATGTCTACTTCCATGAAAGCAGGAAGTAGACACACTGCAGATTTATTTCAGGTTTTTTTATCAGCTGTAACAAGGATTTTTTTTTCTTTAAGGTAATCATGCTGGTACTTATCTTTTAGAGCAGAGAGTAAGTTCTGAGTACAGGTCCACTTTAACAAGCGGACTCCGGTTTCTATAGCAAACCGATCCCTCACACATACAGCCGCCACACTTAAATAGCGGCCAGGACCTTGCTGCAGTAACAGTATATTTTTCCCAGATATTCAGCTCACCTGATGTTTTATCACACTTGCACACCAGATTGGTGTCACACACAAAATTGGTGTCACCTAATGCACGTCCGAGGGAGATTTTCCTCTCCCGCCGAGTGCGTCTTTTTTGATCTGTAAGCTGCAATTAGTCTGACTTTTACGCAGTTTTTTTTCTTCTTCTTTTTCCGAGGCGCGACATGAGTGGCACAGCAGTCCGCTCTCAGATCCTTCCCTGCATTGAAGTCAGGCGGGATACTTGGAATACGCGCCGCGGGTCCCTGGCGTTCCATGAAGGACTCGGAATGCGCGGACATGAATACGCTGAAACCGTACACAGTAACCCTAACCTGACAATGCATTAACATTTCTCGGGTTAAAAATATGTCTCCTAGATTGTGACAACTGTGTGCATAGCTGTGGTTCACCACTAATTCCCTGCAGCGAGTCGCTTTATTCTGCTACACTAATGTACTAAATCCTTCTTTATGGGACAAAATACTGGCCTGTCTTCGGTATCGTTTAGTATCAGTTATAGTAAACTCAGTTTAAGGAAACCGCAGACGGGCTGCAGAGGAGAGGAGGGACAGGAAAATATCATTTCAGCTTCTACATCATCTTCTCGGGGATATGTGGCCATTCAGTGGTGCGGTATGTGTAGGCACATGTGCAGGAAATAGGGGTCCATTTTTGTAAAAAAAAATAAAATAAAAAAAAAATATATATATATATATATATATATATATATATATATTGTTAATAACTATATATATAAAATAAAGTATAAATAGTGCAAATTATTATGAAATATTGGTGTATATATTAACAATATTTTGCTACAACCTAACCCTACTATCCCCCCTTCCTGATGCCTAGCCCTAAAAACCACCTTCCTGACGCCTAACCCTAAAACCCCTCTTCTTCACGCCTAACCTTAAAGAGAATCTGTATTGTTAAAATCGCACAAAAGTAAACATACCAGTGCGTTAGGGGACATCTCCTATTACCCTCTGACACAATTTCGCCGCTCCTCGCCGCATTAAAAGTGGTTAAAAACAGTTTTAAAAAGTTTGTTTATAAACAAACAAAATGGCCACCAAAACAGGAAGTAGGTTGATGTACAGTATGTCCACATATAGAAAATACATCCATACACAAGCAGGCTGTATACACCCTTCCTTTTGAATCTCAAGAGATCATTTGTGTGTTTCTTTCCCCCTGCATCTCTCATGCACTGAAGTTTCAGGCTGCTCTTTTCTTCCTGCAAGCAGCTTTGCCCTTGTCTGAATTTCCTCAGTATATGTGAAAGCCCAGCCAGCTCAGAGGACGATTTATCCAGCTTGTAAAAGATAAGAGAGAAGAGAGAAGCTGCCCTAATCTAAATAGTACACAGGCAGTGTGCACAGAGGGGCCAGGAGGGGGAGTTCATAGCAGAACCACAACCCTGAAGAACTTGGCAGCCTTCCAGACACAGGCCGACAAGTCTGACAGGGGAAAGATACATTGATTTATTACAGAGACTGTGATAGCAGAAAGTGCTGCAGTAAGCCAGAACACAGAATAGGTTTTGGAACTTGTAGGATGATAAAAAACAGGATGCAATTTTTGTTACGGAGTCTCTTTAAAGAAAATCTGTAATGAAAAAAACTCCCCTGGGGGGTACTCACCTCTGGTGAGGGAAGCCTCCGGATCCTATAGAGGCTTCCCCCGTCCTCCTCAGTCCCACGACGGCAGAGAAAATCCTCCCGGAGCGACGGCGATGTAAATATTTACCTTTTGTCTCCAGCGCAGGCGCAGTATCCGCTCCTTCCCACGGAGATAGGCAAAAATAGCGGATCTCCGTCAGGCCCCTCTACTACGCAGGCGCAAGTTTTCTGCGCCTGCGCAGTAGAGCCCCACCTAGTGTTTCCACCCCACCCTTTAGATTGTTAGCCTCTGGCAGGGTCCTCCACTCCCTAGTGTAATCTACAGGATTGTGTGCTCCTTTCGTATGACAGCCTGTACTTGTATTACTGGGCCTACCTAACCAGCCCATATTGCATGATCATGTATTTTGAACAATTTGCATGTTTAACTTTGTTCTATGTTGTATAACCCTATGTATGTCATCCTTGTATCATTGTATATATTTATTGTCCAGCGCTGCGTAATATGTTGGCGCTTTATAAATTCAATAAATAATAATAATAATAATAATATTTCCGCCTATCTCCGTCAGAAGAGCCGCAACAGCGCCCCCGCTGGAGCCAGAAAAGATAAATATTGCACAGCCTGACAAATTGTGGGCTTTGCATTCCGGGGGCTGCAGCGAGACCGCCGTGGGACACAGGAGGACGGGGAAGCCTCGATAGGGTCCAGTGCCCCAAGTGTTAACCATTTCTGTCGTCTAACCCTACTGAAAGCGGACCTTAACTTAGAACTTCTCTCTTCTCTAAAAGATACACATCAGCATAATAACCTTTTGTTACATTTTGTTACAGCTGATACAAATCCTGCAATAAATCTGCACTGTTTCTACTTCCTGGTTCATGGAAGCAGACATAGGGCCTGATTTATCAAAGCCTTACGGACAGTGTTTTCTTCTTAAATAGAACCAAAACTGAGAAGGATATGGATTTTTCCTTTTAATCTAATACCAGCTGCCTGAGTCTCCTGCTGATCATGTGTCTCTACTGCTTTCAGCCACAGCCACTGAACAAGCATACAGATCAGGTGCTCTGACGTCAGACTGGATTAGCTGCCTACTTGTTTCAGGTGTGTGATTCAGCCACTACTGCAGTCAAAGAGATCAGCAGGACTGCCAGGCAACTGGTATTGTTTTAAAGGAAACATCCATATCCCTCTCAGTTTAGGTTCCCTTTAAACTGTTCTTACCAGCAGGGAGAACAGTTCTGCATGATGATAAGAACTTTCTTAAGTCCTAGGTAATAGTGGCAGTTTAGCATGAATTTCTAGAGCTGCACTACAGTAAAGTTAAGAAAAGTGCAAATCCATCCCTAAACTGCTGCAGAATAAGAAGTACTTGATAGCAGTTCTACAGATGATGCCGAGTGCAGGCTAGACATGATTTGTGAAGAGCTCCTCCCCCCTGCTTAATTCCTCCTCAGAGCCTGCTGCTATCAATACAGCAGATGTATTGGTTACCTCAGCAACAGCAATTCACCTCACACACTGCACTGTCTGAGAGACCTTTCTAACCCCTCCTATTTTACAACCATTTTAGAAGGAATCTGCACTATCTAGTGATTCTAGATACCTGAGACAGTTCTGCATGGATTTCTAAAAACCCACCAATATTTTGACTCAGACACTCTTGATAAATGTTCCCCATAGTGTTTACAGCCTGTGTGTCAGGATATCTCCTGTAGAATGTTCTGTTGGTTGCAGTTCTGAACTTATCTGCTTGCATTCGGTTGTGCATTCACAATAAGTCTCATTGTCATTTGCAATCACTCTGCAGGTCAGAGCAGCTCAGGATGCTGTCATGATTCCTCCTATTGCTTGCTGCAGTTGAACTGCTGCCAGATAGCCCTGGATTTCCTACATGCATATTGTTGCATGATATTGCATGTATTTGTTATCCTTTTAGTACTTTTTCACAGTCAGCAAGGGGCTTGTAATCAAGCTAGCTCAGGATTGAGTAATTACCATTCAGCTGTGTGGGAATTTGCATGCCTGCATCCACTGGCTGATGTCCACATAAAAGTCTGCCTCCCATTTCAGACTCCGCCCGACATAGCGTACAGATACTATAGTTGTCGTTGGGTCCATGCTGTGAAAGTTGTTATTGTAAAATTGTATAATGCCTTGCTCTGTATTTTCATGCCTGCTGTACGTTTGCTGCATTCGCGGAGGTCAGTAGAGTCCACTATCCTGATAGCTTGGATTTTGCCATCACCACGTTGGTGACTGGTAGTATTCCTGCTAGTCTTGTTTCTGGGGAAGTAACTATAGGCTGTGGTTGCTATTAGTTACGCTCCTTCCTGTTTGTCTTGTTCGTGCCAGATGCTTGCGGGGGCAGCGATTAGTCTTGCAAGCATTCTGTCTGTCTTTCTGTTGTCTGTCTTGTTGCTTAGACAGAGGTTCAGGCGGCAGCCGTCCTGGGCAACAGTTAGTCAGTCTGTCTGTCTGTCCATTGTTTGTCTTGTTACTCAGATCATAGGCAGTGCGGCATCGCACTACGCAACTATTGTGTTATCTGTGGCGGTATCGGAAGCCCAGAGCTGCAGTTGCTCTGTGCAATCTTGCTCTCATTACTCCTGTGACAACCTGTGTAGCCTCTTTCATCATCCAGCTACATAGTCTTGTTGCTCTTAGTGATAGAGAGAAGTGTTATATCCTGCGCTAGCTTCAGCTGAGTATGGCCCTTTAGGTGTAGGTTATGCCCACGGTGCTGCTCCCTCCACTGGGTGGTGCCAGAAATCTAGCGTATGGGAAACAAGAGAACAAGGGTGCGCTCCTATGGTGCATTAACTTTTTTATTTCAAACTTCCACGCTAAAAACAATTGCACTTACAGTCTATGTGCAAGTTCTGCACATGTAGGGGGCCGCCAGCGAGTATCACCCACGTCTTGAGCCTGGCCAGGGCTTCAAGGATCCGTCTGCGATGAAGAGGCAGGGAGACTGGGGAAAACCGCCGGCTCCTACACTATTCGGCAAGCCGTCTGATCGTCACAACGCGTTTCAGCGCTTAGCCACGCCTTCTTCCGGTGACGCGACGGCTGCCTGTTATAGGGATGCGGATGGAGCTGGTTTCCGCCTATAGGCGGAGTTGTAACAGGCAGCCGTCCAGCCGTCGCGTCACCGGAAGAAGGCGTGGCTAAGCGCCGAAATAAAATAGTTAATAAAAAAGTTAATGCACCATAGGAGCGCACCCTTGTTCTCTTGTTTCCCATATGCTCTTAGTGATAGGTCTGCTTTCTGCATCAGCTTGTATGCTTGCTCGGCTAAGTCCTATTAGGGCCAGCTAGTGGTGTGCCAGGCAGGGACAGGTTGAGGGTCAGCTAGTGGCGTGCCAGGCAGGGTCAGCAGGTGAAGAGCGAGCCCTCCAGTCTCGAGCATACACGCTGACTCAGAAAGTGTACCCCAAGCATTACACTGTGCTTTCAAATGTGCTTATCTGCCATCTCTGCTATAGGCAGCCATGTGACACAGGGGAGGGGAATTACACAGGCTTAACTCTTTACATACATACAGGGTACATTTCTGTTACAGTATGTTTTCCTTCTGTCCTGTGCAAAAGTTCAGGTTCACTTTAAGGATAGCACAAAGGTATGTTCATGCAGGTTCCACATACCTCTGTGCGTTGTCCGTTTTGCTCTGCATTGCCATCGGCCCCTGTAATCACTCCTTGAAACAAAAGACTTTTGTATAGAAAGAGGCAGGCTTGCCACAATGTTCCCTTCTATCACTCTCTCGTTCTAATTCTAATCCCCAGCTAATTCAGCCCCCTTAAAAAAAAACAAAAGAAACAAAAACAAAACGGAATGAAACTCAAAATTACATTTTTGCTCTAAGACATTAAACACATTAAAACCATATATAAAAAAGTAGAACACTTACATTTAAGAAGTATATTTACACTTCACTCAAGGTAATTTATAACATTGCTGGTTTCAGGACAAATTATCTTGATTATCCAGATTGACTTGAAACAGAGTATTTACTGAACAAATAAAGGAGAGAAAGTTCTCTTCACTTCCCTCTGAATACAGCAGAAACTTTTCTGCATTCTTTTTACAGATTACTACAGCTCAAAGCATGCGTGAAAAAAGGGCGCCAGGAAAAATGGACCTGACTAGATAACAAAATGGCACTGGTGGATAACGAAATCTCAATAACTATAAACATTGTTGATGGAATTGGTTAACGATAAATACGGTTTTAAAACAGGTAGGAGTTGATAACGAAAATATATTAACATTGACTACTTGCCGACCGGCTAACGCCAATGGGCGTCAAGTCCTGGGGCTCTAATTTGCACGTGATCGTGCGCACGGAGAAGCCTATGACAGCCGACCACGTGATTGACTGGGTGCAGAGAGGGATGGAGGGCATAACAGAAAAAAAAAAAAGCACATTTTGTTTAAAAAACGAACATAAATATTTATTAAAAAAACAAAAACAAACAGCTTGGGGGCGATCAGACCCCACCAACAGAGAGCTCTGTTGGTGGGGGGAAAAGGGGGGGGGGATCACTCGTGTGCTGTGTTGTGCGGTCCTGCAGCTTGACCTTAAAGTGGCTGGATAGTGTAATGGTTAAGGGCTCTGCCTCTGACACAGGAGACCTGAGTTTGAATCTTGGCTCTGCCTGTTCAGTAAGCCAGCACCTATTCAGTAGGAGACCTTAGGCAAGTCTCCCTAACACTGCTACTGCCTATAGAGCGCGTCCTAGTGGCTGCAGCTCTGGCGCTTTGAGTCCGCCAGGAGAAAAGCGCAATATAAGTGTTTGTCTTTTTAAAGCTGCAGTGGCCATTTTAGTTAAAATGTGCATGGTCTTTAGGTGGGTTCACCACTGTGGTCCTTAAGTGGTTAAAAATCGTAACGTATTTCAAAAATACAGCTTAACCCAACCCTACTCTCACACAGAACCCTCCCCTGGTGGTGCTTAAAGCTAGCCACTCTCCTGGTGGTGCCCAACCCTAACCCCCCCCCCCCCCCCCAGTGTTGCCTGACCCTAACCGCTCCCCCCCCAGTGTTGCCTAACCCTACCACCCCCCCGGTGCCTTAAGGTGGCCACTAATGGTCCAATTTCTAGGGAAAAATCGTTAGAGTGATCAGAAATTCTGATCGGTTGAAAAATCGTTCACTACACCATCAACTACCCAATCATTGCTTCCTATCTATCACAACCAACAAGAAAATCCAAATTTTGGTTTGACAAAAATTAAATCGGACGATTGTTTTTATAATCGTTCATTATCGATTGTGGCCATCAACTGAGATTATTTACAACCAATCCGATCAGAATTTCTGATCGCTCGAACGATTTTGCGCTAGACATTGGACTGTTAGTGGCCAGCTTAATCCTAACCACTCCCCCTACAAAAATACCCTTTTACACATAGAAACAATAATATCTTTGAAAACGTAAAATATGTGCATACAAGCAAAATAACATGATACAAAATATAATGTTGCAAGCTTTTAACACGATAACATACTTCAAAAACTTTAATGTTCTAATGTTGTTAACGATATTTATCAGGCGCCCTTTTTTCGGCATATTAACGATTATTCCATTAAAGTCTAAAGCGGCACCCTTTTCGTCCACTAGCGCCCTTTTTCCTGCTTCCAGCTCAAGTCAATCTGATAATTCTGGTAGGGCAAGGGCAATCATACATTATCAATTAGCTTCTAATTGAAGTGAAAAGTTTACGGATTAACCTTTCCAGTAACTTGGGAACCAATAAGATGTTTTTGGCTTTTAGTTTCCTGCTGCCACTGCTGTGTCTATTGCTATAGGTGAAATGTGAGTGTCATCCCACTGTAAGAGGAGGGACTTGTTCTTGCCCAGTGGGAACGAGCCTTTAGCTCTACAGATACTACAGTTGATCTCATCAATTTATTTTTACTACAGGTTCACTTTAAGCTATTTAACGCAATGTATTTTGTATTTTAATAAACAAAATTGATAATAGTAAATATAAATGGTTTTAATGAGGAACCGTAACAACATATAGTAGCATGTAGCAAATTATTCAGGATAAAGATAGGGGCACCAAGAGACAAATACAGTGTAGTATGTACTGGTAATATGGGATGAAGTTGGTGGAGTAAATACAAATATACTCACAAAGCCGGGTTACCTCAAAAGCAACCACTGTAATAGCAGGTGGGGAGATTAAACCTGACCCCACTCAGGATTAAGGCCCGGTTCACATTAGCGGTTGTTTGCCAAACGGACCGGATGACCTGACCGGATCCGGACCGGATCCGGATCGGAACCGTACGGTTCTGATCCGGATCCGATCCGGATCCGGTCAGGTTGCATCAGGTGGTAATCAGGATGCGATCCGGATCCGTTTGGCAAAATATACGTAAAAAAAAAAAAAAAATGTTGGGGTCTGGGAGGTCAGCAGAAGGGGGACCTGTGGAATCAGGCCCTCTGCTGTTTAGCACTCACCTCCACCTCCGACATGCTGCCAACATCCTGCCAACACCTCCAGCTCGTGCTGCTCCACTCCAAAATGCTTGCCCATGTGTCCCCAGCCAGTATCGCCGCAAAAATCCGCATAGGAAGTGGGGTAGAAGATCCGGATTTCTCAGCCAGTGTGTTGTGCGGCCTCCGGTTCCCATTTGTTTGTATTGGCCGGATGGTGCAGTCCGGCTCCGCCCCGGATACGGCTGCCGGAGGGGCCGGATGAAAAAATAGCGCATGTTGGAACGGAGGCCGGAGTCCGGATCCGGCCCGGATCCGGTCCGGCTCCGGTTCTGCAGAACGGACCCATGTGAACGGACGCATAGGCTTTAATTGCTATGCCGTGCGTCCGTTCCGTCCGTTCTGCAGGCGGTGCGGCTCCGGCACGGCGATTCCGGAGGGCCACCGCAAGTGTGAACCGGGCCTTAGACATTGCTTTCCGTAGATCAGGACAAAAGGGGATGACACCCCTACACCAAGGGTGGACTTAGAACAGTGTAACAGGGATAGAGAGGCGCCAGAATAAAATGGGGAAAATGCAATGCGTTTCGCAGGTATGACCCCGCTTCATCGGGCAATAGGTAGGAGTAGGTAGAGTGCAGGTCTGTAGCTGGGCCAAGAGCCTCTGTGAGAGGCAGAGAGGCGCTTAAAATGGGCCCGGGGTTTCGTTAACAAAAATATTGGTCATATCTACAGATATTCTTAATTTTAAAAGTGTAGATGTACATTATCGTAATAATATTGCCGAATGAAAGCTGTTAATAACGATAATAAAATAGTAGAAAATCTTATATTTTACTACAGCTAAACTAACCCTACTCTCACACAGAATCCTCCACTACCGATGCCTAACCCTAAAACCCCCCTGGTGGAGGGGACCTGAAGTGAGTACAATTATTTAAAATAAACACATGACGTGGTTGCAAATGGATATTACATGCTTACCTCACCGTCAGTTACTCTGAGAAGCTCACCATTACCTTCTTACAGAGATCCCTTCCAGTTCTGACAATATTTTGTCTATACTGAAATATACTTTTTGCTGTCAGTTATATATCAGCTGCTGTCAGTTACAACAGAAATGTCCAAGTTTCCCTATGGCTCAAGTGGGCAATATTACAGTTAAACAGTGTGCTGACCAGGAAGCTGTTATGAGGTAATGGCCATTTTCAAAATGGAGGACAGAGAATTCCATCGATCACAGTGGTCAAACAGGACACAGGGGAAGAGAGAGAGATTGAGTAGACTACACGGGAGGTAAGTATGACGTGTGTATGTTTATTATGACTTTTAATTTTCAGTTCAGGTTCTCTTTAATCCCAAGACCCCTCCCCCCCCAGTGGTGCCTGAAACAAAGACCTCCCCTAGTGGTGCCTAACCCTAAAATCCCCCTGATGGGACCTAACCCTAAGACCCCTTAGGTGGTGCCTAATCCTAAAACAACCACCACCGGTGGTGCCTGACCCTAAGACCTCCCCTAATAGTGCATAATCCTCTGAACCCCCCTAGTGATTCCTAACCCTAAGGCCCCGTTTACACTTAATCAGTTGGTGCACGTTTTTTCTTCTTCTACATAGCAGTGCATTGTGAAAAATATTTCAGTTAAAACGCGTTAAGTGTGAAAGGTGCCATAGGAAATCATTGGACTTACTTTGAAAATCAGTTGACATTTCAGTTATAACTGAGAGCAACTGATTAAGTGTAAATGGGGCCTTAGGGTCCTTTTACACTTAATCAGTTGCTTTCAGTTAAAACGGAAAGAAAACTGATTTTCAAAGTAAGTCCCATGTTTTCCTATGGCACCTTTCACACTTAACGCGTTTTAACTGAAATCTTCTTCCCAATGCACTGCTATGGAAAAAACACGTACCAACGCGCACAAACGCGTACTAACGCACACTAACGCATACCAACTGATTAAGTGTAAGAGGGGCCTAACCATAACCCCACCCCCCCCCACTGTGGTGCTAATGCTAAAACCACCTCCTGGTGGTTCCTGACCCTAAGATCTCCCCTAGAGGGGCCTAAACCTAAAATCCCCCTGATGGTGCCTAACCTGTAGACACTCCCATCCCCCACCCCCGGTTTAGCCTTACCCTAAGACCCCCCTACCTTGGTGGTGTAAAACAACCCCAAACCCCCCCCCCCCACCACCCCCACCACCACCACCACCACCACCACACACACCCTTCCTGATACCCAACTCTAACCACCCCCCTTCCCCCGCAAAAACACTGTTACAAACGTAAAATTTGTACATACAAACGATAAAATATTTGATAGCTTAAAATGTGTACATACAAACTAAATAATATTACAAAAACTGTAATGTTGAAAGTTTCAAAATGATAACATATTTAAAAAAACTTGAATGTTCGAATGTTGAAAACGATATTTATCGGGTGCCCAAATCATCCATTAGCCGCGTGCGCCTAAATTTCCTGCTACTCAGAAAATTACTCTTATATTGCACAAAGGAGTTTTCTCGTTGCAGCCAATTTTGGGAGAGATTTGTAAAAATCCCGGCAAACAAAACACAAGCATAAAAAACGCAGCTCAGATTTCCTTTCATTTTAGGATTTTTTTTTTCCCTTTCCTAATTTGAACTTGGAGCCTGAATGGACGCGAGGAAGGAAAAACTCAATCAGCGTATTTGAATCATTAATTTGAAATAAGGTAGTTTTCAAATAGGGGTCAGGAAAAGTTAATGGGTCAGAGAGAGGCCTGCCAAAATCATCCATCATACCAGATGAGGCTGGCACGGCAATGATGAAATATAAAAAAAAGTTATAATGTCTCCAATACATTCATGCATGCGCTGGGGAACTTTTCCAATAAATCACCAAGCCAGTTACATGGCCTGATACTTTCACTGCTGAGCCACTCCTCCGAGACCGCCGGCAACTGCAGATGCCTCTTCCTACAGAGCATAACACCGGGGAATAGATCAGCTACGGGTTAAAGCGGAATATACAGGATCTTCTCAAAAAATTAGCATATTGTGATAAAGTTCATTATTTTCTGTAATGTACTGATAAACATTAGACTTTCATATATTTTAGATTCATTACACACAACTGAAGTAGTTCAAGCCTTTTTATTGTTTTAATATTGATGATTTTGGCATACAGCTCATGGAAACCCAAAATTCCTATCTCAAAAAATTAGCATATTTCATCCGACCAATAAAAGAAAAGTGTTTTTAAAACAAAAAAAGTCAACCTTCAAATAATTATGTTCAGTTATGCACTCAATACTTGGTCGGGAATCCTTTTGCAGAAATGACTGCTTCAATGCGGCGTGGTATGGAGGCAATCAGCCTGTGGCACTGCTAAGGTGTTATGGATGCTTCGATAGCGGCCTTAAGCTCATCTAGAGTGTTGGGTCTTGCGTCTCTCAACTTTCTCTTCACAATATCCCACAGATTCTGTATGGGGTTCAGGTCAGGAGAGTTGGCAGGCCAATTGAGGACAGTAATACCATGTTCAGTAAACCATTTACCAGTGGTTTTGGCACTGTGAGCAGGTGCCAGGTCGTGCTGAAAAATGAAATCTTCATCTCCATAAAGCTTTTCAGCAGACTAATCATAGTCTAATGTCCTACTATATTATTAATATTATTATGTTTTTATACAGTATAGCACTGTCATCTTCTGCAGCACTTTACAGAGTACATAGTCATGTCACTGACTGTCCTCGGAGGAGCTTACATTATAATCCCTACCATAGTCATAGTCTAATGTTTTACTATATTATTATTAGTATTATTATTAATATTATTATTATTATGTATTTATACAGTATAGCACTGACATCTTCTGCAGCACTTTACATAGTATAAAGTCTTCTCACTGACTGTCCTCAGAGGAGCTCACAATCTAATTTCTACCATAGGCTCAGTTTAATATTCTACCATATTATTATTATGTATTTATATAGCCCTGACATCTTCTGCAGCACATAGTCATGTCTCTGATTGTCCTTGGATGAGCTCACAATCTTATACCTACAGTGGGATTTGGACGTTTGGACAACTTAATTGTCATGATTTTCCTGTATAAATCGTTGGCTGTTACGATAAAAAATGTCAGTTAAATATATCATATAGGAGACACCAACAGTGATATTAGAGAAGTGAATTGAAGTTTATTGGATTTACAGAAAGTGGGCAATAATTGTTTAAACAAAATCAGGCCGGTGCATAAATTTGGGCACCACAAAAAAATAAATGAAATCAATATTTAGTAGATCCTCCTTGTGCAGAAATTACAGCCTCTAAACGCTTCCTGTAGGTTCCAATGAGAGTCTGGATTCTGGTTGAAGGTGTTTTAGACCATTCCTCTTTGCAAAACATCTCTAGTTCATTCAGATTTGATGGCTGCCGAGCATGGACAGCTCCCTTTAACTCACACCACAGATTTTCAATTATATTCAGGTCTGGGGACTGAGATGGCCATTCCAGAACATTGTAATTGCTTCTCTGCATGAATGCATTAGTGGATTTTGAGCAGTGTTTAGGGTCATTGTCTTGTTGAAAGATCCAGCCCCGGCGCAGCTTCAGCTTTGTCACTGATTCCTGGACATTGGTCTCCAGAATCTGCTGATACTGAGTGGTATCCATGCGTCCCTCAACTTTGACAACATTCCCAGCCCCTGCACTAGCCACACAGCCCCACAGCATGATGGAACCACCACCATATTTTACTGTAGGTAGCAGGTGTTTTTCTTGGAATGCTGTGTTGTTTTTCCTCCATGCATAACGCCCCTTGTTATGCCCAAATAACTCAATTTTAGTTTCATCAGTACACAGTACCTTATTTCAAAATGAAGCTGGCTTGTCCAAATGTGCTTTAGCATACCTGTTTGTGCTGTGGACGGAGAAAAGGCTTTCTCTGCATCACTCTCGCATACAGCATCTCCTTGTGTAAAGTGCGCCGAATGGTTGAACGATGCACAGTGACTATCTGCAGCAAGATGATGATGTAGGTCTTTGGTGCTGGTCTGGGGTTGACTCTGACTGTTCTCAGCATTAACCGCTTCTGTTTATCTGCGATTTTTCTTGGTCTGCCACTTCAAAACTTAACTTGAACTGAGCCTGTGATCTTCAATTTCCTCAATATGTTCCTAACGCGGTTCCAACGTTTCGCACGCGGTGCGTGCAAAACGTTGTACCGGGTGCAATAAAACCGTTGCACCGGGTGCGCCTAAAACGTTGCACTTTGCACGCGATCTATACAAGCTTTGGGCGTGATAACTGAGTTAGCACCCATTTTGTGAATCGAGCCTAGTGTGTGTCTCCTATATGATATGTTTAACTGACATTTTTTATCGTAACAACCAACGATTTATACAGGAAAATCATGACGATTAACAAGGTTGCCCAAACTTTCGCATCCCACTGTACATGAGTCATAATCTTATGTCTTACCATATTATTGTTATGTATTTATATAGCACTGACACAGAGGGAAGGCAGTGCTAAATAAACACATATATGGCACAGATGGGCATGCACATAGAGGGAAGGCAGTGGGGGTTGGCTGGCTTGTAAGACAAGTAGAGGCAATTGAGAGCCCCTGATGGTGCAGTAAGTCGGGTTAGGCAATTTTGAATAATTAGGTGGTATAGTGAAGTGATGCTCACAAGAATGGGTTACCATCAAGGTAACCGCTGTATAGACAGGTGGGGAGATTATACCCGACCCCATTCGGGTTAAGTTGTCACTCTGCAGATGTTGAAAACAACAAGATAAAGGGGTTAACACCCCTCCACCAAGAGTGGACAACTGGTAATCAAAGGCTGCAACAGAGGCGCCAAAATAGGATAAAATATAACAGTTTAAAAAGAAAGGTATTGGTGGACTTCCCCAAAAGGACGGGTTGAGCTTCAGCATAAAATATAACACTTTATTTGTAAGCTCCAAAGAGGCAAAGCGTTTCGCAGGTATTCACCCGCTTCTTCGGGGCAATAAAAAGAGCAGCTTGTCTGAGCTCTCAGCCAAAAATAGCTCAACTTTGCTTTGTGCACAGAACTCTGGATCATGTGACCAACGTAGATCTGTAAGTCTTGTGACTGAGCGGAGTACTCCTTTAAGCTAAGACTTGGCAAGTCAATGACTCCGCGTTATGTCATGTCTGGTAGCGTAATATGTTCCTATCTTCTTAACGTAAGTGGAAATAAAAAGAAAGATGATAACAAGGAACAGAATTCTTTTCAAGTCTATCAGAGTTCAGGGATATCTCCTTTTTCCTCTCTCCGTTATGAACTTACTATCACTTAACAACTTAATATTTAACCGGACAGCAAACTTTAGTGTGAAAACAAGTGATCGGGGTGGCTGCTGTTGACCCAGCCATCGATGTAATCTTTTGTTTATAGAAAACTTTTTTTGACGACAGTTGTTACAGGACCGGGAGGCTTTTTTTTTATTCATGCAGTGCCGTAGTTTCTGATAGTGTTTGCTGATCAGTGCTTAATAAGCAAAATAAATGGTGACGCCAGGGACCGTGAGCAGAGAGCGTGGCTCAGCCAAGGTCACCAGAAGTTTATTCTAAGAAGAAGCATTGACGTTATTGCAGATAGCTAGTGGCCAATGGGTGCAATATGCATGCCTGGGGCCCTAGGCTCCATTGTTACCAAGGGGGCTCTGTATGTGGTTTCTGTGTGGTTTCTCAAAAAAGTCAATGGTTTACGGCTTCCAAGCTTCCCATCCATGCCGGACCTCCTGTGTGTTATTGTGGTAGCGGCGTTGGACAGTATGCGGCTTCAAGAAAAGTTGTAACTTTCACTCTTTGTTTTACCCATTTATCGAACAGGTAACAATGAACCATACCCATTAGTCCATTTGTTTGAGGGAGCTTCGCACCCAATGCATACCCAGGGCAGGATTTACCATAAGGCACTCTACAGGCGCCTGATGATGGAAAGGCAGCTCACTCCCCTTACCGAGTGCCTCCCTCCTTCCCTATGCAGAGTCCCAAGTGGAGTGTAAATGAGAGGTTACTCACCCAGTTCTCGGCATTCCACTGCTGAGATTTACCTTCAGTCAGGGGCTTCTCTAGCTATTTAATACTGGTTACATTATACTAAGGGGTACGTAGCTACCTACACCAGGCAGGGGAAGTCAGGGAGAAGTGACAGCAGGGCCAGCCAGTACACTTGTGGTGCGGTTTGGTGGGTGATGTTGGTTCATGGAGGGTGAAGTCTAGGGTGCCAGGACATCTGTGCCTATAGTACCCTGTGATGTAAATCTGGGCCTGCCTGTACCACCATCACACACATGAGGACAAGTCTGGGTAAAAGTCAACAAGCCCCTGAAGTGAGTGCAATTAGGAGACTGATATCTTCATTGCCATTACAAAAACAGTAAAAGCAGAGTGATGGCTGTCATTTGGATATTCTGGGTTCAAATCTCAGCTCTTCCCTAATTCAGTTAACCAGCACCTATTCAGTAAAGAGTTTTTGGGCAGTAAGCCTGCTGAATAGGTGCTGGCTTACTGAACAGGCAGAGCCAAGATTCGAACCTTGGTCTCCCATGTCAGAGGCAAAGCCCTTAACCAGTACACTATCCAGCCACTCCCACTTCTAGCTTGAGTGCCCAAAAGTGCCCTGGATCTCTCCTAGCAACGCCCCCTGGCTAGCAGTGCACTCCCAACCCGCCGCCGAATGAACAAAGTCTTCCATCTGATGCGATTGACTGAACTGATCAATGCGGCATAGGTTTCTAGCCGATTCCATCAAATGATCGAATCGGCTTTTTATCAATTAAAAAAGCTCCCAGAGTGTGGCTACCTTTATCCTTTATTTTGATATTTTTAGAGAAACTGTCAGTGGAAATAGACTTTGTTAAATAAACACAAACGGACTTAACTACAGCGGAGCAGCCCCTGTAACCACAGGGAGGCCCAAAGCTTTAGATAGGGCCCAACGGAATCGGGAAATTTGGGCCCCTGCGGCTAATGGGCTATTTTGGGCGCCCCATAGGCGCTAATACAAAATATCAGCTAATGGCTGCCAAAAGAAGAAATGTGGGTGTCCGATAAATAGTCGGGGCACCGGGCCCGTCCAAGCAAAATTTTTCGTTTTGAGAATTAGTGTTTTGAAAAATATCATTTTGAAATTTGTTTTGACAAGTATCAATGTGTAAATCATCATTTTACTTATTTTCAATCATTTTGAAATTTGTTTTTGAGAATTATCATTTCGCAAATTAGCATTTTGAAATGTATCGTCTTAGAAATGTATCGCTTTTTGCATTTATGTTATTTGCAGCTGAGAAGGGGGGTTTCAGGGTTAAGCACCAGTGGGGATGGGGGGGGGGGGATTTTGCTTCGGTAGAGGGATGGTCCTGTGTGACAGAAGGGTTATGTTTAGTTGTAGTAAAATATTGGTAATATCTACCAATGCTTTACGATGCTCACTACGACTGTAAATATATACAGTGGCTTGCAAAAGTATTTGGCCCCCTTGACGGTTTCCACATTCTGTCACATCACTGCCACAAACATTCATCAATTCTATTGGAATTCCACATGAAAGACCAATACAAAGTGGGGTACATGTGAGAAGTGGAACAAAAATCATACATGATTCCAAACATTGTTTACAAATCAATAACTGCAAAGTGGGGTGTGCGTAATTATTCGGCCCCCTGAGTCAATACTTTGTAGAACCACCTTTTGCTGCAATTACAGCTGCCAGGCTTTTAGGGTATGTCTCTAGCAGCTTTGCACATCTAGAGACTGAAATCCTTGCCCATTCTTCTTTGCAAAACAGCTCCAGCTCAGTCAGTTTAGATGGACAGCGTTTGTGAACAACAGTTTTCAGACATTGCCACAGATTCTCAATTGGATTTAGATCTGGGCTTTGACTGGGCCATTCTAACACATGGATATGTTTTGTTTTAAAACATTCCATTGTTGCCCTGGCTTTATGTTTAGGGTCATTGTCCTGCTGGAAGGTGGACCTCCGCCCCAGTCTCAAGTCTTTTGCAGTCTCCAAGAGGTTTTCTTCCAAGATTGCCCTGTATTTGGCTCCATCCATCTCCCCATCAACTCTGAGCAGCTTCCCTGTCCCTGCTGAAGAGATGCACCCCCGAGCACGATGCTGCCACCACCATATTTGACAGTGGGCATGGTGTGTTCTGAGTGATGTGCCGTGTTCGTTTTCTGCCACACATAGCGTTTTGCATTTTGGCCAAAAAGTTAAATTTTGGTCTCATCTGACCAGAGCACCTTCTTCCACATGTTTGCTTTGTCCCCACATGGCTTGTGGCAAACTGCAAACTGGACTTCTTATGCTTTCTGTTAACAATGCCTTTCTTCTTGCCACTCTTCCATAAAGGCCAACTTTGTGCAGTGCACGACTAACAGTTGTCCTATGGACAGAGTCTCCCACCTGAGCTGTAGATATCTGCAGCTCGTCCAAAGTCACCATGGGCCTCTTGACTGCATTTCTGATCAGCGCTCTCCTTGTTCGGCCTGTGAGTTTAGGTGGATGGCCTTGTCTTGGTAGGTTTACAGTTGTGCCATACTCCTTCCATTTCTGAATGATCGCTTGAACAGTGCTCCGTGGGATGTTCAAGGCTTTGGAAATCTTTTTGTAGCCTAAGCCTGCTTTAAATTTCTCGATAACTTGATCCCTGACCTGTCTGGTGTGTTCTTTGGACTTCACGGTGTTGTTGCTCCCAATATTCTCTTAGACACCCTCTGAGGCCCTCACAGAGCAGCTGTATTTGTACTGACATTAGATTACACACAGGTGCACTCTATTTAGTCATTAGCACTCAGCAGGCAATGTCTATAGGCAACTGACTGCACTCAGATCAAAGGGGGCCGAATAATTATGCACACACCACTTTGCAGTTATTTATTTGTAAAAAATGTTTGGAATCATGTATGATTTACGTTCCACTTCTCATGTGTACACCACTTTGTGTTGGTTTTTCATGTGGAACTCCAATAAAATTGATTCATGTTTGTGGCAGTAATGTGACAAAATGTGGAAACTTCAAGGGGGCCGAATACTTTTGCAGGCCACTGTATATATAGTTTTCATTGTCATAGATGATATTTTGGAATTTCGGCTTTACATTGCACCCTGATTAGTACCATTATTTTAACATTTTCCTTATTCTACCTCAGATAAAGCTGAAAACACAATAAAAAAATTGTTGTAGACAGTGGCCCATATGCAATTACTTTTTTTCTCCTGAGTTTTCTCCTAGGGAATAATTTTTCATCTTGCATTTAAAATAATTTTCCAGCACTTTACAATTGAAAAAGTGCCAAAAATAGGTGCAAAGGTGCTATTCAAATTATTTTTAGTATTTTCTTGCTTGCTGGTGGGTTTAACAACTTAAGGACCGCCCCCAGCCGATGGGTGGCGCAAAGACCAGGCCTAAACGACCGCAATACGCCCATCGGCGGGGGCGGCTGCGGGCGTGGTTATGCGGCGATCGCGTCATTTGTGACGCGATCAGCAGCCGGCGACTGGTTCCGCCCCCCTCGTGCTGTAACCCGCCGGCCGTTCGGAAGCGCCGACGGGTTACTAGCACCCGGATCGCCGCTCACAATGCGTATAATAGGCTTTGTAATGTATACAAAGCCTATTATACAGGCTGCCTCCTGCCCTGGTGGTCCCCAAGGTATTCTGTTAGGTGTATGACGAGTTCATAGAAGATTTTATTTTTTGTCAAAAGTTAGCGGAAATTGATTTTTATTGTTTTTTTCACAAAGTGTCATTTTTCACTAACTTGTGACAAAAAATGAAATCTTCTATGAACTCACCATACACCTAACGGAATACCTTGGGGTGTCTTCTTTCTAAAATGGGGTCACTTGTGGGGTTCCTATACTGCCCTGGCATTTTAGGGGCCCTAAACCGTGAGGAGTAGTCTAGAAAACAAATGCCTCAAAATGACCTGTGAATAGGACGTTGGGCCCCTTAGCGCACCTAGGCTGCAAAAAAGTGTCACACATGTGGTATCGCCGTACTCAGGAGAAGTAGTATAATGTGTTTTGTGGTGTATTTTTACACATACCCATGCTGGGTGGGAGAAATCTCTCTGTAAATGGACAATTGTGTGTAAAAAAAATCAAAAATGTGTCATTTATAGAGATATTTCTCCCACCCAGCATGGTTATATGTAAAAATACACCACAAAACACATTATACTATTTCTCCTGAGTACGGCGATACCAAATGTGTGACACTTTTTTGCAGCCTAACTGTGCTAAGGGGCCCAAAGTCCAATGAGTACCTTTAGGATTTCACAGGTCCTTTTGAGACATTTGGGTTCAAGACTACTCCTCACGGTTTAGGGCCCCTAAAATGCCAGGGCAGTATAGGAACCCCACAAATGACCCCATTTTAGAAAGAAGACACCCAACGGTATTATACCACGTCTCCTGAGTATGGCAATACCACGTGTGGCACTTTTTTGCAGCCTAACTGCGCTAAGGGGTCCAAAGTCCAATGAGCACCTTTAGGCTTTACAGGGGTGCTTACAATTAGGCACCCCCCAAAATGCCAGGACAGTGAACACACCCCACAAATGACCCCATTTTGGAAAGTAGACACTTCAAGGTATTCAGAGAGGAGCATAAAGTAAGTCCGTGGCAGATTTCATTTTTTTTTTGTCGCAAGTTAGAAGAAATGGAAACCTTTTTTTTGTGTCACAAAGTGTCATTTTCCGCTAACGTGTGACAAAAAATAAAATCTTCTATGAACTCACCATGAATCTTAGTGAATACTTTGGGATGTCTTCTTTCCAAAATGGGGTCATTTGGGGGGTATTTATACTATCCTGGAATTCTAGCACCTCATGAAACATGACAGGTAGTCAGAAAAGTCAGAGATGCTTCCAAATGGGAAAATTCACTTTTGGCACCATAGTTTGTAAACGCTATAACTTTTACCCAATCCAATAAATATACACTGAATGTTTTTTGTTTTTTATCAAAGAGATGTAGCAGAATAACGTTCATGCTCAAATGTATAGGAAATTTTACTTTATTTGAAAAATGTCAGCACAGAAAGTTAAAAAAGTCATTTTTTTGACAAAATTCATGTCTTTTTTGATGAATATAATAAAAAGTAAAACTCGCAGCAGCAATTAAATAGCACCAAAAGAAAGCTGTATTAGGCCCAGTGCACACCGAGCGGTTTTTGGAGCGATCCGCCGGCCGCATCCACCTCTAAAAACGCTTGTCTAATGTATTGCAATGGGATGGTGCACACCGGCGGTTTGCGGTTTTTGCCAAGCCGCAAACGCGCCTCCTGCTGCGCGTTTGCGGTTTTCGGAAGCGTTTCGTCCTCAATGTAAAGTATAGGAAAGACGCAAACCGCTCTGAAAAACGCTAGTTCAGAGCGGTTTGCCAGGCATTTTTGTTACAGTAGCTGTTCAGTAACAGCTTTTACTGTAACAATATGTGTAATCTGCTACACAAAAACGCACGCAAAACCGCTAGGTATGTTTAGAAAACCTCTCTAAACATACCTAGAATCGCTCTGAAATCAGCTCCCAAAACCGCTAGCGTATTGCGGATCTGCTAGCGGTTTTGGTGTGCACTGGGCCTTAGTGACAAGAAAAGGAGGTAAAATTCATTTAGGTTGTAGGTTGTATGACCGAGCAATAAACCGTAAAAGCTGCAGTGGTCTGAATGGAGAAAAAGGCTCCGGTCCTTAAGGGGCGAAAAGACTGTGGTCCTCAAGTGGGTTAAAAGGCATTTTATTACAAGTTGTGAAAATATCACTTCAGAGAAAACTCAGGTGAAAAAGTGAATTGCATGCGGCCCCGTATTTTTAAATTTCAGCTATACCCAGCACCCTTTTTCCTGGCGCCCTTATTTATTATTAACCTCCCCTTTTTCCAATAAAGGGCTCCATCCTCCAGATCAGGGGTGGTGTGATTACACTTGTTATGGGTGTGCAGATTATGATGTCCACAGTTATTTTATGATTTTGCCAGACGGGCCCCTGGCTGTGCTGTGAGAGTCACAAGGGGTAGGCAAGTAAAATGTTGTAAACATGGGGGGAGGGGGGAGGGATCAAAGTTTGCTTGGGTGCCCATGATTTTTAGTTGCACCTCTGAACTCTTCATAATGCAGCCCACCTACTGTGCAGACCCTCCTGTTAGTAATGGGGTCGGGGTATGTGATGCATCTACAGCCGTTGCTAGGCACTGTTACAATCTCTGGGTCCAACCCCGGCCACCTACTCTTTCTGCCACTCAACCCAATTTAAGCCTCCCGCCGCCTTTCATTTGGGATAATAGCTTCTTCTTTTTTTTTTTCCCTGCCTCTGTCTTGTCATGTTTGATTTGGCGGCACAACGACTCTAAATTAGTCAAAACGTTTGCCTGCTGAGCAGCCTCCTCTACCTGCAGCCAAGGCACTGAGCCACTTGATGTCGAATTCGATGATTGCTCAAGAAAAATAAGAAATTGCCCGTGGCCACTAGGAAGATTCATTCACGCCCTCTAACCAGCATGGTGGGAGGGAGAGTGACTTCTCCCCCCCCATCCCTTCCTCCCCCTGCCCGGCCGGCCGCTTGCATTGTGCATATGCCAGTGTCCTGCTGAGTGATTACAGCCCTGCTAGGCCGGGTAGTTCCTGTGATTTTCAGAAACAGAAAGAGAGAGCTGAAGGAAAGAGCTGCTCGCTGTTACATTCAATGACTTGCTGCTGTTACAGCTTCCCCTGCTTGTAAAGAAATCTGCTTGTTTCCCAGCACGCCGGTAGATTGAAGTTAACGGTTTAGAGGCTCCGTAAGCCCCGTGGAAGCTCGCCTTCTGACACCTGACAGAGCTGTCGGCAGTTTAACCGCGGAAAGCAGCTGGGTGGCTCAGCGTCCTTTGATAAAGCTATATATATTTTATTTATTTTCTTTACTGTACGATAGCCTTGGTCTTTATCATTACCAGACCAGTCTCCTAGAAGCTCGCAGCCCAATTAGGAGCTGGGAAGGTGGATAGAAACACTTTTTTTGGGGGAGGGAGGGGGCTGTTTGGGGAACAGTTTGTTAAAGGACACCCAAAGCGAAAATAAACACATGAAATTAACGATTGCATCCATGTTCCTTCTCCTAAAAATGACTTTTTAAGATATTCCACAGTTTTATTTTATGTTTAAATCTACTTTTTAAGTTTTAACTGTTTTATTGTTTTTGCACTTGAAACAAAAAGAAAAACCGAGAGCCCAATATAGTGCAGTAAGTCTAACAATTGTTGGCGAAATAATTAACAGATGTGGATATACTCACAAACACGGGTTACCACATAGGCAACCACTTGAAATGCAGGTGGGGAGTATTAGAACCTGACCCCACTCAGGTTTAAGAAGTCGCTCTCTGTAGATAGAAAGAAGGGGACAGTCCCCTCCACCCAAGGTGGACTATATACTGTGCAAATTTGGACGGAGGCGCCAGGCAGGTTAAAATGATCTAAAAACAACTAAAAAGGAGGAGCACAGGTGGACTTACCTCCTGAAATGATGGACGATCGAGATTGTTTAAATCGCAAATAACAATTTATTTTGGCACTCCGCAACGCGTTTCGCAGGTATAACCCGCTTCATCAGGCAAGTAGTGCAAGCTCAAAAAGGTCCAATAGTGGCAATGCGCTTCAGTTTTATTATTTTTGCTCAATGACACATTCATTAAAGTATGCCAGAGCTAAAATCTATGAACTATTGAATCTTTTTATCTCTTTCCTGCTCTCAGAAGCCATTTTTCTGCTAGGAAAGTGTTTTATAGGTGTAATTTCTTATCAGGGAGGGTCACACTGTAGTCACTTCCTGTCTGAGTCAGGGCTGAGTCAGCCACTTACATACCTGATATTTTACTCTTTCAGGCAGAGAAAGAAAAAACGGAACACAGCATAGTTATTTGTGTGCTAGGCACTGTTCATACACATGTCTATCTCATCATGTCACATGTCACCTCAGGTATCCTTTAATGATTACCACTGTTCAAAGCATCTATAGAAGTGATTATTACCAGCACAGGACCAATAGAGAGCTAATACTACAGTTGAGGGAGGGGCCTTCTGGCCCAAGGGTCCCAGGGCGGTCGCAACCTCTGCATCCCCTATTGCTACGCCACTGGTGAAAGTAACTCTCAGCAAATTAAAAATACACCTGGAAGGAATATTTTATATAACCAGAGCACACAAGGCAGCCTACGCAACTGCCTGTGGCCAAGTGGGCATCAAGGGGCCCAGCTGCCGCTATCTCTGACCCCTTTGTAAGATCCTTAGAGGGTCTTGCAAGGTATGGCCCTTATTTTAGCCAAACTGACCAGTGTTTCAGTCAAAAATTGTATGCAGACTTCTCTCTCAATACAGATTCTAGGAGGCCAGAGTGTTGGATATAAGCGGGAACATTACAGGGAACATTAAAGGTCAGAATGCAGTATTATCTATTTGATGTGCAGACTGGCTGTCTAAGCCTGGGATGGCCAAGTCCAAACAATGACTTGTGTTCCTAAACAAAGGATACTAGGTATTTAGAGTACAGGGCATACGTTTCGCGCCTGCGCACTAGACGGATGTCAATCATAGAGTTTTATAAGCCAATGGCAAGTGTTTAATACCTGGAACCCACCCATATCCCACCTTCGGGGGCGTGTAGTTCGTTAACACTTGTGGATCTGGAGGTTTTTCCATATATAAGGATGATCCCTAAATGTCTGGGGTTAGCGCGCTCATATTAATCTCAGCTTTGCTCAATATCCGTATTGTTACATGCTGATGTTTGCTTCATGTGTTTTGAGCTAATGTAATGCCATTTTCAAGATAAGTTTTGCAACCAAGATTGCACCGAGTATTCCTGTTGGATACAATAAAAACTCTTAACTGCTCTGGCGTTCCAATTCTGTGGAAATCTGCTAACGGCTGTATACTTTCCAAAGGTGATCAGAACAAGCATTGTTGCTGAAAGGTGGTCACAAAAAGGGACTAAATATTAAATTATTGCACCCTCTACCACCTAAATTTACTCAAAAAAAGACTATAGGAGTACGGGCTTCATTTCATCTTAATCATTTTCTGATACTAGCCTGCAGGGATGGCCCCTTACACTCTCATACTGTTCTAAAAGTAAGTTTCTGACCTGTACAGTCCTTGACTTGTGGGGCCCCTAAGCAGCTTCTGGCCCTGGGTAATCACAATGTGATTGGCATACCTACCTGACCACCTACTTCCTCCTATCCACAATCCTAATTGATATCGAAGACTAAAGCCTTGAACCCAGTATATGTCCCTCATAATGATTGTAGGCAGGGGTGTAACTAGAAGGGAGCAGCCCCTGAGATCTCAGGGGGGCCCAGAGGTGTGGGGGCCCCAACTGCTAACCCTCCCTTCAGAGATGGATTAAGATGTAATGAAGCCCTAGGCAAGGTGGTAGATTTGGGTCCCCCCCCCCCTTGTGGTCTTTTTGGTAAGCTGAAGTGGAGAGAAGTCAAAGAAGGTTACAGGTGGGCCCCTTGAGGCCCCAAGTATCTGCCTAGGTTGCCTAGTGGATGATCCTGCTGTGCTTTCTACAATGAAGGGGACTATACTTCAGATCAGGTGTTTGTGTGGCTATGATGGCCACACTTGTGAGACGGACCCCAAGGTTAAGGAGGGTGCCAAGGGGGACGCAAGAGAAGGGGTGTGAACAGCAAGCATTTCTTATCCCATTTGTGTGCCATCCAGGGCCGGCCCTTCCATAGAGGCAAAGGGGGTAACTGCCCCAGGGCTCCAGAGTCTGTGGGGCCCCCAAGGTGCCTCTCCTTCTCTCCAGCTATTGGTGTCACATGACAGTGGGGATGCTGTGTGTTTACTCTGTATAGGAAAAGAAAGAGGTGAATAATGGGAGCCCCCAAACTGACTTTTAGGGGACATATGATGGACCCCTACATAGGCAAACGCAAGGGGGGATTACAGCTGCCCAGAATCCCTCCTCAGACCAGGGTTGGTGCAGTGTCTTGGGACAGGCATAAGTTGAGACACCAGGATATCTGCAGGTATCCTGCAGCTCACAGCACTGCCCCCTTGGGGAACTTAACAGAATTGGGTATGAGCACAGCCCTGTGCCCCTGCTGTGTGAATGCTTCACTTTCCCCTTCATTAGCAATGTTGGCTGTCCTCATTATTATCTGTATCCAAACTGCTCCTGATTGATCCCGTTGTCGATAGGGAGCAGATCGGACATTTAGGAAATAATTGTCAGATCCTGTCAGTCGGACAGGAAATTTCATTATGTGTACCTAGCATGATGTCCTGCCATATTATTATACTGTATTGTGCGTGGCTGAGGGAGACCTTTAAGGAATCCCCCCCCCCCCCCCCCACCTTGAAAATCCTGGGTTTGCCCCTGCCCTAATTATATTTTATGTGATGAGGAGGGGTGTTAGAGGGCTGGAACTTACATTTGCCCCAGAGCCCCATTGGAGCTAGAACCGGCGCTGGTGCCCTCCTTATTGAACTATCCAAAACTAAACTTTTTTTCCCCCTCCTCGGATTAAGCTTTCTAATTGGTGTGCGGAGCTCTGCTTTAACATCTGCCGACCTTTGCCCGGGTTCACTCACAGCCATCCATCTGTTCTGCTCCGAGTAATTCTATAACAAGGCAGAGCGTGTTGCGATGTCACAGTAGCGCCATTCAGTGAATGAGGCCCGGGTGTAAACCGATCACCAGCCAGAGAACTCAGTACGTTTGAGATCGGATGTTCGCCGCGGTGGTGTGCGCGCACCGTGGACACGTCTGTATTTATAGCGCCTAACCACGGAGGATTATCATGTCATCGCCCAAATATATCCCACCAGAAAGAAGAAACGGGAGATCCAGAATAACTCATTTGTTAATTTTCCTTTGCCACTTTGCTGCTGAGGCCTCGAGTATTTAAATACAGCTAAACACCGATATAATGTAAGTGTATCTTGGCTCTGACATTCTCCGGTGGCTATTTTAATGCAAAACTATCATCGGGGGCCGCAGATTGTGCCATTAACCAACAGCTGCCTGACGCTGGGACGAGGGGCACTTAACGGAGATCTGTCAGCGGCCGAATGCTTCTGCAGCCTCTGCAGACCTTCCAGTGAGGTAGCTAGCTCCCTCCTTGTCCTGCTAATCCTCCTGCTTCAGATGAAATTCCAAACAAATGTTATTTGTTTATTTTTAGATTTTGCGTTGAGTGAGGTTTTAGCTGTGAGTCCCGGGCCGCTCTGACCAACACGGGTCATTCATACTTTTTCTGCTTCTAGGCCAACTTTCTTGCTGCTTCTCTTCGATGTGCAGCAGACCCTCTCCTAATCTATGTTATGCTCCCGTCTCATTGGGTAACAACCATGTACACAGTTCCTTCACTGGTGTAGGGATATGAGGCCCATAGCCTGGGAGGGCGGAGCCATTGTGTGTGGGCACTGTGAGGATACAGGGGTCTGCTGCAGGCATGGGCTTAACATTCGTCCCTGAGACCCCAGCCATTGCAGGGGGGGCCCAGAGCCTTTGGGGGCCCCTCCTCCTCCCTCTTCCCGACTGCAAGTGCACCCAATTAGCAAGAAAAAGTCCTGTTTCCGCCACCTCCTCCCGCCATGCAGAGTAGCTGGTAGCGGGTGCGATTTTTTTTCCCTGCTTCCAGATGCTTTTTCACAGCAGAACACTCTCTGCTGCCATTTGCCACCTCCCGATCATGTGACCCACATCGGTCATGTGATTGGGAGCCAGCGAATGGCAGCAGAGAGTAACCAACTGTGAAGTATGGAGGAGACCTGGATTCAGGTAAATTTACACCCGCTCCCGCTACTCTGCATGTTGGGAGGAGATTGTATGGTTGGTTTTTGGGAGCTAACAGGGAGGCATTTTTTCAACACTCAATTATTTCCTAATTGGCTGCTCTTGCGGGTAGGCTGCAGGCCTCCTGGAGTCTCACAGTGGCCCCCTGTGGTGTAGAGAAAGCATGTGGAGTGCAGCAGACAGAACTCACCGGGCTCCACTGGAAATCTGGCGTCTCCATGCGCTCCGTCCCTATGACAATAGCGCCTCCTACTGGCTACCTATACTAAACAGGGGGGAGAGGGGCATACTGGCTACTAGGGATGGTCAATGCGATGGAAATAATTTCCAGTTGCTGCAGGATTATGCAAATTTTGTATGCAAATTTATGCAGAACATCGACCAATCAAATTTTACCCCAGCAGGATTTGATTGGTTCACATTTGAGTTGCATAAATTTGCATACAAAATGTGCATAATGCTGCATCAACTCCCATCCCTACTACTTACCTACTGTATACTATACAGGTGTGTATGAGGGGAGCATGCTGGTTACCTATACTATGGGGGGGCAGTGGTGTAGCTAAGGAGCTGTGGGCTTCGATGCAAGATTTACATTGGGGCCTCCCAAGCACTCTATACATAACAATTGATAGGCGCACCAATACCTGCCAATGGCAACTAAAGTGTCAGAGGTGCAAGAAGGGGATGGGGAACAGCTTGTTAAGCTATTCATAGCATCTATAGAAGTGATTATTACCAGCACAGGACCAATAGAGAGATAATACTGCCGTTGAGGGAGGGCCCTTTGGAGCCCCTCTGGCCCAAGGGCCTCGATGCAGTCACAACCTCTGCAACCCCTATTGCTACGCCCCTGGGGGGGGAGGGGAGTAATGCTGGCTACCTATACTATGGGGGAGGGGTCATGCTGGCTACCTATACTATGGGGGGAGGGGTCATGCTGACTACCTATACTATGGGGGGAGGGGTCATGCTGACTACCCATACTATGGGGGAGGGGTCATGCTGACTACCTATACTATGGGGGGTCATTCTGCCTACCTATAATATGGTGGGAGGGGTCATGCTGGCTACCTATACTATGGGGGGAGGGGTCATGCTGACTACCTATACTATGGGGGGAGGGGTCATGCTGACTACCCATACTATGGGGGAGGGGTCATGCTGACTACCTATACTATGGGGGGAGGGGTCATGCTGGCTACCTATACTAAACTTGAGGGGGGAAGCATACCAGATACCTAGACTATACTTGGGGGGGGGGGGAGGGGGCAGGACTGACTACCTGTATTCGGGAATTATGTATACTATACTTTGAAAAAGTTTGGGGCTCTTTAACAAACTCGTGAATGACTCTACGCCCTATGCGGAGCCCCCAAAATGGCCCCACAGAGACAGCAGGGATTTTTATGGGCTTGGTTGGGAGAACTGAGCTGTTTATAACTTCCCCCAGCCTCTTCACGTGTTATTTCTTTGACATTTTACGCCTCGTGTAAATAAATCTAGGTGCTATTGTGACACTGATGCCGAGCTTGTGATCAGAGAGGCGGCCCTGAGATATTTATAAGGCCAGAATACAGAGAGATCTTCGGAGAGGGGAAGTGCCAGTTCAAGTCTCTGCAGCCGAAGCGCCTTTGTAACCCAAGATGTGGCTCTGTCAAGCATATTACTTTCCAGCAAGATATACAGCGGTCTGACCCCGGCATGTGATTTATGCAGTCACTGTACACTCCCGTCCACAATGACTATTCTGAGAATCGCTTACACTTCCTGACTCCATGCTTTGCTAAGGAGTGTTTAGAGGCAGAGAAACTAAAATTGATTTAAAGCCCAAAATCGAGACGCGCTTCTCAATATGCCATCTGATGGCTTAGCAAGCAGAGCGCCCAAACGTTTGCTTCTCTGCCGCGCAAGAATCTTCTGTTATAGTCACATGACCAGAAGCAACTGAACTGAGGTAGTTTAGAGCAAGCTATCTTTGCAGGTGGACATCTGTAGCTTCTGCTGTTTACCTCAATATTATCATGCTACTATGCCTGCAAGGGGTGAGGCCAACACGGACTGGTTTAAGGAACAATATCGATTAAGATGTTTTTTTCAATTGAGATAGGATATGTTTGGACTGCTAAGTACTGGTGCATACATTTGAATCCTTATCTCTTTGTTTACTGGTATCGAATTCCTTTCACACTTTTCTGACCGCAGTCTGCTCTAATCTGAATGCAGAGTGAGCCATGCGGGGAGGGGAGAATTCCCTCACAGTGCATCTGTTAATCTTGTGTGTGCAGAGAGCTCAGTCAGAGACAGGCAGAGCTTTCTCTCACAGAGAGCAAAGGAAACGTATCTTATACGCAACATAAACATTTGTAATTGTGTATGTGTAAAACCTGATACCTGACAGGCTTTTGTTTTCATATAACTCTGCTTCATTATTACACTGTTCTTAGCATGTCAGACTGCAGAGATTCATACCTCTGCAAATTAGAGATTCCAAATGCAGCTAAATCTACACACAATGAATTACAGCTTTTGCCTCTGATATTTAACATGAAAAGTAGGAAAATGTTTACACAGCTACTTAGACAAGATTTGTACATCGTCATTTTAGAACACTTGGATTGATAGTTTTCTTTTAACTCAACAGTTCATATTTTTTTGGGTGGTGGAGAAAAAGGGGCACGATGGCTGGCTGGTAGGGCCCATTTAGGTGTTCAAAATCGATGTTTGTATGGCTTGCTTTAGATATTTTTGCCTAACTCAAAAGATAAAATTAAAGGGAATGTCCAAGCAAAATAAAAAAAATTAGTTTCACTTACCTGGGGCTTCTACCAGCCCCATGCAGCCATCCTGTGCCCTCGTAGTCACTCACTGCTTCTCCAGTCCCCCGCTGGCAGCTTGCCGACCTCGGAGGTCGGCGGGACGCATTGCGTACATTTTTACGCATTCCCGCTAGTGCAGGAACATTAACACATACATTTTTATGCGTTACTGGTTCAATGCGTACATTTTTACGCATTCCCGCTAGTGCAGGAACATTAACACATACATTTTTATGCGTTACTGGTTCAATGCGTACATTTTTACGCATTGAACCAGTAATGCGTAAAAATGTATGTGTTAATGTTCCTGCACTAGCGGGAATGCGTAAAAATGTACGCAATGCGTCCCGCCGACCTCCGAGGTCGCAAGCTGCCAGCGGGGGACTGGAGAAGCAGTGAGTGACTACGAGGGCACAGGATGGCTGCATGGGGCTGGTAGAAGCCCAAGGTAAGTGAAACTAATTTTTTTATTTTGCTTGGACATTCCCTTTAAGGCTACCTAGTTCAGCACTGATAGAAACCAAATGTAAACCTCACAAACAGAACATAGAGGCTTTTGAGCAGAGCAGATTGTCTAAATCATGGTACTATTATTGAAGAATGTACTTGGCTTATTTTCTTGTGTGCGTTAATCCTTACTTGCTAGCAAGCTGCTCCTGTGTGGACAGATCACAGACAAATCATTCCAGCCCCTAGTCTGTGTCTCACAACTCTACAAGCAAGGGGAGGGGGAAGGGGCAGGAGGGAGAGAAACACTGTGTGTGTAATTCCTTATCTTAGTAGTATTAGCATTGCTGGAGACTAGAGCTTGTATTTTACAGACAGGAAGTTTTGAATCAGGATTATTATATAATTATATTAGTTTATTATTATTATTTTATTATATAATTATATTAGTTTATAGGCTAATTTAAAAGAAAAACAGTAAGCTTTCAGCTTGTAAGCCTTCTTCAGACTTTATTCCTGTTGACTGAGATGTTAAAACAAACAATCAGATGGAGGCAGAGATATTTTTATGCAAATATAAGTGTCATCCAGATAAATTAATTCCAAGGGATCTTGCAAGGATTGTGAGGTATTTATGGCAAAAAGATAAGAACATAGACTCAGGCTGACATGGAGAGTTTTTTTACAGACCCTATTCTGTTCACTGAAGGCTGCTGGAGCCTGGAAACAGTTAACTGTATGTTAATGAGCAGGAAGGGGGGGCGACTCGGGGGCACAGTGATTCCCGGGGGGTGGGGGGGCAGTTTAGTGCCACCGATACAAGTTGATGCTTCAGGAATTGGCTGGCAAAGAGGCCCCTGACCAAGTATTATAAAACTGTTTTACTTAACACCAACAAAGCAAGGAGCTTCTAGGGCTCTTTTTTTTACTGTTTCCTGCTTCCTGTTTCCTCCTGGAGACCACCATTGCCACGCATGGACCCCCAGAACATATCCAACAAGAACTTGTCATATATGTTATTGTGGCCGCGCTCCCCGCTGTTTATTAGTGCGGCCGTGCTGTGCTTGTGCGGCATTAAGCTGGACACATTTGTCCACTAGGGGCTCTGAGCTACTGCGCATGTGCAGCCGTACTTACGCGGGTGCATCACTGCCATGCTTGTGCACAGAAGGGGTTGTGCATCAATAGAAATAGCGCTGGGCACATCCAGGATAAAATACACTTTTATTTCTTCACTTTAAAATCCAATATCAGCATGTACAAGGTAAGTCAGGAAAGGGAGGGAAACAAACATGCTACGTCGACAGCTGTTTCGCACCGCTAGGGGTGCTTCATCAGGACCTGATCATGTCCTGATGAAGCGCCCCTAGTGGTGCGAAACAGCTGTCGACGTAGCATGTTTGTATCCCTCCCTTTCCTCACTTGCCTTGTACATGCTGATATTGGATTTTAAAGTGAAGAAGTAAAAGTGTATTTTATCCTGGATGTGCCCAGCGCTATTCCTATTGATGCATGGACTGTGAATACTTTTGTTGGAGCACTCCGGTGACTGAGTTTACAGCCTTAGCCTGTGCACCTGTCCTAAGGGCCCATTCACATTTGCGTTTGAAAAATGCCGGCAATTTTTGCCGACGTTTTGCAGGAGTGATTTTTCCACGATTTCACGTGGAAAAGTCACTGAACACTGCAGCGATTTTTCCACGATCGCGTTTAGCGTTTCTATAGCACTGAAACGCGATTGCCGGGAAATCGACTGAAAATGGTGCAGGCGACGCATTTGCGTTTTGCGTTTTTGCGCAATTTGCAGCGATTACCGCAAATCGCCCAAGTAAGAACGGGCCGATAGGGTTTTTGTTTGAGCGTTTTGCCAAAATCAATGGCAAAACGCTCCAGTGTGAATGGACCCTAACTGAACATTGTGCACAGCAGAGGGCACAGACATGAACTTCAAGAAGGTCCTGGGCACCGGCAGTCATCTCCAGGAGGACACAGGAAGCCCCTGCAAGATCCAGAGGCTTCCCTCTTCATTGATAAGTAGGGATGGTCAATGAGATACCAATAATCTCAAATCAATGCAGCATTAGGCCACATACACACATCAGACCATAGTCTTTGGAAAATGAAAGATCACAGACCAATCTTACCACCCTTCCTGTAGTATAAGAGCCATACTCTACACAGTCTTTTCTATGGAGCTGAACTCCACATCAGGAAAAAATCTTTGCAAGATGCTGCACACACAGATGCTGTACAGACACAAAAGATCAGTATCTGCAAAAGATCTGTTCCTGCCAAAAATCTATTCCTGCAAATTGCAATGATAGTCTATGAGATCTGCAGATCATCATACACACATGATTTAACTGACATTCATCTGCAGATCCGCAGATCTGAAAATCCATCCTGGTGGATCTGATCTGCAGATGAATGTCAGTTAAATCATGTGTGTATGCTGATCTGCAGATCTCATAGACTATCATTGCAATTTGCAGGAATGGATCTTTGGCAGGAACAGATCTTTTGCAGATACTGATCTTTTGTGTCTGTACAGCATCTGTGTGTGCAGCATCTTGCAAAGATTTTTTTCTGATGTGGAGTTCAGCTCCATAGAAAAGACTGTGTAGAGTATGGCTCTCATACTACATGAAGGGTGGTAAGATTGGTCTGTGATCTTTCATTTTCAAAAGACTATGGTCTGATGTGTGTATGGGGCCTTATGCAAATGTTGTATACAAATGTATGCACCTTGAAAATGAACCAATTAACGCCTCTTTTCCACGAACTGTTGAGCTGTGTGCTCAGCAAGCAGTTGCCAGGCAGCAGTGAGCAGTTACCAAGCAGCGACAAGCAGTTACCAGGCAGCAGCAAGCAGTTACCAGGCAGAAGTATGCAGCTATCATGCAGCAACAAGCAGTTACCAGGCAGAAGTAAGCAGTTATCATGCAGCAAGAAGCAGTTACCAGGCAGCAGTGAGCAGTTGTGAGAGTTTGAGAGGCATTTCACTGCCTACAAACAGTTGTGGAAAAGTGGCCTAAATCCTGCTGATATAAGACTCAATTGGTCCATTTTCAAGCTTTATGAATTTGCATACAAAATTTGTATAATCCTGCAGTAACTCAAAATTATTTGCATCTCCATGACCTCATCTATTGGTAAGTATCTATTTTTATTCACTAGATTCTCCTCTGGTTTAGCTTTAAAGAACAACTGAAGTGAGGAGATCTGGACGCTGCCATATTTATTTCCTTTTTAAGCTATACCAGTTGCCTGGCAGCCCTGCTGGTCTATGTGGATGCAGTGGTGTCTGAATCAGACCAGAAACAAGCATGCAGCTAACCTTGTCAGATCTGCTGCATGCTTGTTCAGGGTCTATGGCTAAAAGTATTAGAGACAGAGAATCAACAGTGTACCTGTTATCCTGTACTTATACTTACCTAGGGCTTCCTTCTGCCCCATGAGGTCCGTGAAGTCCTTCGCCATCCTCCTGGGCTCCTCCGTTCTACCACTATCTGGCCCGGCATTTGCCAGTCATGCGCATGCGTGGCTCGGCCGCGAGCGCTCCTCCCATCGCACTCCTGCGCCGGGAAATCGACTGAAAATGGTGCAGGCGACGCATTTGCGTTTTGCGTTTTTGCGCAATTTGCAGCGATTACCGCAAATCGCCCAAGTAAGAACGGGCCGATAGGGTTTTTGTTTGAGCGTTTTGCCAAAATCAATGGCAAAACGCTCCAGTGTGAATGGACCCTAACTGAACATTGTGCACAGCAGAGGGCACAGACATGAACTTCAAGAAGGTCCTGGGCACCGGCAGTCATCTCCAGGAGGACACAGGAAGCCCCTGCAAGATCCAGAGGCTTCCCTCTTCATTGATAAGTAGGGATGGTCAATGAGATACCAATAATCTCAAATCAATGCAGCATTAGGCCACATACACACATCAGACCATAGTCTTTGGAAAATGAAAGATCACAGACCAATCTTACCACCCTTCCTGTAGTATAAGAGCCATACTCTACACAGTCTTTTCTATGGAGCTGAACTCCACATCAGGAAAAAATCTTTGCAAGATGCTGCACACACAGATGCTGTACAGACACAAAAGATCAGTATCTGCAAAAGATCTGTTCCTGCCAAAAATCCATTCCTGCAAATTGCAATGATAGTCTATGAGATCTGCAGATCATCATACACACATGATTTAACTGACATTCATCTGCAGATCCGCAGATCTGAAAATCCATCCTGGTGGATCTGATCTGCAGATGAATGTCAGTTAAATCATGTGTGTATGCTGATCTGCAGATCTCATAGACTATCATTGCAATTTGCAGGAATGGATCTTTGGCAGGAACAGATCTTTTGCAGATACTGATCTTTTGTGTCTGTACAGCATCTGTGTGTGCAGCATCTTGCAAAGATTTTTTTCTGATGTGGAGTTCAGCTCCATAGAAAAGACTGTGTAGAGTATGGCTCTCATACTACATGAAGGGTGGTAAGATTGGTCTGTGATCTTTCATTTTCAAAAGACTATGGTCTGATGTGTGTATGGGGCCTTATGCAAATGTTGTATACAAATGTATGCACCTTGAAAATGAACCAATTAACGCCTCTTTTCCACGAACTGTTGAGCTGTGTGCTCAGCAAGCAGTTGCCAGGCAGCAGTGAGCAGTTACCAAGCAGCGACAAGCAGTTACCAGGCAGCAGCAAGCAGTTACCAGGCAGAAGTATGCAGCAACAAGCAGTTACCAGGCAGAAGTAAGCAGTTATCATGCAGCAAGAAGCAGTTACCAGGCAGCAGTGAGCAGTTGTGAGAGTTTGAGAGGCATTTCACTGCCTACAAACAGTTGTGGAAAAGTGGCCTAAATCCTGCTGATATAAGACTCAATTGGTCCATTTTCAAGCTTTATGAATTTGCATACAAAATTTGTATAATCCTGCAGTAACTCAAAATTATTTGCATCTCCATGACCTCATCTATTGGTAAGTATCTATTTTTATTCACTAGATTCTCCTCTGGTTTAGCTTTAAAGAACAACTGAAGTGAGGAGATCTGGACGCTGCCATATTTATTTCCTTTTTAAGCTATACCAGTTGCCTGGCAGCCCTGCTGGTCTATGTGGATGCAGTGGTGTCTGAATCAGACCAGAAACAAGCATGCAGCTAACCTTGTCAGATCTGCTGCATGCTTGTTCAGGGTCTATGGCTAAAAGTATTAGAGACAGAGAATCAACAGTGTACCTGTTATCCTGTACTTATACTTACCTAGGGCTTCCTTCTGCCCCATGAGGTCCGTGAAGTCCTTCGCCATCCTCCTGGGCTCCTCCGTTCTACCACTATCTGGCCCGGCATTTGCCAGTCATGCGCATGCGTGGCTCGGCCGCGAGCGCTCCTCCCATCGCACTCCTGCGCCTGGGAGTTTTCTGCGCCTGCACAGTACTACTGCACCGGTGCAGATCGCTTCCAGCAGCAGGAGCGTGAGAGGGATTCCACGGACCTCATGAGACAGACGGAAGCCCTAGGTAAGTATAAATACAGGATAATCATTGGTTTCAGGTTCACTTTAAAAATAAATACTGTAAATATGGCAGTCTTCATAAATTTCTCACAGTTGTCCTTTAAAAAATACATCCACTTTGTATTCTCAAAATATTCAAGAGAACTTAGTCCCTTCACCAACACGCATACCCTGTTTTTTCTTCTAAGCATCTTGTCAGCTTTGTTCCGTCGGCAGGAATTTCAGCGTGCTGCTGTCCATGTGTGGAATCCCGATATCCATGCAAAGGTTTTGTTTTATTTTCACTCTTTGGTGAAGTCTCTGTGAAAATATTGAGGATGAGAGACATCTTCTGGGAGTCAGAGTCCAAGGGGAATGAATCTGAGAGGACATTGTGTGTTTCTCTGGAGAAGCTGCGGCTATTAGCAGGAAATGAGAGAGGAGACCGTTCCATTATTCAACCATAAATATTCTAAATTAAAAGTGGATGGATACCATGCAACTTTCCATGAGTTGACATCCTTGATTTGTGCGTCAGAGGCCAGGAAGCGAGTGTCTGGATTGTGGAGAATAGCACCATCCATCTTCCAGGTTGGATATTAGCAGAACGCGCCTGCGATGTGCTGGGATGTATTGTACGGTGTGGGTGGATCATTCAGTTCTGAAGAAAACGGGGCACATATTTTCTGTCTGCATCAGGTTAATGGACTAACAAAATTGCTTATTGTTGATTGGCATACATTTTGAAGGACCTTGGTGATATACAGATAGAGCCGGTTCACACTTGCTTTAAAAACTTACCTGTGCGATATGTTTTTTTAAAGAGAATCTGTATTGTTAAAATCACACAAAAGTAAACATACCAGTGCGTTAGGGGACATCTATTACCCTCTGTCACAATTTCGCCGCTCCCCGCCGCATTAAAAGTAGTCAAAAACAGTTTTAAAAAGTTTGTTTGTAAACAAACAATATGGCCACCAAAACAGGAAGTAGGTTGATGTACAGTATGTCCACACATAGAAAATACATCCATACACAATCAGGCTGTATACAGCCTTCCTTTTGAATCTCAAGAGATCATTTGTGTGTTTCTTTCCCCCTGCAGCTCACTGAAGAGTTACAAGCTGATTGTTTGTTTCTTCTTGCAAACAGCTCTGCCCGGTTGTCTGTAATTCTGCAGTATGTGACTCATCAGTATGTGAACAGAGGATTTATCAAGCTTGTAAAAGATAAGAGAGCAGAGGAAAGCTGGCTAATGTAAATAACACACACACACAGGGGAGTGTGCATAGAGGGGGCATGCATAGAAGATCACACTGAAGAGTTGGCAGCCTTCCAGACACAGGACGACAAGTCCGACAGGGGAAAGATAAGCTGATTTATTACAGAGATGGTGATAGTATAAAGTGCTGAAGTAAGCCAGAGCACATTATAATAGGTTTTGGAACCTGTAGGATGGTAGAAAACACAATGACATTTTTGTTACAGAGTCCCTTTAAGTGTACCAGGGACATCTGAAACAGAAGATTTGATACTTACCTGCTTCAACTTGTTACAAAACATGGATCCTACACGCAGAACGCGAGATGGAACGCAGAGTCCTAAGTTGCCACATTTTCCAGGACCGGACAAGAAAATGTGTCCAATGAAAGCCTATGAGAATAGACACTGTCCGTTCTCACTAGGCAAATCGCTGTATCCGCATCGCTCATTTTGCCCATATCTGCATCACCGCCGTGAGGTCATACTCACACGTCCCGCCACCCACCACAGCCGATCGGTCCATTCTAAACTTCCCGGTGGTCAGGTAGCTCCACTGGGCTGTAAAAGACCAATGGAAATCCTCAGCAACAGGGAGAATTATCATTGGTTCATGTTGGACTAGGGAGAATTGGCCTGCTGCAGCCTATGGAGAGCTGTTTAGATCTGCTCGCTTCCAGGCTGTTGAAGGGACCGAGCGTGGGACAGGTGAGCGGCGATGTGAACGGGCGGACGTTATTGATGCATGTGGACTCGGAACGGATGGGGTGAGGACGCAGAATGGTCGGGTATATTTGTTGCATACGGATGCAGAACGAACGGTACGCTTCCGTCTTGCGGATTCGCTTACCGTTCCCGTTCTGCATCAAGTGTGAATTGGCCCTAACGTCAGTGGGGAAAGGATGCCAATTATCCCTATGGAAGAGCATTAACCCATTAGCAGCTTTAAATGAAAGCCTCTGGATCCTAATGAGGCTTCCCATGGTCTCCTCTGGTCCCCCGTCGCAGAGCATAGACCAGCTGATGCGGGCCACCCTCCTCTTCTGGCATGGGTGTGGCCGTCAGCACGGGCACGCCTGTGCAGTGGCTTTCGTGCAGGCACTGTCTTTGTCAGTAATCTTTAAAGGGTCCACAAGCAGCGACAGGGCCCAGAAGGTGACATAAGAAATGGGTGTAACTACACAGGAGCAGCCCCTGCGACCGCAGGGGGGCCCAGAGCTATATGAAGGCCCAGGGGCCTATGGCAAACTCTGAAAATTGTGCCTCCCCCCTCTAAAAACAGTATCCTTTCTCGCGTACATTTGCTATGATTGCTTGTGTTTTTGGGCTCAGGATATTGCTGAAGTTACTTTTTTAGAAATATCTCTTCTTATGCCCTTTCTACCCTCTTTTCTAACATTAACCCAAGTGGGCCCTACATGTTCCCCAGTTAACATAATTAATCTGATCTGAGGTATGAGTGATGGGAGGCACGACAGTGCAGCACAGAAGCAGGCATGGCGCCCATGGCACAAGCCTTGCCTGCACCCCTCTAGATACGCATCTGTGAAGGCCCCAAATACTACTTCACTCCCTCCAATAAAGAGGTCCATCCTTCACATGAGGTGTTTTTGTGGCTACACTTGTCATAGCTTTGAAGTTTATGATGCCCACACTTGGTTTATGATCCTCGCAAGATGAGCTCCCAGACTGTGAGGGTCACGATGGGTAGCCAAGTGAGGGGGTGTGAAAATAGGAGAGGCCCCATCAAAGTTTTGCTGGGGGGGCTCATGATTTGTAATTGTGCCCACACTAGGGTCCCGGGGCTTCCCTCTTTGTGCTTCAGCTCGTGTACACACAGGGCGAGACCAGGACAAAGCCAAATGACAGGATAGTAAGGAAAGATAACTTAATACAATTCAACGGTGCACGGCATACAAAGCATGTATGTCACAGGCCTAAAATACGAACAAAAAAGGTGAACTTGGGTTTTAATGAAACAGAGTAAAAGAAGAGGGGGAGAAAAGGGAAAATTCATTAACATTTGCCTCTTTTAAAAAGTTTTTAGGCTGCCCCGAGCTTTGATTCATTGTCGCGGGGCCACGGCGAACGCGCGGAGCACTCCGAGCATTGGCAATTCACGGGCCGATTACAGAAGCCATTAATAACGTAGTTAATATGAAGTGTTTAGGGCCTTTCCAACGGTGACAAATAAGGCTCGGCCAAATTTCCTGACCATTCCGGCCACGGAGGGACAATTTGGTAGATTTCATCAACACTTCTAATTATGTTGCTGTCAAGCGGAGAACAAAGTAATCCATAACTGGTAGGGCTGCTCGGAGACGGTGGCTCGCAAGAGTAATTTATGCCCGGGACGCTGAGCCTGTTGCAGTAGTTAGCGACGTGCACAGTGCTTGACTAGCAAGTGGGTCTAGCTGAGGAATTTATTAGGGAAAACACGGCCCTCTAGCTCCTGGCTAGCTTGTCAGACGCTTGCTTATGAGGAGTTATGAGCTGTGAGTTCCCAGGGAGCTGTGTTTATACAAGCTGCACGGGTTCACCGCACTCTTTAAAGCAATTGTGCCGATCTCCCATGTGCGCTGAAGAGTAAAACGCCACATTCTGTGACATCGATATATGTCATATGAAACCGACGGGCCTACTACGACTTAAGGGATAATTCCGCAAAGTGCCCGATAAATGGTGCCCCTGAGTTTGCACCGAGTGCGTCTACCATTCCAGAAACACTTTACGTCCTTTAGGAGTCACGTGCCCTTATCCTGTATACTAACCACTGAAAATCCGATTTCTGATTTTATGGATTTCCGATTGATTTCCGACTTTCGAGTAGCCTTTTTTTTTTTTGAGGGGGGGGGGGGGGCAGGAGTTATTTTTTCCATTCTCTGACTGGCCCAAATACTTCCAACTTGTTTCTGCATTCTCTTATTGGTCTGATGCTTCCGAGTTCTGCGATTGGGCTAAAATTTCCAAGTTGCTGTGATGTGTTATTCCCACCAAAATCCAATTTCCGAGTTA
The DNA here is from genome assembly GCF_040937935.1 of Hyperolius riggenbachi. Classification (NCBI taxonomy): domain Eukaryota; kingdom Metazoa; phylum Chordata; class Amphibia; order Anura; family Hyperoliidae; genus Hyperolius; species Hyperolius riggenbachi. The sequence goes on along the minus strand of NC_090649.1, from coordinate 470,070,797 downwards.
TTTTTGATTTATGAGGAGTAACTTTTTTAGTCATGTTTTGCCTTCTCTGATTGGCCAAATACTTCCAAGTTGACTGAATTCTCTTATTGGTCCACTGCTTCCGAGTTCGGTGATTGGTCTGAAATTACTGAGTTGTGCCAAATCGGTATTTCTGCCGAAATCCGATCTCCAAGTTCCGTTTTCTGAGTTCTAGTCGGAATCTGATCAGAAATGCGGAAATTTCAGTTCCTGCCAAATCCGAATGAGCCCCTTATTGGCCAGTGCGCTTGCACCACAACCACTGAACTAAGCCGCTGCCCGCAAGCCCACACCCAGGAGACAGAAGTTGGGAGTAGCAAATCAAAGCGTCTATTTTATGAGCCATTTAACTACTCTACGACCGGCTAGCGCCAATGGGCGTGGCCGCGGCAGCAGCCCCAGGACCGCCTAACACCAATTGGGGTCAAGTCCTGGGGCTGCACTTTGCAGGAGATCGCGCGCAGGCTGCGCGCGCATCTCCTTCTCGGGGGCGGCGCTCCGCCCCCTCTTCAGTCTCAGAGCGGCTATTGCCGCTCCGGATACTGTCAGATGGCGTGATCGCCGTCTATTTACACAGTACATCGCTGCGATCAGCAGCAGCGCTACACTAGGGACAGCCGTGTGACACGGCTGTCCCCCTGGGGGACAAGAGAGCGATCGGCTCTCATAGGCAGAAGCTTATGACAGCCGATCGCGTGATTGGCCGGCCGGCTGGGTGGAGGGAGGGGATTGGAGAGAAACAAAGGAAGGAAAAAATAGTAAAAATCATTAAAAAAGTGAACATAAATAATGATAAAAAAAAATAAACACAGGGGGGGCGATCAGACCCCACCAACAGAGAGCTCTGTTGGTGGGGAGAAAAGGGGGGGGGGAATCACTTGTGTGCTGTGTTGTTCAGCCCCTGCAGCTGTTCCTTAAAGCTGCAGTGGCCAATTATCAAACAGCCTTTGTTTTGTTTACCACTGTGGTCCGCAAGTGGTTAAAGTGCATTTGAATTGTGCTGAACAATAAAACTGTTAAGTCATTTAAGCCCACTGTGTCCGCACCGCCATTGCCCTCTATGTATAAATGTGCCCCTCCAGTGTGCGCATTTATACATTACCTGTCCTGTAGCAGCCTCCGCACAGTGTCCGTCCATTTCTCCGGGTTCTACCAGCCGCATACACGCTGACGCTGCATAGCATCTGTCGTGCGTACGAGAGAGAACGGCGCCGGAGACTTGGGCGCAGGACACAGCCAGTATATGGCTAATCCTGCTGCCGCACAAGTCCGGGCCGTGTTAATTACTATTCCCCCTCCAGGCCGACATGGATAGTGGGGGAATGAAATAATTCGGCTTCCAGCAATAGCTGGAAGCCGAATTATTGTTTTAAAAGCAACTTCAGATCCGTCTTCTGACGGCGCTGAAGTTACTCCATGTGCCTGCGATAGCCGTAGTTCCTATTACGGCCTATGGTGGCGCCGGCTGCGCCCAAGTCTCCTGCGCTGCTGCGCCCAAGTCTCCAGCGCTGGATTTACCGTGTTCGTCTGTCGTCCCATAATTTATACAGCAAATTGGTCGCTTTGTTGGTCGGGCACGCACTTGGCGGCACCGATTTTCATCCAATTCGATTACAATAATCGGATGGTCAATCGGCCGCCAAGTGGCCTGATGTACGGCCACCTTAAAGGTGGGTACACACGTCAGATAAAAGTCTTTGGAAAATGAAAGATCACAGACCAATTTTACCCCCTTTCATGTAGTATGAGAGCCATACTCTACACAGTCTTTTCTATGGAGCTGAACTCCCCATCAGATAAAAATCTGCACACACAGATGCTGTACACAAAGATGCTGTACAGACACAAACGATCAGTATCTGCAAAAGATCCATTCCTGCAAAACGCATTCATAGTCTATGATATCTGCAGATCATCATACACACCTTGTTTAATGGACAATTTTATCTGTAGATCAGATCCACCATGTTGGATCTTCAGATCGGCAGATAATTGTCTGATCTGCAGATGAATGTCCATTAAACAAGGTGTGTATGAGGATCTGCAGATCTCATAGACTATGAATGCATTTTGCAGGAATGGATCTTTTGCAGGGACAGATCTTTTGCAGATACTGATCTTTTGTGTCTGTACAGCATCTGTGTGTGCAGCATCTTGCAAAGATTTCTATCTGATGGGGAGTTCAGCTCCATAGAATAGACTGTGTAGAGTATGGCTCTCATACTACATGGAAGGGGGTAAAATTGGTCTGTGATCTTTCATTTTCCAAAGACTTTTATCGGACGTTTGTACCCACCTTATGTGTGTGCGAGACAACACAATAACTGTTAGATAGGAGAAATCTGGACCAGAGCAAGTTTTGCCTTAGGGTTCTCCTCCCATTAATTCGGCAATAACTTCATTACTACTTTTCACAACAAAATGATCTACAGGTTGTTTTTTTTCGCCCCAAATTAGGCTTTTTGTGGGCAATACTTGTTTTCAGTAATTACATTATTTTCTGTGCATTTTATAGGAAAAAAACAAGAATAAAAATGAAAAAATCAAATTCTCCAATTCCATCCCCTATTGTTTTAAAATAAGCAATGCTACTCTACATAAAACACACCTATTGTATTTGCCCATCAGTCGATCACAACATTTAAATTATGTTCCTGGCCTATGAACCTGTCTAGATGTAAATCAGTAGATTGAGGAGGAAGAAAATATTTATTGCCATATTAAAGTGAACATCCGGACTAAAAATCGACTCAGCAGCACTGAAAAGGCTTGGTGTTTCTTTAACAGTTTCACAGCATCAGAACTTTGTTTCTCTTATCCAAGCCTCATTTTTAGCTGCATAGAAGAAAACTGCTCGGGCTTTTTTTTCCCTGATGCTGTGCAAAGCATGATGGGATTTCTGATGTTGTTGCTCTCGTCCTGCTGTTTTGGTGCAAATTTTTCTTTTTCTACATTTTGAATTTGACATTTAAAGCCTAGCGTGTGCAGCTGGGAGGGGTTATCAGGACACAGGACATTTGGAACAGTGTTTCCTGCTCCTTGTCACCTGCTTTCAACCAAAAAGATGGCTGCCCCCATGAATCACAAACATTTGCCTGTTCTTTTAAAACAGGGTGGGTAAAAAATTATATTACCTATCTATTCTAATTAACATAACTAATGTAACTTAATGACAGTATGTTTGTTTAGGCTGAAGTTCCCCTTTAAGTTATATTTTTTGAATACTAAAATAAAAATAATTAAATTCAAGGGCCTTTTCCCACTAGCTGCAATTTGATCCAAAAATCGTATTGCTCGTGTTTTGTGGATCAGAACAGCACCACAATTAACATGCAAATCGCAGTGCTGTTTTCCCACTAGTGCGATTCGTTTTTTTCAGAATCGCATTCATCGGCCCACTGAATTTTTGTAGCATTTTTGCTCCCATACAGAAAAATGACTGTATAGCAGTAGCAGCGATTTTCCCTTTGATTTGGCAATTCAAACTAATTTTCCTACCAAGTTTTGTTTCCTTCTGTCAGAAATCTCAATTGTGCCGAACACCTGACGGATCACGATCGGATCTTGGCAAAATAATGGTAGTGGAAAAGGGCTCTACCTACCAACTTTGTGAGTTACGAAAGAGGGACACTTTAAAGAGGAACTCCAGTGAAAATAATGTAATAAAAAAAGTTCTTCATTTTTACAATAATTATGTACAAATGATTTAGTCAGTGTTTGCCCATTGCAAACAATTTTTAATTCCTGACTTACATTCTGACATTTATTACATGGTGACATTTTTACTGTTGGCAGGTGATGTAGCTGCTGCATGCTTTTTTGGCAGTTGGAAACAGCTGTACACAGCTATTTCCCACAATGCAACAAGGTTGACAGACAGGAAACTGCCAGGAGTCCCACGGTCCTCAGAGTTTCTTGTGGGAGGGGTTTCACCACAATATCAGTCATACAGCGCCCCCTGATGGACTGTTTGTGAAAAGGAATAGATTTATCATGTAAAAGGGGGTATCAGCTACTGATTGGGAAAAAGTTCAATTCTTGGTCGGACTTTCTCTTTAAGACATGCCCCTCCCACACCTTTAGATATGCTCCTGCCATACCCCTAGTCATACATATTGCAAAGTATTAATAAGCAAAAGATGTAATTTTATCATTCAAACCACGCTGGTCCTATCATCATTAGTTTAATTTCATAATAACATTTAAAAGTAAAAAAATATATTAACTAAAAAAATGAGAATAAAGTTTAGAGTCAATTTAAATCATATTTCAGGAGAAAAATACACATCTTTACACAGATCAGTACATCATCAGTCCCGAAAGAGGAATTACGCCTAATGGTTCCCATACACGGTACAATTAAGTAAGGTTCGTAAGTTCGATTTTCCAGTTTATTCGACCAAAACGATCGAATCGAATGAAAGTTGAAAATAATCTTTTATTTTTGATCAAGAAAAACAAACGATTATCCAGTTTTTCGATAAAAATCAGATTAGACATGTTGGAATTTTTTTTTATATCCGCTCATTCTAGATATATTATATTCATTTTTTTCCAGATTCTGTGACAAATCGAAAGTTTGTTTATAGCACCTCAAAAACAACTACGTCATACGCAGAATAATCGAACAAAATGATTTAATAGTAAAAAAAAATGAAAAAAATTGTACCATGTATAGGCACCATAAAGGACACCATGAAACCTGTAAAAAATTAAAATAAAACAAACAAAAAAACTCTACCCTTGTGTGTTACCCTGTAAACCGTTCCGTTTCTCTCCAGACTCTGACTCACAGATGTTATCATTTGTTTCAGCGGGCCTGTAATGAACACACCATTAAGGCATCGCCACTGTCCACTTCCATATGCTAATACCGTGCAGGAAGTTGACAATCCCATCTTGCCGCGTCGCCTTGCCTAGCTAGAAATGTCTCTTCACCATCGTAATTACTAGTTTAATTAGCCTAGAAGCATTTTAGGACAACGACTACTTGGAAGTATGAAATATATCTACCCATCTGTGTTATTCCTGAGATGACAGAGCTGTATCCTAGTGAAAGGTCATTGGAATGGCTGGTGGCTGCGTTAGCATGCCTCGTAGTCAGGGGCATAACTAGAAGGTAGCAGCCCTTGCGACTCCTGGGGGTCCAGAGCTGTAAGGGCGCCCCAACTACTGCTTCACTCCCTCCGATAAAGGGGGCCATCCTTCAGATCAGGTGTTTTTGGGGATACACTTGTGGGTGTGAAGATTATAACGTTCTTCAGGCCTTCACAAACAATTGTAATGTGTAATAAACAGGAAAAAATTGGGACAGGTACCATCTGGACAAAATCAAGTCAGGAAACACCACTTAAAGTGAACCCCCAGACTAAAAATCTACTCAGCAGCACTGAAAAGGCTTGGTGTTTCTGTAACAGTCTCACAGCATCAGAACTTGATTTTTCTTATAGAAGTCTCATTTTTAGCTGCATTTTTAGCTAAGCTCCGCCCCATCAAAGAAAACTGCCCGGGCTTTTTCCCCCTAACGCTGTGCAAAACATGATGGGATTTCCTATGTTGTTATCCACGTTGCCTAGCAACTGGGAGGGGTGATCAGCACACAGGACAGTTGGAACTGTGTCTCATGCTCCCTGTCACCTTCTTTCAACCAAAAAGATGGCTGCCCTTATGAAATCACAAACCTTTGCTTGTTCTTTTAAAACAGGGTGAGTAAGAGATTATATTACCTATCTTTTTTAATTAACATAACTAATGTAACTTAATGACAGTATGTTTGTTTAGGCTGAAGTTCCCCTTTAATGTGGCCATAAACTCGTTAGATTAGCAGCAGATAGATCATCAGTAGATTTTGTGATCTATCTGATGTTTTTAGGAATTTTTTTTTTACTAGGAACAGATTTCCAATAGATTTCATTATGAAATCTATTGTAAATCGATCTGATGGCATTTTTTTTTGCATTAGGTCCAATGCAAAATGATAAGCCATCTAAAGAGATAAGCCTAAATTTTCCAACATGTCAGATTGATTGAAATTGATCGAAATTGGCCAAAAATCGATTGATCGGCTGAGTGTATGGGGCCCTTTAGACTGCCGTTGGACACAGCACACAGGCGAGGTGCACCAGGAGATAGTGGAGAGTGTTGTGGCTCACCATTGAGGAGGACATGGTTTTTAATCTCCCACTTTTTCCAATTACAGCTCAAAATATCGTGGCATTTGGTCATTATTGGTGCTCTTAAAGAGAATCTGTATTGTTAAAATCGCACAAAAGTAAACATACCAGTGCGTTAGGGGACATCTCCTATTACCCTCTGTCACAATTTCGCCGATCCTCGCCGCATTAAAAGTGGTTAAAAACAGTTTTAAAAAGTTTGTTTATAAACAAACAAAATGGCCACCAAAACAGGAAGTAGGTTGATGTACAGTATGTCCACACATAGAAAATACATCCATACACAAGCAGGCTGTATACAGCCTTCCTTTTGAATCTCAAGAGATAATTTGTGTGTTTCTTTCCCCCTGCAGCTATCTTCCACTGAAGTGTCAGGCTGTTTCTTCCTGCAGAGTGCAGACAGCTCTGCCTGTATGTAATTCCTCAGTATGTGAAAGCCCAGCCAGCTCAGAGGAGGATTTATCCAGCTTGTAAAAGATAAGAGAGAAGCTGCCGTAATCTAAATAACACACAGGCAGTGTGCAGAGAGGGGCCTGGAGGGGGGAGATGCATCACAGAACCACAACACTGAAGAACTTGGCAGCCTTCCAGACACAGGCTGACAAGTCTGACAAGAGAGAGATACGTTGATTTATTACAGAGATGGTGATAGTACAAAGTGCTGCAGTAAGCAAGAACACATTAGAATAGCTTTTGGAACTTGTAGGATGATAAAAAAACAGGATGCAATTTTTGTTACGGAGTCTCTTTAAAGAAAAGATGTCACTAAAAATGATTTGTTAATGGAAACAGCCTGTAAACCACATAAACTTGAGTATAAGCCCCTCACCCCAGAATAGGCCAGCATCCCAACTTTTACTTGGGAAAAAAAAATATTGGGAAAAATATTTGACCCGGATATAAGCCGAGGGTAGGAAATGCAGGAGTTGTGCAGGTGGAATTTCAGGGGAATTTTAATGATGATTATGTAATGTAAACACTCTGATGTATAGAGATAAGTGTGGGCACCCTTAATAAGCATACGTTCCTTGTGCAATTTCATGTTTACCACATTCCCTTGTCATGCAAAGCAGCAGAATTGGGAATAGCAAGCAGAGTTCTGATAAGCAAAGTCCATGCAGCACAATACAGGCACAGCTCACAGTCCAGCGCTTTGTTTCTTGCTTTGACTATGACTTTGCAGAGGCTGGGAAACTCCATTTGTGAATGTGGTGTCTGCTGTGGGTGTCAGGGCGGTGCACGTCGTGGGCAGTGTTGAGTCCCTTTTTGGCAACTTTTTTCTACTGTGTCCCCTAATGGGACATGTAGAGCGGTACGTGCTGAGGGCCATGTGCACCTCTCCCTCCACCATGTGCTGCAGGCAGGTTACCCTACCCAGCGCACCGCCAGAACCGTATGTGTGCCAGCATTTTAGTTCTCTTCTGTTTCCACCTGAGATAGGCAGAGCTGTGCGGCTTTCCTTTGCTTACCGGGACACCGCTGGGGCTCTTCTGTAGCTAAAACATCCAAACTGTTCTGGTCTGTAAGGGAGAAATGTGAAGTGGTTAAGAATATTTTTTAAGAGACACTGAAGCGAAAAAAAAATATGATATAATGAATTGGTTGTGTACTATGAATAATTACTAGAAGATTAGCAGCAAAGACAATATTCTCATACTTTTATTTTCAGGTATATAGTGTTTTTTCTAACATTGCATCATTCTATAATATGTGCAGATTACACAACACTCAGCATTCAAAATGATTCTTTCAGAGCAGTCTGTGAAGTAATGACCTCTCCTCTAGCAGAGAAAAAGTAAACAGTTCACTTACAGTTGAGATAATAAAAGTCAGATAACAACCCTCTCCACGACTAAGTTAGTCGGAGAGCTTAATGGCTTGTTTGCATAGAGATAACAACTTGAGTTTCTCAACTCTTCCTGTACTGGAAACAATTAGACTGATGTATCTGATCTTAATGTTTTATTTCTTAGCTGTACTACACATACAAATCATAATATCATAATTTTTTTTTTCGCTTCAGTGTCTCTTTAAATTCAGTGCAAGGAATATTATTTTCAAATAACGAAATGTTAATTAACTAATTGCAGTGGTGTAGCAAGAGAGGGATGCAGAGGTTGTGACCGTCACAGCATTTTTTGCTTTCTACATTAACGGAGATTAAGAAAAATTTGCTCAACTATAATTAAAGAGCACCTGAGATGACTAATAAAAAAACCCCAAAACATGCATTTCTGGGGCTTCCTTCAGCCCCATTTGGCCTTATCTATCCCTTGCCGCCGTCCTCAACCTCCTGGATCCTCTGTTATGGCTCCCGGTAATTTCAGGGGTCGGGGTTTACTGCACGGCTCAGCCACACGTGCACACCCCGCTGCGCTCCCAGCTGCAGGAATGTGGCGGGGAGCGAGCGTGGCCATACTGCGTCTGCGCCGAGTGGCCGGAGTTACCAGGAGCCATAAAAGAGGATCCAGGAGGCGGAAGAGGATGGCGAGGGAGTGATCAGGCTGAAGGGGGCTGGAGGAAGCCCCAGCTATGTATGAATGTTTTTCTATTATTCATCTCAGGTACACTTTAAGTAAATGTGTTATTAATTAAATAATCAATTACAAATTTAAAAAGTTTTATAAGCGTGTATATTTTATAAAAACGATAAAAGGAAGATACCTATGATATACATGTGACCCAATTCATAGATCTTCCTCTCATCCCCAGCGACCTACAGTGGCCTGCTTGTTCTCAGTCAGTCTAAACGCATCCCTCTTTAGTCACATGGGAATGGTGAGTGGGGCAAGTGGGTAATTGCTTTGCTAGGTGAATCTATGCCTCCCTGGTGACTGATAGCTTGTCATGGGAGTGAGATTCTAGAAAAGAGGTGTGGCTTCAGGCTGACAGGTGGGTGGGGTGAGTAAGGAGGCGGAGGTTGGTGAGGAAGTTGCGGGAATGCATTAATTGGCCTACTATGTGTTTTACTTTTTACCTTTCAAAAAAAGCCATATTCTTTAGGAAATATTTTATGCTTAATTACCGGTAGTTTCAATGTTAATGCTGTGTTAAAAAAGAACTGTAACCAAAATAACATAATTAATAAAATTGCTCATTTTTTACAATATTGATTTCTAAATTATTTTTCCCATTGCGAAATGTTTTCTCTTTCTAATTTACTCTCTGAAATGTATTACAGGCAGCAACATCTTTAATACTAGCAGATGATATCTGCGAAATGTTCATTTGCTGAGAGTTCTTAAGACAGTAGAAAAGATCTTTGGTCTCCCAGAATTCTCAGGGGGAAATCTGCATAATTAACAGCCTAGGCTAAGCCTCAGTGGGAGGGCAGAGTTACATACCAATATGCAGCAATATGTAGCTATAGGAAGTGATGGTGATACTGAAACCAGGATATTTAACATAAAAGTGGGTATCCTGATGAACCAGTTACTGCAGTATATCTACACCCCTTGAGACTTCATCATAGCTCCAGGGAGGTAGATATATGTACTCTGCTGCGATCCTCCATCACGCACATGCTCTGATGCGCGTTCTAACTGCCATCCGATAGGACACTGATCAGTAAATGGGAACAGGTGTTCCCAAAGCCAATCAGCCTGCCTGTAAGTTTCCACTATGGAATACAATCACAATCGCTTTTCAATTTCCACTAAGTGATTGCAATTGAACTACTATACTCCGCATAGTAGAACTCAATTGCATCTGAAACGCAGCAGGATGACGATTGCGCTTGGACCAAAATTGCGACGCAATCGGATCGTACTAATGGAAATTGCTGCTGCTGTTTCCTTTAGTTCAATGTACCTTTCATTTTGCAATCTGTTAGCAATCGGAATCAGATTGCAAATCGCAGGGTAGTGGAAATAGGCCCTAATTATTGATCAACGTCATCAGCGATATGCCAGTGGTCAATCTGAAAGTGAAATTTAAAACAAACATGTAACACTTCCTGTGTACTGTTTACAGTACAAAGTAGGGGACATCTAATGGTCAAAAAGTAAAATTGCACCCACATGCATTTAAATAAATAAATAAAAAATCACCCATAAGTTATTAACCCCTTACCACCCTAGTCGCCTCCCAATAGCTACCAAAAAAAAAAAAAAAAAAGTGCCGACATTTGAAAAAAAACCCAACATAAATAGTTACCTTAGGGACTAAACTTTGTTTACATATGTATGTCATGAGGGTATATTACTGTCCTTTTTTAAATAAGGGCTTGCAATAAGTGATACAGTTTAAAGAAACACGAAATAAAAAAAACCCCTTTATTTCCAAATAAAATATTGTTACCGTACATTGTACTAGGGACATCATTAAAATGTTGTAATAACCGGGAAAAATGGGCAAATAAAATGTGTGTGTTTCATCAACTTTCGGGCATTCTATTTTAAAACTATAAGGGCTCTTTCACACCAGAGCCCGTCTTATGCGGTTGTTAACCAAGGTAAAATTAAAGTCCATAGACTTTCATTTTACCTTTCACATTTTACCTTTCACATCCGAGTTTTGGTGCATTGCGGTTCGACACACCCGAGAGCTTTTAATCATTGGGAGCCGGCGTTTTCCCGTTGGGTGAATTAATTATTACCGCTGCTGATTGCGTCACACCGCTACATCGCGATGACACACAGCAGGGCATAAAACACGTGCAGGAGAACAGCTCCTGCGCGCGTTCTAGATGTGAAAGGGCCCTAATGGCTGAAAACTGAAAAATAATGAATATTTTTTTTCCTATTATTCCTGTTAAAATGCATATGGAGTAAAATAATTCTTAGCAAAAAGTCCCACCCAAAGACAGTCCAATTAGTGGCAAAAAAAAACAAGATATAAATCATTTTTGTATGATAAGTAGAGATAAAGTTATTGGCGAATGAATGGGAGGAGCGCTGAAAGGTGAAAATTGCTCTGGTCCATAAGGGGAAAACCTCTCATTGGTAAACTGATTAAAGAGGAATTGTAACCAAGGATTGAACTTCATCCCAGTCAGTAGCTGATACTGCCGTTTCCTATGAGAAATCTTTACATTTTCTCATATAAATCATCAGGGGGTTCTGTATGGCTGATATTGGGGTGAAACCCCTCCCACAGTGTGATGTCATGACCATGATCCTCTTTGCATTGTGAGAAATAACAGCTGTTTCCAACTGCCAAGCAACCAGTATTTCCCTCTGTGCATATGTATATCTATATAAAAAAAATACTTTTTAGCCTATCACAACACAATGTTAGTGGGTGTGGTTATAAATAATGGCAGTTAGTGCTGTCTACTTTTTTTTTCTTGTCTTCCAGTAGTAAAATTCTGACCTGCAGGCTCATTGTTAACCATTTCTGCCGCCCGGACGTGAAGCTCACGTCCGGGCGGCTGCTCTCCTGCGGTGCCGCGCTTCGCGCGATCACGGGCGCGTCCCCGTGGTGTCCCCGGGTAGTCCTGGGATCAGTGAACGGGAACATGGTTTCCGATCACCGATCCGTGTCCCCAGCAGAAGAACCGAAGCGCTCTTACTAGAGGCTTCAGTCTTTCTGCACGTAAAAATTTCCGCGTCCCCCTTATGCTTCCGCTTAGCGAGAAGCACAAGGAGGGGAAAAAAAATTCAAGGTGGCCATCTTGTGGCCAAATAGTAAAACTACAATTACATATTTTTTACATTACAGTTTACACATATAATAACATTAAAAATTAACTTTTTATTTCCCACACCAAAATATTACCCAAATACAAAATTTTATGGAAAAAAAAAATTACAATTAAAAAAAAAAAAAAGACATAAATAGTTACCTAAGGGTCTGACATTTTTAAATATGCATTTGAAGTGGGTATACTACAAACATTTTTTAAATTATAAGCTTGTAAATAGTGATGGACGCAAAACGGAAAAAATGCACCTTTATTTCCAAATAAAATATTGGCGCCATACATTGTGATAGGGACAAAATGTAAATGGTGTCATAACCGAGACAAACGGGCACATAAAATACATAGGTTTTAATTATGGTAGCGTGGATTATTTTAAAGCTATAATGGCCGAAAACTGAGAAATAATGAATTTTTTCCATTTTTTGTTATTAATCCTGTTAAAATGCATTTATAAAAAAATAATTCTTAGCAAAATGTACCACCCAAAGAAAGCCTAATTAGTGTTGGAAAAAACAAGATCTACATCAATAAATTGTGATAAGTAGTGATAAAGTTATTAGCAAATAAATGGGAGGTGAAAATTGCTCTGATGCATAAGGTGAAAAATCCCAGCAGGCTGAAATGGTTAATCAAACAACATGAACAAATTACATGGTGAATATCAATCATTTCTTGATCTCTCTTCTACTTTTTAACTTCTCACTTTGCAATATATTGATTTATTTTTTCCCTTTTACGCTAAGGGTACTCTTTAAATGACCACTAAAAAATAAAATGCATGTGGTTTCATAGGGGCTCAGGGTAAACACTACACAACAGCTTGCAGGCTCCTACCTCGGGTACTAATGAGTTAAATCCCAGGAGCAGTCAGACCTCATATGCATT